>NC_134689.1:390051012-390370179 GCF_050947455.1 Rhinoderma darwinii
TAGCACCATAGTTATCTATGACACTAGGTGTCACTGCCTCTCCGCGGAACTACTGTCCCATACTAAAAACATGATTACAGTAGATAACTATGATGCTAGGAGACCAGCTCCCTGCAGTGTGTTCGGTCCGGTAAATGCGGCCGACGTACGGACTGTATATCACGGACCAAACACGCTCGTGTGTGGGAGGCTTAAGGGTAATTTTTTTTAAAAAATTCTACATTAAATCCAAGGGTCATTTTCAACAAAATTACATAGATTGTTTGTGTTTTGTCCAAAGGGGTCTGAATTTCAGTAGAACATTAAAAAAAAAATCCCTGGATACGACCTGTGATTCTTTAGCATTCCTGAGCATGACGTCGTTTCTAAGACATGATTTACCCGAGCACATTGGAATTGAGAAAGTAACCCTGCTTCTTTATAGATGAAAATGATTTCTTTTAATCTTGGTCTCAGAATGGGAGGAAGAACGTTAGTCAAGTACCTATAAACCACCCTAGTCTGTTAGAGATTGAAGAGACGCCAATGTGAATTGTTAAAGTAATTCATCAGGGGGGAACAGCGGGCACTCTGCAGTACATGTAATCGTGTCACGCCGAATACTAATTACTATAGGCTTTTGCCATAGTTGTGCTTTAACTTGTTGCCAATAGCTGGAAGGTGGCTCCAGAGTAGATGTCTTTATCCTCATTTCATACATTGTTTTCTTTATAGTCATCTCCAGCGTTATTCCTCCACAGGAATCAAATACTCTGTCAATGATTGCCTCACCTAATGCTTTATAGGCATTTCTTGCATAATACGAGATATCAAGACATAAAATGAAAAGGGTAATGGAATGAGAGTTTAAAGGGTTGTACAGGATTAGAAAACATGGCTGCTTCTTTCCAGAAACAGTGCCACATCTGACTATGGGTTGTGTCTGGTATTGCATAATTAAAGTGAATGCGGCTGAGCTGCAATACTACACCCAACCTGTGGATACATGTGGCGCTGTTTTTGGACATAAAATGCCATGATTTTCCAATCCTGTAGAACCCCTTTAAACCAGGAAGAGATCCTAAGAAAAGACAAATATTAAAGGGAAACATGACCAGGATGCCACCGTGGATAGTGATTGTTGTCATAGTGTTTAAAGTAAGGTCCACTTTTGCAACTACTTTTTCTTTATTTGAATGCATCTAAAATAATAAATTAATTAACTATGCAAATAGTCTGATTAAATATATCCTACCGTTGTGTGTATACAGCGCCTATGCAGACCCAAAGGTCTTCATAGGTCAGGTCTTCATAGTTAGGGCACGTTCAGACGTGGCGGAATTGCTGTGGAATTCCGCTGCGGACAGTCCACAGTGGAAATCCACAGCAGACAGTTTGTCCATTGGTTTCCACACCTTTTTAGTTATCTTCGGGCAGACGTTGCGGAAAACTCCGCTGCGGACCATAGGCTGCGGTGCAGAATTTTCTGTCCGCAGCATACACTGTCTGTTGCGGACTTGATGCGGACTTGTTGCGAGATTTCTCCAATGACTTCAAAATTACGCAATGAAATCCGCAGATGTAATGTGTGTTACGTTGCGGATTGTTTTCAGGAACAGGATATTTCATCATTTTGTCTGGACCTATGTGTGTCGTGGTCTATACCCAGACTGGGATGGAATGTTTGAAATATACCAGGGCAGCACGGTGGCTCAGTGGTCAGCACTGTTGCCTTGCAACGCTGGGGTCCTGGGTTCAAATCCAACCAAGGACAACATCTGCATGGAGTTTGTATGTTCCCCCTGTTTTTGCGTGCGTTTCCTCTGGGTACTCCGGTTTCCTCCCACACCCTGAAAACATGCCAATCGGGAATTTAGATTGTGAGCCCCAATGGGGACAGTAAAAAGAGGACCTCTGTACAGCGCTGCGTAATCTTGTTCTCAGATTCACCATCATTGCCGCTACCCACCTTTGTATAGATCCACGGTGCTGAAGATAGGCTGAAAGGTAGACATGTGAACTGGAAGTGTCTCAAGCACCCCTCTTCCAGGAAAGAAACACTTAAAAACTTCCTGCAGGATCGCTTCATGGGAATGTGAAGATACACCTCCATTACGTCCAAAGTGGCCGTGAAATCCCCTTCTTATATCAGAGCTGTTGCAGATCTTATTGTCTCCATACAAAACCTCTGTTTCCTTATGAAGGTATTTAAGTACCTCAGGTCTAAAATGACCCGAAACTTTCCGTCCCGGTTTTGGCACCAGGAAAAGAGGAGAGTACACCCCTCTGCCTCTTGAAACTAGCGGGACTTCCTCCAACACTCCTTTGTGGATAAATTCTCTGATAGAGGTTCTGAGAACTTGATTTGCTTGCAAGTCTGAGGGAAAGGAAGTGACTTGAAATTTTGGCAGCGGGGGAGAGAGAAAATCTATCATATAGCTTTCTGAGATAACCCGCACTATCCAGGGATCTAGACCTTGTTCCTGCCAGACTGCAGTGAAGGCTAAACGTCTTCCCCCCACCGGCAGCAGACTGGCGTCAGAAATTGTAGGAGTAGTAAGAAAATTGATTAAATCTACCTCTTCCTCTCGATCTACGAGATGTTCCCTTTTGAGAAGACAAGCCTCTCTCCTTATAACGAAAATTCTCTCTGAGGTTTCTCGGGCAAGTCGCAGATGAGGAACATCTATGGGCGAATCTTCTCTTAGTCCTTTGGAAAAAGGGGAGTGACCTCCCCTTCTTATCAGAGAGTCTTTCCTTGAGTTCATCTAACTCTTCTCCAAAACGTCTCCCTGGTTTTTATTCCATTGCGGATAACGCATTCTTGGACTTCCTGTCCGTGACCCAAGGTTTGAGCCATATGGCCCTCCAGCCTGCCACAGATAAATCCATATTTTTGGCTGCTAATCTGATCAATTGACATATATCTGAATGCCCTTAAGAGACTGTCCCTCTGGACTCCGTCTTGGATGTCATCCTGCAGCTGAGCTAGCCAGCCATTAAGGCTTTTCATTACTGCCGAACTAGCGACTGTCACCTTAGTGCCACCCCCGCATCATACGACTTTTTAAAGACAGAGTCATCTTTGCAATCAAGGGGCTCTCTCAGACTCGCCCCATCTTCCACAGGCACCAGGGTTCGGGTGGATAACTTAACCACCGCTACATCGACCCTAGGAGAGTCTTCCCACTCTCTAATCTGGTCCTCCTCAATAGGGAACATTAATTTAAACCATTTGTTTATCACAGGAGCCTTATCTGGAGTGCTCTACTCTCTTTTCATAAACAGTCTAGCTGTCTCATCCATGGCAAAAGGTTTTTTTCTGCACTTCCTGCTCCTTTGAGGGTATCTCTGGCTCATCTGCCCTGACTGCACAAATCAGTCTATCTTTTCTATAGGGAACATAGCCTCCATCGGGTCTTCCTCTCCTTCTGAGGCTCCGCCCCCTGACCTAACGTCATGAGGGGACCGCCAGCCAATCGGACGCCTACACCAAAAACATGGCAGTGCCCCCGACGAGACCAGGAAGGCTAGAGGCAGACTGCCGGATGTCACACGTGGCCCCGCCCCTAGCAAAGCGCTGACCAGTCGGGCAATGACAGCCGTTCCCCAACCTCTGCCTGGGGAACATAGAACGCTGCCTACAAAAAAAAATCTTTCAATGACTGCCGCAGAGAGAGCGGCAGAACGAAACCCAGAGCCTTCCTCCCAGGGAAACCCTGAGAGGAAGACAAGCCAGCAAAAAAAATAAAACACCTGCCCCTACCAAATTTAGGGAAAAAAGACACAAGGAAGTGGGGCTGAGTACCTTAGTTATAGTCCACTTAATTAAGGTTTATTGTTTCTTTTCACCTGTCCTACCAGCAGGAGGCATTAACCCATTGGTTTCTGTGCTGCTGCGTAGGATGGCAAGGAAAAGCAAATTTTCTCTACTATTCTTTACAAACTTTAAGCCTAATAATTCTAAAAAATTTCTAGACACAGTGGAGCTTCAGTACCAGGCACAGCCTCATATATCTGGATGCACCGATGTTCCTGGAAAAAGTATTGAAATGGCCACGGCACTGTTGCTCATCATTTGGTGTCCTGGGGGTGGGATGTTTATCAATTACTCGTCCTTACTATGTCACTAGTGTATAGCTTTATAGTTACATAGTTGATAGGATTGAAAAAAGGTTCATCGAGTCCAACCTATACTCATACAGTGTTGACCCAGAGAAAGGCAAAAACCCCTATGAGGCAGTTGCTAATTGCCTCATATTAGGGTAAAAAAAACTATTTCTCGAATCCAACTATGGCAATCACAATAAGTCCCTGGATCAACTACCCGTCACTAGAACATACAACTTGTAATAAATTTTTTCAAGAGGCCCCTCTTGAACTTCTTTAACAAATTAACCCTCATAGCATCATGTGGCAGAGACATCCATAGACTCACTGCTCTTACAGTAAAGAATCCCCATCTGTGATGATGGTGAAAAGTATGTGGACACCTGACCATTACACCTATAGGGACTATCCTTAGAATAGGTCATCAATGTTTAAGTCCCGAAGGACCCCTCTAATCTGACATTGACACTTCTATGGATACATCATTATTAATATTCTTTATCTTAATAAAAGTAATAATAATATTACAATAATTTCTAGTTTTGTATCATAGCCTTTTTTATTTTATTAACCTCTGCTTGAACTGAATTTCACACCTCCAAACCCGCACTGCATTGAAATTGCATCTGAACATTGGTGACATATGGCACCACTGGATGTGACAAATCTCCCGTCACACTCACTCTAAGCCATCTCTACTTTGTTAGTTGAATTTGGGGGCATTTTTCTGGAACAGACCAATAAATAAGCTTGTACGCAATGATTAGTGAGACCTAGAAGAATTACTGGCCTCAAGGTAAATGCAAAGTCAATTGAACAATTGACTGAATGATCGTTATGTGATGCTGGCAGTGGGAAAACTAGTAGAGAAAGAGCCTTGTAAACTGAACTCAAGGGAGGGAGCCGATGAGAGCAATGTTTTAATCAGTAAAAAAGATTACATCATTCCTTCAAAATGTCTCCATGCCCGTTACATCCGTCATATTCTACTGCCTAAAAAAGTTATACCTCAATATGCCTAAAAGAGGAAACTATTTAACTCATCATTGGAGTCTACTCATTACAATTGAGTAACTGTCTAATCCTCAAAACAACTGCAGGTTAATAAAAAAAAAGTTCTCGTTTTGGTCAATAATTACCTATAGGGATGAAAAAATTCTCCGAACTGTCGCTTGGACTGTCCCAGGAGTTTCTGCAGCAATTGAATTCGCATGGATCAAAGAGTAAGGCTAGGCTCACACTGCGCTCGGAGCTGACGTTTGACATGCACATATGTCACCGAATGCCCCAGATGCCTATACAGTTGCATACATCTGACATTGACTCCTATTTTTTTGCTGGTTTTCCAAAGCGACTAAGATTTAAAATGCGCTTAAAAAAAAAAAAGTTTGCAGATGGAATAGTAATTAAAAAGGAATGACTATTTATTGCTTTTATTATTTTTTACTTAAAGGCGTTGTCCAAACCCATGACATTTTAAAAACTATTCACAGTGGTGTAAAATAATGAAAGTAACACTCACCTTATCTATTCTGAACCGCTGCTTCCCCAATTCCCCGCCAGGCTCTGTCCTTCCTGCTCCAGCGATGACGTGTTGACACGACATGTGACCATGCAGCCAATCATTGTCTGCAGCGGTGACCTCATTGTGTGACATCACCGCTACAGTTAGTGATCGGCTACAGCAGTCACGTATCGACACGTCTTTGCTGGAGCTGGTAGAACAGCGACCGGTAGGGACCGGCGAAGCAGCGGCAGGCAGGGGATTGATAAATTCCATATTGCTTCTTTTGTTATTTGACACCATTGTAAGCAGTTTTTAAAAAATGTCATGGGGTTAGAAAACCGTTTAGCCAGGCACTGTTTAGCCATTTTTAGCACGCGTTAGTTAATTGGCTATTGCATATTTTATAAAAAAACATTTTTTAGAGCTAGCAACGTTATTTTTGCGATGTTTTTTTTGTGATCAATGCAGGTTTGTTTTCATATAGTTTATGTACTTATAATTTATGCTTTTTTAGCATCTTTAGACTTATAGTTTGAAAAACTACTTTCTATCTCTTTTTTTCTGGTAATAATATAGTATTACCCTAAAATAAACGTTTTATTTGTGATCGTAATTGTCTGCCGTAACTTTTGATACATTACGTGTGTATTTTAGGGTAATTCGGCCAGGACTAGCGTTACGACAGTGATTGGCGGGAAGCATTTTTTTGGTGGGTTATTTTATGTAATTTTTATTTTTTCTTTCTTTACTTTGATTTTTTAAATATTAACTGTGGTTGCACAGCAGTCCCTGTTACAGGGCAGATCAGCCCTCTTAGGCTGGGTTCACACAGAGTTTTTTGCAGGAGGAAAATCTGCCTCCTTGCCGATTTTCGTGGCGTTTTTTGCCCGCGGTCATTGTGCACCACGGGCAAAAAACACCACGAAATACGGTTTCTCTGCCTTCCATTGATTTCAATGGGAGGTCAGAGGTGTAAACGTCCGAAGATAGGGCATCTCCCTTCTTCTTCCCATGAGACGGTTTTTCCGCTCGTGTGAAAAAAACACCTCCGCCTCCCATTGAAATCAATGGGAGACATTTTCGGATGTTTTTTGCGTAAAAAAACAACTTTGTGTGAACTCCCCCTTAGGCTGGGTTCACACGTAGCATAAATTCTGCTGTTTTTACGCAATGGATTTAGTTGCAGAAAATCCGCAGCATAATAGAGTAGCAGCAGAGTGGATGAGATTTGAACAAAACGCTCAGAAATTTACCTGCAGTGAGTTTTGTTAATCCGCAGCATTGCCATTGTATTTGCGTAATCGCTGCTTTTTTGTTGTGGTTTTTCTCTATCTGACTCAATGGGTAGGTGACACCTGCAATAAATAGCAGATGTTGCATTTTTTGAGGCGAAAAGCTGCGATTCTGCCGCAAAAAAACGCAACTCAGAGAAAAAACATCTTATACTTACCCATAATTCTGTGCTTCTTTGTCCAGGCAGGCCTCCTGGGATGATGTTTCATCCCATGTGACCACTTCAGCCAATCAGAGGCTGCAGCAGTCACCTGGAATAAAAAGTCATCTCATGAGGCTGGGCTGTAGGACGGCAGAGGGTAAGTATGCTTATTTTTTCTCTTCTGTTTTCCGCAGTATTTAATGCGGTCTTTCGACCGGAATTCCCTGCGACCACCAGGGCAGATATGCTGTGTACATTTACTCAGCGTATCCACCCTGTGTGAACTTGTGACTATTGTCACTGTTAGGGTATGTTCACATGGGCTATTTTCGGCCATTTTTTGATCCGTAAACGGCCGAAAAACAGTGGAAAGATCGGAAGCAGAACGCCTCCAAACATCTGCCCATTGATTGCAATGGGAAAAACGGCGTTCTGTTCCGATGGGCCGTTTTGAAAAACGGCCGCGAAAAAGAAGTGCAGGTCACTTCTTGAGACGTTTTTGGAGCCGTTCTTCATTGACTCTATTGAAAACAGCTCCAAAAACGCAGCGAAAATCGCAAGCGGCTTAAAAACGGCTGAAAATCATGAGCTGTTTTCCCTTGAAAACCGCTCCGTATTTTCAGACGTTTTTGATTTTGTGTCTGCACATACCCTTAGGGCTGTGCTGTATTAGTTAAACCCAGAAGCAACCTCCTACCGGTATCGGGGAGTATGTGTCCAGTCACGTGACCACTAGGACCAATAGAGGCAGCAGCACTCCCGCTGTTTCTATTCTATACAAAGTGCTCGTTGAGCGCTTTATACCTAAGTACAGAGAACACAGAAGTGGGGACGACAGTTTCAGTCTTTTCTCCAGGGTCTCTGGAGGTCTCTGACTGCTGGGCACCCGACATTCAGCTGCCTAATCGCTTTGGTAGCAAGCCTTAACTCGCGCCGTATATATACAGTGGGCGGTCCTCAAGACTACAAATTAAAAAGATTTCCCTACAAACTCAAATTTACTGCAGATTGTAAATGAATGAAAATGTAAAGTATCATCAATAGGAATATATTAATTGAATATGGTTACAGTTATGTAGCAAAAAAGTGTGAAAACTGGTTATCAATGGGTTAAATTCAGCTGTTGATGGGAGGATGGGTAATGCCACTGCCTAGCGTGTAAGAAATGCGCACATATTTGGTATCACTGAAGTCGGCAGAAGTTGCCAAATATGTATTCAGGTGTGTTTACCCAGTGGCTGCACCAGATGTAAAAAAACATCACCTATAATCACATATTCACTTTTTTTTCAATTTATTTCCATTTTTTCCTATAACATTTTTTAAAAAGTTAAATATATCACTCATTTTTTTACACAATATGAAAGCCCAACATGTCCTGAGAAAAAAAACCCAGATACATGTATGTTGGAAGAATAATAGAACATTTTGGTTTTAAATTGCCACACGGCCTAAACTTGAAAATGGTCCTGGTCAGGAAAGGGGGGGTGGGGGGGGGGGGGGTAAAGCCTCTGGTCAGGAAGTGGTTAATGTGACTCTTAGGGGGTTATATATATTTTTGTATAATTCTACCATGTCATCCTGTGATGTCATGTGCTGCCCTGTATGTGAATAAACATTATGACATCACAAGATTCCATTAGAATAATACTATCAAGTATAAGCCGGAGCTCACTGTTCAGTTCAGAAGATGACCAAGGGCAGAATAAAGGTAACTCTATCATCATCTGAAGTCATGGGGGGAGGGATTTATTAAGAATGGCTTTCCATACGCCAGGTTTAGGCTGGGTTCACACAAGCACATTAACGTCCGTAATGGACGGACGTATTTCGGCCGGAAGTCCCGGACCGAACTCCGTGCAGGGAGTCGGGCTCCTAGCATCATAGTTATGTACGATGCTAGGAGTCCCTGCCTCTCCGTGGAACTACTGTCCCATACTGAAAACATGATTACAGTACGGGACAGTTGTCCTGCAGAGAGGCAGGGAGTCCTAGCATCGTAGATAACTATGATGCTAGGAGCCCGGCTCCCTGCACTGAGTTCGGTCCGGGACTTCCAGCCGAAATACGTCCGTCCATTACGGACGTTAATGTGCTCGTGTGAACCCAGCCTCAAACTGAACTAGGTCAGTATAAAAAGCTCCAAATTTATTAAGAGGGAAATGATAGACACCACAATGGACCCCATTACAAGTCACGCCAGGTGCCATTGCAGATGTGAACAGAGCCTTATTTATCACTTTCCTCTTTTTCATTACTTGCAGCATGACACAGTAGTATAGAAGATATATGTATAATATAGTCGGGGGGCATTGCTGCCACACAGTGCCCACCAAGGGCTTTATAGGGGTTTATTACATATTAACAACATTCAGTCCTTTAGTCTAATAGTGAATTATTTCCCTCATTGAATAACGGGCCGTATGTTATTAATATGTAATAATACCACAGTCATACATTATAGAATCTGTATGATCAGCACATAGATACATTATATAATATATTATACAGTGTGTATGACAAATAGCACAGACAAACAGTGCTGTTACCCATAGCAACCAATAGGAATCCAGCATTGTTGTTGGTTGCTATGGGCAACACACACTTTTTGTCGGCACTCAGGAAGATTCCCCAGAAGTAGTGCAATAGAAAAGTGGACAAGTTACCTGCAGAAACCAATCAGAACGCTGCTTTCAATTTCCAAGAGGCTGCCAGTAAATAAGAGCTAATTAGTTGCCATGGCGCCCCAATGCTTTTCTCTTGCACTTCCCATGATCTATAAAGAGACGCTCCTGTATGTTACAGCAGTAAATATGTCTATTTTATCATCATCATCATCATCATCATCATCATCATCATCATCATCATCATCATCATTATCATTAATATAATTGTTATTATTATTTTATTATTATTATAACATACTGGGCCTACGGCTGGCAAAAAGGGGTGGAGTTAACCACAGCAACCAATCAGAGTACAGCTTTCATATCCTACACTGCACTAAAAACATGAACTCTGATTGGTTGCTACAGGCACCGCAGCCATTTTGTTTCCCACAATTCTACTGGGCCCCTGTGTGACATCACAATGCAACTGGGGATGATTTTTATGGTCTGTTTTGTTTACAGGTCGGCTCCGATCATCATATTTTGATATCTGCAGAGGAATCAAGACAGAATATACTAAGCTCAGCTTCCCTGAATGTCCATTATACGCAGCCGCTGGCGTAGAAGAAGAGCTCGCACTTTTGTTTATCAACATTAGGTAAAATAACACTTTAACACTCCACATACAAAATATATTAAACTGCCAGACAATCCCATTAATACAGACCTCAGGCCAGACTATCCGATTAATACAGATCTTAAACCAAACTACTCCTATCTACAGACCCCCATACAAGACTATTCTCTTAATATATACTGCAGAGAACACTCCCCCTAAATAGAGACCCCAAAATCAGACTCCCCTAAATGAAGATCCCAGACAAGACTATCCTCCTAATAGAAAATGCAGACAACACTACCCATAAATAAAGACCCCAGACCAGACTATCCCTAGACCCTAGACCAGACTACTTCTTAATACAGGAATATATAACCCCAGCACTTACAGAGGTACACAAGAGATCCAGATGCAAACAAATTTAAGTTTTATTGCAACAAAAGATGGTAAAGTTGAGGTGGAAAGCGACTTGGTAAAGACGTTTCGGCCGAACCTCGGCCTTTGTCACGGTCGCTGTAAGACGATATCACTGGTATGGGTTGTCCGCCGGATATTCCCTGTGTGTCACACAGGGAATATCCGGCGGACAACCCATACCAGTGATATCGTCTTACAGCGACCGTGACAAAGGCCGAGGTTCGGCCGAAACGTCTTTACCAAGTCGCTTTCCACCTCAACTTTACCATCTTTTGTTGCAATAAAACTTAAATTTGTTTGCATCTGGATCTCTTGTGTACCTCTGTGAGTGCTGGGGTTATATATTTCCAATATTGTGGGATTCTCGTCCCTACCTTACTAGCACCACGCCAATTGATTGAGGAGTGCATCCCAATATCTATTTTTGATTACTTCTTAATACAGACCTCAGACCAGACAACCCTTAATTACAGACCCCGGATCAGACTATCCCGCTAATAAAAACTACAGACCGGACTATCCCTAGACCAGACTACTTCTTAATACAGACCCCAGACCATACTGCTCCTAAATACAGACCCCTGATCAGACTATCCCTCTAATACAAACGTCAGACCAGACTATCTCTAGACCTGACTACTTCTTAATACAGACCTCGGACCAGACTACCCTTAATTACAAACCCAAGACCAGACTACCCTCAGAAAAACAGACCGCAGACCAGACTCTCCCTAAACAAAGGCCACTGACCATACTCCCCTTAAATAAAGACCCCAAATCAGACTCCTCCAATTTCCGATGCTCTGGCCAGGGAATTCATAGTTTAAAGCCCACGACATCACTGTCCATATATGGACAGTGACATCTGGGGCTTCTACAGGAGTGAAATTCCAACATCTTCAAGCTGCTAACATTACTATGCATATATGGACAATAACATCAGGGACACTTTTAATAGCAGAATCCCCGGTCAGAGCGTTGCCGCTGCTCTGGTCGGGAATTCCGGCATCTTAAAGCTCCTGATGCCACTGTCCATTTATGAACAGTGATGTCAGGAGCGGTATTGGAGATGCTCTGGCTGGAAAGTTTGCCATCTTAAAGGGTTAAACGTTTAGTTACACTTTAAAGCTCCTAACGTCACTGTCCATATATGGACAGTGTTATGGATTCCTCCTGGAGCGGAATCCCCAGCCAGAGCATTGCCGCCACTCCGGGTGGGGATTCCGGTATCTTAATGCTCCTGATGTCATTGTCCATGTATGGACAATGACGTCATGGACTCCTTCTGGTGCGGAATGTCTGGCCAGAGCGTTTCTGACGCTTTTACAGGGGATTCTGACATCTTAAGGCTGGGTTCACACGACCTATTTTCAGATGTAAACGAGGCGTATTATGCCCCGTTTTACGTCTGAAAATATGGCTACAATACGTCGGCAAACATCTGCCCATTCATCTGAATGGGTTTGCCGACGTACTGTGCAGACGACCAGTAATTTACGCGTCGTCGTTTGACAGCTGTCAAACGACGGCGCGTAAATTGACTGCCTCAGCAAAGAAGTGCAGGGCACTTCTTTGCAACGTAATTTGAGCCGTTCTTCATTGAACTCAATGAAGAGCAGCTCAAGATTTACGAGCGTCACAGACGCCTCGCATAATACGAGGAGGAGCTTTTACGACTGAAACGAGGCAGCTGTTTTCTCCTGAAAACAGTCTGTCATTTCAGCCGTAAAAGCCAGCTAGCGTGTGCACATACCCTAAAGCTCCAGGCGTCACTGTCCATATATGGACATTGATGTCATGGACTACTTCAGGGGCGGAATCTCCGAACAGAGCATTGCCAATAATCTGGCTTTGGATTCCAGCATCATAAAGCTCCTGACGTCACCATCCATATGTGGACATTGATGTCAGTGGCTCTACCAGTAGATGAATTCCCGGCTAGGGTGTTACCGCCGCTCTGGCCGAGGAGTAAAACTTAAAACTCCTGACATCAATTTACAATATGCGGACAGTGACGTCAGGGACTCCTTCTGGAGCGGAATACCTAGCCAGTGTGTCGCCGCTGCTCTGGCCAGGATTCTGGCATCTTAAAGCTCCTGACGTCACTGTCCATTAATGGACAGTGACATCAGGGGCTCTATCAGGAATGGAATCCCCAGCCAGAGCGTTGCCGCCACTCTGGCCGACATTCCAGCTTCTGACATAACTGTTCATATTTGGACAGTGACGTCATGGACTCCTTTAGGAGCAAAATCTCCGGCCAGAGGTTTGCCAATGCTCTGGCTGAGGATTCCGGCATCTTAAAGCTCCTGACGTCACTGTCCATTAATGAACAGTAACATCAGGGACTCCATCAGGAGCGGAATTCCCGGCAAGAGCGTTGCCAACGATCTGTCCGAGGAATTCAGTATCCTAAAGCTGCTGACATTACTCTCCCATGTATGGACAGTGACGTCAGCGAAATTCATGGCAAGTGTGTCACCGCCGCTCAGGCCGGCGATGCCGGTTTCTTAAAGTTTCTGATGTCATTGTCCATATATGGACAGTGAGGTCAAGATCTCTACCAGGAGTGGCATTCCCATCTTAAAGCTTGTGACGTCACTGTCTATATACGGACAGTGTTGTCAGGGAGTCCTCTAGGAGCGGATTCCCTGGCCGGAGCATTGCAGCCGCTCTGGCCGGCGATTTCGGAATTATAAAGAGCCTGTCCATATATGGACAGCTTCTGGCTTCTTGAAGCTTCTGACATAACTGTTCATATTTGGACAGTGACATCATGGACTCCTTTAGGAGCGGAATCTCTCGCCAGAGCAGTGCCGATGCTCTGGTTGGGGATTCTAGCATCTTAATGCTCCTGACATCACTGTCCATTAATGGACAGTGACATCAGGAGCTCTATCAGGAGCGGAATTCCTTTCCAGAGCGTTGCCGACGATCTGGCCGAGGAATTCGGCATCCAAAAGCTACTGACATCACTCTTCATATATGGACAGTGGTGTCAGGGACTTCTCTAGGAGCAGAGTCCCCAGCTAAAGCATTGTTGTCGTTCTGGCAGGGATTCTGGCTTCTTGAAGCTCCTGACATCACTGTTCATATTTGGACAGTGACGTCATGGACTCCTTTAGGAGCGAAATCTCCGGCCAGAGGTTTGCCCATGATCTGGCCGGGGATTCCGGCATTTTAAAGCACCTGACGTCACTGTCCAGTATTGGACAGTGTCATCAGGGGCTCTATCAGGAGCGGAATTCCTTTCCAGAGCGTTGCCGACGATCTGGCTGAGGAATTCGGCATCCTAAAGTTACTGACATCACTCTTCATATATGGACAGTGGTGTCAGGGACTTCTCTAGGAGCAGAGTCCCCAGCTAAAGCATTGTTGTCGCTATGGCAGGGATTCCGGCTTCTTGAAGCTCCTGACGTCACTGTTCATATTTGGACAGTGATGTCATGGACTCCTTTAGGAGCGAAATCTCCGGCCAGAGGTTTGCCCATGATCTGGCCGGGGATTCCGGCATTTTAAAGCACCTGACGTCACCGTCCAGTAATGGACAGTGTCTTCAGGGGCTCTATCAGGAGCGGAATTCCTTTCCAGAGCGTTGCCGACGATCTGGCCGAGGAATTCGGCATCCTAAAGCTCCTGACATCACTCCATATATGGACAGTGACGTCAGGGGCACCTCCTAGAGCTGAATTTCTGGCCAGAATGTTGCTGTCTCGCTGGCCATGGATTCTGGCTTCTTAAAGCTCCTGACTTCACTGTCCATATATGGACAGTGACAACAGGGACTCTATAGTAGCGGAATTCCAGGCCAGAGCGTTGCCGGCGATGTGGCCGAGGAATTTAGTATCCTAAAGCTGCTGACATTACTCTCCCATGTATGGACAGTGACGTCAGCGAAATCCATGGCAAGTGTGTCACCGCCGCTCAGGCCGGCGATTCCGGTTTCTTAATGTTTCTAATGTCATTGTCCATATATGGACAGTGAGGTCAAGATCTCTACCAGGAGTGGCATTCCCATCTTAAAGCTTGTGACGTCACTGTCTATATACGGACAGTGTTGTCAGGGAGTCCTCTAGGAGCGGATTCCCCGGCAGGAGCATTGCAGCCGCTCTGGCCGGCGATTTCAGAATTATAAAGATCCTGTCCATATATGGACAGCTTCCGGCTTCTTGAAGCTTCTGACGTAACTGTTCATATTTGGACAGTCACATCATGGACTCCTTTAGGAGTGCAATCTCTCGCCAGAGCATTGCCGATGCTCTGGTTGGGGATTCCAGCATCTTAATGCTCCTGACATCACTGTCCATTAATGGACAGTGACATCAGGAGCTCTATCAGGAGCGGAATTCCTTTCCAGAGCGTTGCCGACGATCTGGCTGAGGAATTCGGCATCCTAAAGCTACTGACATCACTCTTCATATATGGACAGTGGTGTCAGGGACTTCTCTAGGAGCAGAGTCCCCAGCTAAAGCATTGTTGTCGCTATGGCAGGGATTCCGGCTTCTTGAAGCTCCTGACGTCACTGTTCATATTTGGACAGTGATGTCATGGACTCCTTTAGGAGCGAAATCTCCGGCCAGAGGTTTGCCCATGATCTGGCCGGGGATTCCGGCATTTTAAAGCACCTGACGTCACCGTCCAGTAATGGACAGTGTCATCAGGGGCTCTATCAGGAGCGGAATTCCTTTCCAGAGCGTTGCCGACGATCTGGCCGAGGAATTCGGCATCCTAAAGCTCCTGACATCACTCCATATATGGACAGTGACGTCAGGGGCACCTCCTAGAGCTGAATTTCTGGCCAGAATGTTGCTGTCTCTCTGGCCATGGATTCTGGCTTCTTAAAGCTCCTGACTTCACTGTCCATATATGGACAGTGACAACAGGGACTCTATAGTAGCGGAATTCCAGGCCAGAGCGTTGCTGGCGATCTGGCCGAGGAATTTAGTATCCTAAAGCTGCTGACATTACTCTCCCATGTATGGACAGTGACGTCAACTAAATTCATGGCAAGTGTGTCACCGCCGCTCAGGCCGGCGATTCCGGTTTCTTAAAGTTTCTGATGTCATTGTCTATATATGGACAGTGAGGTCAAGATCTCTACCAGGAGTGGCATTCCCATCTTAAAGCTTGTGACGTCACTGTCTATATACGGACAGTGTTGTCAGGGAGTCCTCTAGGAGCGGATTCCCTGGCCGGAGCATTGCAGCCGCTCTGGCCGGCGATTTCGGAATTATAAAGAGCCTGTCCATATATGGACAGCTTCTGGCTTCTTGAAGCTTCTGACATAACTGTTCATATTTGGACAGTGACATCATGGACTCCTTTAGGAGCGGAATCTCTCGCCAGAGCAGTGCCGATGCTCTGGTTGGGGATTCTAGCATCTTAATGCTCCTGACATCACTGTCCATTAATGGACAGTGACATCAGGAGCTCTATCAGGAGCGGAATTCCTTTCCAGAGCGTTGCCGACGATCTGGCCGAGGAATTCGGCATCCTAAAGCTACTGACATCACTCTTCATATATGGACAGTGGTGTCAGGGACTTCTCTAGGAGCAGAGTCCCCAGCTAAAGCATTGTTGTCGCTCTGGCAGGGATTCCGGCTTCTTGAAGCTCCTGACGTCACTGTTCATATTTGGACAGTGACGTCATGGATTCCTTTAGGAGTGAAATCTCCGGCCAGAGGCTTGCCCATGATCTGGCTGGGGATTCTGGCATTGTAAAGCACCTGACGTCACTGTCCAGTAATGGACAGTGTCATCAGGGGCTCTATCAGGAGCGGAATTCCTTTCCAGAGCGTTGCCGACGATCTGGCCGAGGAATTCGGCATCCTAAAGCTCCTGACATCACTCCATATATGGACAGTGACGTCAGGGGCACCTCCTAGAGCTGAATCTCTGACCAGAACGTTGCTGTCTCTCTGGCCATGGATTATTGCTTCTTAAAGCTCCTGACTTCACTGTCCATATATGGACAGTGACAACAGGGACTCTATAGTAGCGGAATTCCAGGCCAGAGCGTTGCCGGCGATCTGGCCGAGGAATTTGGCATCCTAATGCTCCTGACATCACTCTCCATATATGGACAGTGATTTCAGGAACTCCTCCAGAAGCGGAGTCCCCAGTTAGAGCATTGTCACGGCTCTGGCAGGGATTCCAGCTTCTTGAAGCTCCTGACATCACTGTTCATATTTGGACAGTGACGTCATGGACTGCTTTAGGAGCGAAATCTCCGGCCAGAGGTTTGCCAATGATCTGGCTGAGGATTCCGGCATATTAAACCTCCTATCGTCACTGCCGATATATGGACAGTGATGTCAGGGACTCCTCCAAGAGTGGAATTAATGGCAAGAGCATTGCCGCCGCTCTGAATGGGAATTCTCGTTTCTTAAAGCTTCTGATGTCATTGTTTATATATGGACAGTGAGGTCAGGGGCTTTACCAGGAATGGAATTCCTGGCCAGAGTCCGCCGGCTGGTCCAAGATTTTGCTATCTTAAAGCTCCTGACGTCCCTCTCCCACACATGGATAGTGACATCAGGGACTACTTCAAGAGCAGAATCTCCAGCAAGAGAGTTACTCACGCTTTGGCCGTAGAATTCCGTATTTTTTAAGCTCCTAACGTCATTGTTTATATATGAACGATAAACGGAAATGGCTTTCCCAAGACAGGATTTCCCAGCCAGAGCGCTTGCTATGCGTAGGCCAGGGGACTCCATAGCTGAAAGCCCTTGACATCACTGTCCATGTATGGACAGTGACTTCAGGGGCTTAAACCGTTTCATCGCTTAAAGTAGAGCTGTGCCCAGTGAGTTTGGGTGACTTACCCCACTGTTTGCATATACTGTGGGATACGCTGGTACCTTCAATCGCTGGTATACTTCGGGACTCCGCCTAATGTATGCCTTCGAGGGGAGAATAAAATATGATGTGAATAGGCCCTAATATAAATGCTAATACTGTGCTATAATATAATGGTGAGATATTAGTGTTTATTTTATATTACTTCACTATAACATAAATACTAAGGCCCAGATTTACTAATACTGGTTTTTCATATGCCACTCTTCTGACTGCAGAGCCCTGGAGCAAGATGTGTCAAATTTATTAAAAGGCGTCTGCCTACAGGCGTGTTTGTGTGCTACAATCTGAAATCTTGTCCAGCTATCGATTTTTACTATAATTTACGACAATTTCTGGCATAAATTAAAGTAAATTTGATGGCCAGAGATGGCACTGCTCCTTCTTTCTAAGCAACACCCACTTTTTTTGGCAAGAGCTATATATACCTCATTATATTATAATCTCTAATACCTCACTATTACATAACACAGCACACTTAGGGTATGTTCACACGCAGTGGTTTCAGACGTAAGTCGGGCCGTTTATGCCTCGAATTACGCCTGAATAAACTGCACCATTACGCCTCCAAACATCTGCCCATTGCTTGCAATGGGATTTATGGTGTTCTGTTCCCACGAGGCTTAATTTTACGCGTCGCTGTCAACTTACGACGCGTAAAAAGACGCCCGCGAAAAAGAAGTGCAGCACACTTCTTGGGACGTTTTTGGAGCCGTTTTTCATTGAATCCATTGAAAAACAGCTCCAATAATAGCCATAAAATACGCCGTGAAAAACGCGAGTTGAAACAAAAAAGTCTGAAAATCAGGAGCTGTTTTCGCTTGAAAACAGCTCCGTATTTTCAGACGTAATTTGCTAAGCGAACACAGGACAGGACATCCACAACCACTCACAGCCCTTAGTAATTAGCAGTAAGGGTGATAGATATAGAACATACGATCCTGTGTCACATCTAGTAATAGTATTAGCGGCTTTGATCCAGGGTTTATAACTGATCGCCATTTTCTGGGGTCAAGATGGAATTTTCCCCTTGTGATACTAATTGGCCACACGTGTCCAGGGTTTTTTGCCTTCTTCTGGATCAACAGCTTTAGGTATAGGGATGTTCTTCACATTAATAATATACATATAAAAAATACATATAATAAAATAAACCTTCTTACATGTTTCAAGTCTCCTGTGTCCTTATTATAGTTTAGTATCTAGCAGAGCTTTCAGGGCTTGGCGGTATTGTATTTTCATATACACCGCGTTCCAAATTAGAATGCAAATGTTATTTTTAGATGATTTTCCTAAATAGACTATGCAAATGACAGTCAGTATAATCTTCAAGCCATCAACCGTTGGAGTATAATGCAAATTTTATTGAACAAAATGCACTGTTTCAAATTATTATGCACAACAGAGATCAAAACATTTTAAAAATTGTAAAGAGAACTAAAATGGTAATTTGTTGAATTTGCAGCATCAGGAGGTCATATTTACAGAAATCAAAAGCTCTTTCAATCAAAAAAATCTTAACAGGCCAAGTTAGATGTTAACATTGGACTCCTTCTTTGATATCACCTTCACAATTCTTGCATCCATTGAATTTGTGAGTATTTGGACAGTTTCTGCTTGAATATCTTTGCAGGATGTCAGAATAGCCTCCCAGAGCTTCTGTTTTGATGTGAACTGCCTCCCACCCTCATAGATATTTTGCTTGAGGATGCTCCAAAGGTTCTCAATAGGGTTGAGGTCAGGGGAACATGGGGGCACCCCATGAGTTTCTCTCCTTTTATGCCCATAGCAGCCAATGACACAGAGGTATTCTTTGCAGCATGAGATGGTGCATTGTCATGCATGAAGATAATTTTGCTGCGGAAGGCACGGTTCTTCTTTTTGTACCACGGAAGAAAGTGGTCAGTCATAAACTCAACGTACTTGGCAAAGGTCATTTTCACACCGTCAAGGACCCTAAAGGGGCCTACCAGCTCTCTCCTCATGAATCCAGCCCTTGCTGATGTCGCAGCCTTGTTGGGACATGGTGGCCATTCACCAACCATCCACTACTCCATCCATCTGGACCATCCAGTGTTGCACGGCACTCCATAAGTAAACAACACGGTTTGAAAATTAGTCTTCATGTATTTCTGAGCCCACTGCAACCGTTTCTGCTTGTGAGCATTGTTTAGGGGTGGCCGAATAATAGCTTATTGCACACTTGCAAACCTCTGGAGGATCCTACACCTTGAGGTTCGCGGGACTCCAGAGGCACCAGCGGCTTCATATACATGTTTGCTGCTTTGCAATGTCATTTTAGCAGCTGCTCTCCTAATCCTATTAATTTGTCTGGCAGAAACCTTCCTCATTATGCCTTTATCTGAACAAACCCGTCTGTGCTCTGAATCAGCCACAAATCTTTTCACAGTACGATGATCACGCTTAAGTTTTCTTGAAATATCCAATGTTTTCATACCTTGTCCAAGGTATTGCACTATTTCACGCTTTTCGGCACCAGAGAGATCCTTTTTCTTTCCCATATTGCTTGAAACATGTGGCCTGCTTAATAATGTGTAACGTCCTTCTTAAGCAAGGTGTCGTGAATTTTATTTTTTTTATATAATATTGCTTTTAGTATGTCCTTAAAATAAATTTTATTTATTTGTGTTTTTGTGTTGTACTTTTTATTTTTTTCTTTCTTTTACTTCTTTATGGGGGCTGCCATTTTTTTTTTCATCTCTGTATGTGTCGATTAACGACACATACAGAGATGGAATACGGCAGCTACAGTGCATAGGAGTCAATGAACGGCTCCCGTCCATTGCGTCTGCTCTTTGGCTCTGTACTGCGCAGACGCAGGTCAGAGTCACACAGCAGAACAGCTGTTTGCAGAGAGATAGCAGGCGCCAAACTGAAGACCAGCTGCACTGCAGGTAAGGTGTGTGTCTCTGTCTGTCTCTCTTCTCTCACAGACCGCCACCCTCGTGACCCCCGACGGCCCCCCCCGACGGGGCCCCCTATAGTCGTGCAGGACTCTGTATAAAGGACACATGATGTAAGTGTCCTGGGAAAGCTGGGTGATAAACAATATGCCCGCTGTTAGTGTGGTACCCAGCTTTCCCAGACCCCTGAACGATAAATCTCTCTAGTTGTGCTGAGACTGAGAGGTTCATTAGTCACATTCCAAAACAGTCTCAGTACAACTAGAGAGATTTACCATTCAGGGGTGTGGGAAAGCTGGGTGACCACCATTACCCCTCCTACTGGAGTGTGAGAGGTTCATTAGTCACATCCCCAAACACACTCCAGTAGGAGGGGTAATGGTGGTCACCCAGCTTTCCCAGACCCCTGAACGATAAATCTCTCTAGTTGTGCTGAGACTGAGAGGTTCATTAGTCACATCCCCAGTCTCAGCACAACTAGAGAGATTTACCATTCAGGGGTCTGGGAAAGCTGGGTGACCACCATTATCACTCCTACTGGAGTGTGATAGGTTCATTAATCACATCCCCAAACACACTCCAGTAGGAGTGGTAATAGTGGTCACCCAGCTTTCCCAAAAGCAGATATAACCAGGAAAGGGCTGGATGGACGGGCTGAGGGTTCACAGGGTTTTTGGTGATCCCCCTCTGTCATGTAATCGGACCTAGGTTAGCGGTTCTGATGCAGACGGGGTTCATGTGACTATAAATCTGTCCATAACAAGAGACAGTGCACTCAGGACAAGCCCTGCCCTCATACCGTAGTTGTGTGGTTCTGTCTTCAGTGATGGCGGTGGGTGGCTCTGACACCCGCCTCCCCCGTCGGGTCATCTCAGGACAGAAGGAGTGTCCGGATTGGAGACACAGCGCCGCACCTGTCCTCAGGTTGTGTCTGGTATTGAGGTTCACCTCCATTGAAGTGAATAGGACAGAGCTGTAATACTACACACGACCTGAGGACAGGTGCGGCGCCGTGTTTTCCTGGACGACCCCTTTAAGACTTTTCCCGTGCATGTGTGTGTGTCAGTGCGGAGTTTGCACGGGCGCCGCTGATACTTCATAGCCGCTTATCAGCTGTTTTAAAGAATCAGCGGTGAACACACACACACACACACACACACACACACCCACACCCGCCCCCCCAGTGTAATCAAGAGTTTTTTTATGTGGTTTTTGGCACATAAAATGTGCAACAAAAAAAAAACGTGACAAATACACGCCGTGTGAACCTGTCAACTGAAAAGTCATTTACTTCACTTTCATCATTCTAAGGGTATGTTCACACACAGTGTTTTCAGCTGAAAAATCAGAAGCAGAACGCCTACAAGCATCTGCCCATTGGTTTCAATGGGAAATACGGCGTTCTGTTCCGACAGGGCGTTTTTTACGTGGTCGTTTTCCAAACACGGCACGTAAAAAGACGCCCGCCAAAATGAAGTGCACATCACTTCTTGGGACGTTTTTGGAGCCTTTTTTCATTGACTTTATAGAAAAACAGCTCCAAAAACGGCCGTAAAAAACGCGAGTTTGATTAAAAAATGGCTGAAAATCAGGAGTTGGTTCGCCTTTGTTTAGTAAGCGTGTGAACATACACTTAGCCTTTTGGTGTGTCCTATAACTTCTGCCAGCTGCAGAATCACACCCAAAATGGCTGCCGGACACTGCTTAGCAATTTGAAGACACCTTTTCCTGGCTTGTAGGAGGGGGGGGGGGTGAGATTCCCTCCCACATTTACGGCAGCTGAGTCAGGTTGCTTTGCCTTATTCACCTTGCTGCAATTCTGGGGAGTGCCCCCCCCCCCTGGTAGCCAACATAGGAAAACATGTCAAATTATTATTTAATTTTTAGTGTCCCTGCCTCTCCGTGGAACTACTGTCCCGTACTGAAAACATGATTACAGTACGGGACAGTTGTCCTGCAGAGAGGCAGGGACTCCTAGCATCGTACATAACTATGATGCTAGGAGCCCGGCTCCCTGCACTGAGTTCGGTCCGGGACTTCCGGCCGAAATACGTCCGTCCATTACGGACGTTAATGTGCTCGTGTGAACCCAGCCTAAGTAGTTTTCCTTTGATTCGGCACACCTGGAAAACAGGTGTCTGAGATTGATTACAATGATCCAAAGAGCCCTAAGGCTGGGTTTACACAACCTATTTTCAGACGTAAACGAGGCGTATTATGCCTCGTTTTACGTCTGAATATAGGGCTACAATACGTTGACAAACATCTGCCCATTCATTTGAATGGGTTTGCCGACGTACTGTGCAGACAACATGTCATTTACGTGTCGTCGTTTGACAGCTGTCAAACGACGACGCGTAAAAATACAGCCTCGTCAAAAGAAGTGCAGGGCACTTCTTTCAGACGTAATTTGAGCCGTTCTTCATTGAACTCAATGAAGCACAGCTCAAAATTTACGGCTGTCAGAGAAGCCTCGCAAAATGCGAGGAGGAGCATTTACGTCTAAAACGAGGCAGCTGTTTTCTCCTGAAAACAGTCTGTCTTTTCAGACGTAAATGCCTGCTATCGTGTGCACATACCCTGAGGGTATGTGCACACGTAGTGACCAAAAACGTCTGAAAATACAGAGCTGTTTTCAAGGGAAAACAGCCCCTGATTTTCAGACGTTTTTTGAGCAACTCGCATTTTTCGCGGCGTTTTTCGCGCCGTTTTCGCGGCGTTTTTTACGTCCATTTTTGGAGCTGTTTTCATTGGAGTCTATGAGAAAACAGCTCCAAAAACGTCCAAAGAAGTGTCCTGCACTTCTTTTGACGAGGCTGTATTTTTACGCATCGTCGTTTGACAGCTGTCAAACGACGACGCGTAAATGACAGGTCGTCTGCACAGTACGTCGGCAAACCCATTCAAATGAATGGGCAGATGTTTGCCAACGTATTGTAGCCCTATTTTCAGACGTAAAACGAGGCTTAATACGCCTCGTTTACGTCTGAAAATAGGTCGTGTGAACCCAGCCTTAGACACAATACCATCCATGCGTTTAATTGAAAAACAAATAATTAAATGTTTATGACACTTAAATCCAATGTGCATAATAATTTGGAACACGGTGTATGTATCACTATTAAAAAAAAATCTAATCTTTTATTATATCTGCTTCTCGCACATTGATCGTGGCTATTATCACAAAGGTATTGGGCAGGGGATAATTTTCAGCAAAATAAAGGAACCTATGAAAGTCTTTATCGCTGTGGGAAGCTGAGGGCTGCTGTTCATATTCCCCGCAGACACCTATGTGGTATTATTCAATGTCTATTCAGATTTAAGGGGTTGTGCAGGATTAGAAATACATGGCTGCTATCATTAAAAACAAGTGCCACACCTGTCCACAGGTTTATTGTGGTATTGCAGTAAATAGAGTATTCACTTCAATGTGAGCTGCAATACGAGACACAACCCATGGACAAATGTGGCATTGTTTCTGGAACAAAGCAGCTATGTTTTGCTAATTCTGGACAACCCCTTCAATAGGTATCCGAGTATAGTAACACATGATTACATCAAGTCTTGACAGTTAGTTCACAAGCTTAACAAAATACGACTGAAAATACGGAGCTGTTTTCAAGGGAAAACAGCTCCTGATTTTCAGCCGTTTTTTTAAATTAACTAGAGGTTTTTTTGGTGCGTTGTTCACGGCCGTTTTTGGAGCCATTTTTCTATTGAGTCAATTAAAAACGGATGAAGAAGTGACAATCACTTCTTTTTACGGGGCGTCTTTTTACGTGCCATTATTTGAAAATGAGGCGTAAAATAACGCACCGTTGGAATAGAACGCCGTACTTCCCATTGAAATCAATGGGCAGATGTTTGTAGGCGTTGTGCTTCCGATTTTTCAGCCGTTTTTCGGGACGTCTACGGCTAAGGCTTTGTATTGCAATCATTACCATGAGTGTGCGATATAAAGCGATTCCCGATAGACAGTCTGATATATAGGGTCAGATGTAATCTGTTTTGCCATCGGTTGTTTTCCTGATGACTAGGGAAAGTAGGGAAAGGTAACAGTGGGGTTAATAGAACTGGAGTGTGTGTATTCTGATGACTCATAGGATAACACTGGGTAACTAGGGGGCTTCTGTCCAGAGCTTCCACTCCCCCTACAAGCAGCTGTTCTAATCCACCACAGACACTGAGTGTTTGGATCCAGGCTCTTTTAGAATGTATAGAGTATTCATAATGATTTATCCTTGTTACATGGATGTTTTAAGATGTCACTCACATTATATTGATATGTTTATATTGCTTTTATCAATTATTCACTGTTTTTACTATTTTATGAACTTTTGTATAAATTATCTCACCTTTTTATATCCACTTTTTGCTTCATGCGATCGACTGTTAGCAGAATAGAGGAGCAGGTCTGTTGCCAGATTTGCAGAAAGTCCCCAAATGCAGTCAGCAGTGGGTATCTGAGATGAAGCCGACACAGGAAGAGGGATTCTAGGATGTTGACTGTACACAATGTGGAATGGTGTGGAAGTGGTGGACTCGCTTGTGTGGTTGCTATACGAGAACTCGGCCCATGGAAGAAGCTGTACCCAGTCATCATGCTGCATGGAGATGAAGTGGCAGAGATTATTCTCCCTGATCTGGTTAATTATCTCTACTTGACCATTGGACCGGGAGTGATAGGCCGAGGAAAAATCAAATTTCACATCCAGGAGTCTACAGAGAGCTCTCCAGAATTTTGAGGTGAACTGAACACCCCGATCAGACACGATATGAAGGGGCAAGCCATGCAAATGGAAGATATGCTGAATAAAGAGATTTGCCCTTCAAGGTGCAGATGGATGTCCGTTCAGCGGGATAAAATGTGCCATCTTCGAGGACCAGTCCACCACCACCCAAAACAGTGTTGCATCCTGCTGAGGGAGAAAGGTCTGTGACAAAGTCCATCGCAATGTACTGCCAGGGGGCATTGGGTACAGGCAGAGGTTTGAGCAGGCTGGCAGGCTTGGGGTGAGCAACCTTGTTAGAAGCACACACTGTGCAGGAAGAGACAAAGTCCACAACATCTTTAAGTAGCGTTGGCCACCAGAAATAACGACTAATCAGGTCTCGGGTCTTACGAACACCAGCGTGCCTAGCCAGTTTAGAATTGTGTCCCCTTTCTGCCAACCGAATAAAAGTCCTTCCCGGAGGCATGTCTCTAACTTGCAAAGGATTGGCAGTAACAATGCAGGACGGGTTCTTAATACTTTGAAGGGACTCCACCGTGTCATCCGTCTCAAACGATCTGGACAGGGCATCGGCTCTCACATTTTTGTCAGCGCGACGGTAATAGAGCACAAATTGGAAAGGGGGGAAGAACAGCGACCACCTGGCTTGACGGGGGTTTAGTCGTTGAGCCGACAAGAGATAGGTGAGGTTCTTGTGGTCGGTGTATATCAGGATGGGGTGAGCTGCGCCCTCTAGCAGATGTCTCCACTCCTCCAGAGCCAATTTGATGGCCAGTAGCTCCCGATCCCCAATAGAGTAGTTGCGCTCTGCAAATGAAAAAAGTCTAGAGTAATAGCCACATACTACTGCCTTTCCTTTGGAGCTCCTCTGGAACAGAAATGTACCTGCACCAACAGAAGAAGCGTCCACCTCCAATGAGAACTGCCGAGACACGTCAGGATTAGAGATGAGCGAACTTATCAAAAGTTCGGTTCGGCTAGTTCGCCGAATTTCACAAAAAAGTTCGGTTCGGACCGAACTAGTTCTGACCGAACCTGTCACTTACGTGCGCCGAACATGCTACTGTCCGGGGTGCTGATAGAGTTAATGGGCTGCACTAACTCTTTCAGCAACCTTGACAGTACATGCTCGGCGCGCGGAAAATACAATTTTAATAAATGTAATAAAAAAATAAAAATTATACGTTCGTACTTACTTTCCTCCTGTCCGGCCTCCAGCGATGACGTTTCATCCCTTTCGCCGCTGCAGCCAATCACAGGCTGTAGTGGCGGTCACGCACGCCAGGATGACGCTTCATCCCACGTGACCGCCTCTGCAGCCAATCACAGGCTGCAGCGGCGACATGGATGAAACGTCATCGCTGGAGGCCGGACAGGAGGAAAGTAAGTATGAACGTATTATTATTTTTTTTGGCATGTATGTATGTATGTATGTATGTTGTCATGTATGTATATCTGTGCATGTATGTTGGCATGTATGTATATATATGTGCATGTTTGTATGTATATTTGCATGTATATATTTGCATGTATGTATGTATGTTTGCATGTATGTATGTTTGCATGTATGTATTTTTGCATGTATGTTGTCATGTATGTATGTATATATGTGCATGTGTGTATGTATATTTGTATGTATGTATGTTTGCATGAATGTATGTATGTTTGCATGTATGTGTGTTTGCATGAATGTATGTTTGCATGTATGTATGCATGTTTGTATGTATATTTGCATGTGTGTATATATATATATATATGTTGTCATGTATGTATGTATGTATGTATGTATGTATGTATGTATGTTGTCATGTATGTATATATGTGCATGTATGTTGGCATGTATATATATATGTGCATGTGTGTATGTATGTATATTTGCATGTATATATTTGCATGTATGTATGTTGTCATGTATGTATGTTGTCATGTATGTATGTATGT
Source organism: Rhinoderma darwinii (assembly GCF_050947455.1). Lineage (NCBI taxonomy): Eukaryota > Metazoa > Chordata > Amphibia > Anura > Rhinodermatidae > Rhinoderma > Rhinoderma darwinii. The sequence continues at coordinate 390,078,145 of NC_134689.1, forward strand.
TGGCATGTATGTATACATGTGCATGTTTGTATGTATATTTGCATGTATATATGTTTGCATGTGTGTATGTATGTTTGCATGTATGTATGTATGTTTGCATGTATGTATGTTGTCATGCATGTTTGCATGTATGTTTATATATATGTGCATGTATGTAATTATGTTTGCATGTATTTATGTTTGCATGTATATTTGTGCATGCTTGTATATATGTATGTATGTATCTTTGCATGTTTGTTTGTATGTATGTATGTATGTATGTTTTCATTTCATGTGTGTGTGTATGCATGTATGTATGATAGTTTGCATGTATATATGTGTGTATATTTGCATGTATATATGTGCATGCTTGTATGTATGTTTGTATATATGTATGTATGGCCATGTATGATACTGTCTGCTGGCGCCCTGTATCTAAGTCAACTTCACGGCAGGCTTCTATACATGGTATAAAAGTCAGTATCACACATTAAACTGAATCTAAGCCTACGACATGTTTTATTTAATTATTTTTTTTCACAGGTTTGGTGTTTGGACTACGTCGGTTTCGAGGACTACTTAGATGACGTTTTTTTTTCTACAATAAAATGGTTAATGAGGGTTGTGTTGGGGGTGCTTTATTTCAATAAAATATTTTATCTATATCTTTGTCTTTTTCTTTTCAAATTTTATTACTACCACTTTAGTAATGGCCGCTGTCTGAGTGACAATATCCATTACTAAGGCGAGGCTTAGTGTTAGCCGGTGCAGAGGCTAACACTAACCACCATTATTACCCCGGTACCCACCACCACCAGGGGTGCCGGGAAGAGCCAGGTACGATCCAGTACCCGACCATCTGTTGTGATGGTCGGGCTCTGGGGCGGCCGCAGGCTGGTATTATGAGGCTGGGAAGGGCCAAAAACAGTGGACCTTCCCACCCTTGTAATGCTAGGCTGCTGCTGCTGTGTTGTATCTGGCTGGTTATAAAAGTGGGGGGGACCCCACGTCATTTTTTTAAATTATTTATTAAAATTTTTTTTTTTTCAAAGACATGGGGTTCCACCCAATTTATCATAACCAGCCACATACAACACAGTGTTATTAGCCTGGGAATGGACAAAACCAGTGGCCCTTCCCACCAATTGTAATGCCAGACTGCTGCGGCCTTGTATATGGCTGGTTATTAAAAATGTGGGGGACCCGTCTATTGCTAAATTTGTTAAATTAAAAAAAAAAAAACGACGTGGGGGTCCCCCCCATTTTTATAACCAGCCCGATACAACACAGCAGCAGCAGCCTAGCATTACAAGGGTGGGAAGGTCCACTGATTTTGGCCCTTCCCAGCCTCATAATACCAGCCTACGGCCGCCCCAGTACCCGACCATCACAACAGATGGTCGGGTACTGGATCGTACCAAGCTCTTCCCGGCACCCCTGGTGGTGGTGGGTACCGGGGTAATAATGGGTGGTTAGTGCTAGCCTCTGCACCGGCTAACACTAAGTACCGCCTTAATAATGGACGCTGTCAATCAGCCAACTGCCATTATCTAGGCACTAATAAAGTTTTAAAAAAACACAAAGACAATTCTTTTTTATTGAAATAAGAAATCCCCAACAAAACCCTCGTTAACCATTTTATTAAAATTTGAAAAAACGTAGATCTACGCAGTAGTCCAACGAATCGAAGATGTAGTCCAATTGGTACATCAAAATCTGCAACAACATAAAAAAACAGTTATCAATGTGAACAATAACAATACTTCTACTCACCTACACACATATATACACGCACACACAAACAAACAACCATACACAAACACACACATATATACACAAACACAACAAGATATAAACACACACACACACACACACACATAAACAGACAAACACACACATATACACGAACTCACACATATACAAACAAAAACACATATCCAAACACACACACACACAGTTATACACACACATACACGAACACATATACACAAACACATATACAAACAAAAACACACATACCCAAACACACATATACACAAACACATATACACAAACACACCCATATATACACACAAACACACACCCATATACACACATATACACAAACACACACATACAAAAACACACACAAACATCTACACACAAACATATACACAAATACACCCATATATACACAAACATATACACAAACGCATATACACAAACACACCCAATATACACACACACATATACACAAACATACATATAAAAACAAAAACAGACAAAGTCACATACCCAAACACACATATATACACACAAACACACACATACACAAACACGGTTTCTTTTAAATGCTGCTGGGGAACCCGCTCGATCCACTATATAAGGCTGCGCTACAGTGCAGCATTTAAAAGAAACAGGATCCTGACCTGTCCATAGAGTTTAAGGCAGCACAGAGTATTTCAGGAGATGAGCATGCAGATTCAGTGCTGCTGTGAACTCTGCTCTTACCATTACGTAGCTCTCAGTCTGTTACCTCTCCTCCACTCCTGTCCTCCAGAACACCTTCACATGATTGGCAAGTCACCACGTAATGGTAAGAGCAGAGTTCACAGCAGCACAGAGTATTTCAGGAGATGAGCGTGCAGATCTTGTGCGGGGTGGTGACTTGCCAATCATGTGAAGGTGTTATTGAGGACAGGAGTGGAGGAGAGGTAACAGACTGAGCTACGTAATGGTAAGAGCAGAGTTCACAGCAGCACTGAATCTGCAAGCTCCTCTCCTGAAATACTCTGTGCTGCTGTGAACTCTGTTCTTACCATTACGTAGCTCAGTCTGTTACATCTCCTCCAGTTGTCCTGCAGAGAGGCAGGGACTCCTAGCATCGTACATAAGTATGATGCTAGGAGCCCGGCTCACTGCACTGTGTTCGGTCCGGTACTTGCGGCCGAAATACGTCTGTCAATTACGGACGTAATTAGTGTGTGTGCACATACACTAAATAGTCACTGTTCAGGGTGCTGAAAGAGTTAACTGATCGGCAGTAACTGTTTCAGTACCCCGATCACAGCACCTGTAAAAAAAAAGACGTTCATACTTACCGGGAACTCCCTGCTTCCTCCAGTCCGGTCTCCTGGCCGTTGCCTTGGTGACGCGTCCCTCTCGACATCCCTTGATGACGATGCAGCCCATGTGAGCGCTGCAGCCAATCACAGGCTGCCGCGGCCTCTGCAGCCAATCACAGGCTGCCGCGTCAGAAAAGGTCGGACTGGAGGAAGAAGAGGGACTCGTCCGCAAGACAACGACCGGGTACGTATGAAATGCTTTTTATTTTATTTTTAATCAGCAGCCTCTTTTCTCTATCAGTGATTGATAGAGACAAGTGGCTGCTGATTTGTATAATGTTTTTGACCGGGTTCGGTCAAAACGGGTTCGGCCGAACCCGGTGAAGTTCGGATTCGCTGCGAACCGAACTTTTCCGGAAGTTCGGACCGAAACCGGGTTCGGTTGTCCCGGTTCGCTCATCTCTAGTCAGGATGATGTAGAATCGAGGCTGAAGTGAAGGCTTTCTTAAAGCTATTAAATTCAGATTCTGCCTCTGGAGTCCACACCTTGGCATTCACACCCTTCTTGGTAAGGGTAGAGATGGGAGCCGTCAGTGATGAGAAGTTTGGGATAAACTGCCGGTAGAAGTTGGCGAATCCCAAAAAACGCTGTATGGACCACAGGCCCTGAGGACGTGGCCATTCCAGGACGAACTTTACCTTCTCAGGGTTCATCTTGAGACCTTGATCCGAGACGATGTAGCCCAAGAAGGGCAGATAATTTTTTTCAAAGACGCACTTCTCCTGCTTGTCATACAGACGATTCTCCTTTAATTGCAGTAGAATTTGACGAACATGCCTCCGGTGAGTTGTCGAATCTGGAGAGAAAATCAAAATGTCATTGAGATAAAATACAACATAAACATAGAGGAGATCTCGGAAGATATCATTGACGAATCCTTGGAAGACCGCTGGAGCATTACATAGACCGAAGCGCATCACCAGGTTTTCGTAGTGCCGTCTTCCACTCATCACCTTGACCGATTCAGATCAAATTGTAAGCCCCACGCAGGTCTAGTTTCGAAAAAGTCCTGGCTCCTCGTATGCGGTCAAACAGTTCGGGTATTAGTGGCAATGGGTATTTCTTCTTGACCCTGATATGGTTGAGACCACGGTAGTCAATGCAGGGTCGAAGAGATCAGTCTTTCTTTTTAACGAAGAAGAACCCGGCCCTGGCCAGGAAGGAAGACTTTCGTATTAAACCCCTCTCCAGATTCTCCTTGATATAGGTCGACATGGATTGAGGGTCTGGCAAGGAGAGAGGATATACACGTCCACGGGGAAGAGAAGCATTTGGAACCAGTTCAATCGGACAGGCGGAATACCAGTGTGGAGGAAGCATTTCAGCCTCCTTTTTGCTAAAAACGTCTGTAAATTGAGAAAAATTAGTAGGCAATCCCGCTAATGACTGAAGCAGAGAAGGCTGGATGGGATGGATCTGTAACAGGCAGCGGTGAGAGCATTTAGGGCCCCATTTGAGAACCTCTCCGGAACTCCAATCCAGGACAGGAGCATGCAGCCGGAGCCAAGGCAGGCCTAGTAGAACAGGATTGATGGCTTTAGGCAAGACTAGGAAGGTAATCAGTTCAGTATCATGGGCTCCAACTTGGGGCCTCAGTGGCTTGGTTTCAGACACGGTTGGATCGGGAAGAGGAAGACCATTCACTGAGGCAACAACCAAACACGTCTCCAGAGAAAAGGTGGGCAACTGGAGATAATCCACTAGGTCTTGCTGGATGAAGTTTGCCGGGGATCCTTAGTCCAGATTGGCAGAAACCTGGTGCCTCTTCTCACCGGACACTATGGTCACTGGAATGGTCAGTTTGGAAGATAATTTTTTATTTAGTGCCGTTCCGCCTAGGGTTGTCTCCCCAAGCAATCCTAGGCACTGGAGTTTCTTTGGCTTCTGCGGACACAAACGCACAACATGGCCTCCGAGGCCGCAATATAGACAAAGTCCTGAAGTGCGTCTGCGTTGTTTCTCCTGTGTAAACAATTTTTTCCTGGTCCACCTGCATAGGCTCCTCTGGTGGGACGACTGAAGAGGACAGTAGGAATTGCTGGAAAGTAGAAGCCAGCCTAGGACATCCTCTCTCCCGGCGAACCTCTTGGGAACGCTCCTGGATCCTCATGTCAAACCGGGTGGCTAGTAGAATGAGATCGCCCAGGATAGGTGGTAGATCGCGAGCGGCAAGCTCGTATTTAACCCCTTAAGGACGCTGCCTAGTTTGGGCCTTAAGGCTCAGAGCCCATTTTTCAAATCTGACATATTTCACTTCATGTGGTTTTAACTTGGGAATGCTTAAAACTATCCAAGCGATTCTTAGACTGTTTTCTCGTGAGACATTGGGCTTTATGTTAGTAGTAAAATGTGGTCGATATATTCAGTGTTTATTTGTGAAAAATAGCAAAATTTTGAGAAAATTTGAAAAAAATAGCATTTTTCAGAATTTAAATGCATCTGCTTGTAAGGCAGAGGATTATACCACCCAAAATACGTACTTGTTCGCATTTCCCATATATCTACTATATGGTGGCATCAGTTTTTGAACATTTTTTTTTTCCTCAGACGTTTCAAGGCTTAGAACATAAGCAGCAATTTCTCATATTTTGAATAAAATTTTAAAAGCCTCTTTTTTTAGGCACCAGTTCAGTTCTGAAGTGGCTTTGAGGGGCCTATATATTAAAAACCTCCATAAAACACCCCATTTTAGAAACTAGACCCCTCAAAGTATTCAAACAGCATTTAGAAAGTTTATTAACCCTTTAGGTGTTTTACAGGAATTTAAAGCAAAGTAGAGGTGAAATGTACAAATTTATTTTTTTTTGTCAGAAAATCCCTTTTTTTCCATTTTTTTCTATACCACAGAAGGTTTTACCAGAGAAAAGAAACTCAATCATTATTGCCCAGATTCTTCAGTTTTGAGAAATATCCCACATGTGGCCCTAGTGCACTAATGAACTAAGGTACAGGCCTCCGAAGCAAAGGAGCACCTAGTGGATTTTGAAGGCCTCCTTTTTATTAGGCACCATGTCCGGTTTGAAGGTCTTGTGGTGCCAAAACAGTGGAAACCCCCCAAAAGTGACCCTATTTGACAAACTACACCCCTCAAGGAACTTATTGAGGGGTATAGTGGGCATTTAGATCCCACAGGTTTTTTTGCTGCATTTTGTGGTATTTGGCTGTGCAATTGAAAATCTAGTTTTTCCAATAACAGGTACGAATTTTTAATTTTGACAAGGAATAAAGGAGAAAAAGCACCCCAACATTTGTAAAGCAATTTCTCTCGATTACGGCAATACCCCATATGTGGTCATAAACTGCTGGTTGGACAAACGTCAGAGCTCAGAAAGGCAGCAGTGATATTTGGCATGTAGATTTTGCTGGATTGGTTTCTGTGCACCGTGTCGCATTTGCAGAGCTTCTCAGGTAAGAGTACAGGGGAAACCCAAAAACGTGACACCATTTTGGAAACTAGACTCCTTGAGGAATTCATTGTAGTTTTCATGGGGTGCATGCGACTTTTTGATCAGTTTTTATTCTATTTTTAAGAGGCGTGGTGACTAAAAAACAGCAATTCTACTATTGGATTTTCGGGGGAATTGCGGCCGCAGAAGCACGTTCGTCTGCATGGAGCCTTAGAGCTATAACTTTTTTATTTTTCCATCAAGGAAGCCGTGTGAGGACTTGTTTTTTGCGTAACAGAGTGTAGTTTCGATCAAGACCATTTTTAGCTACATGCGACTTTTTGATCTCTTTTTATTCCATTTTTTGGGAGGTGAAGTGACCAAAGAATTGTGATTCTGGTATGATTTATTATTATTTTCTTTTATGGTGTTCACCGCGCGGGATACATAATGAAATACTTTTGTAGTTCAAGCCGTTACGGACGTGGCAATACCAATTATGTATAGTTTATTTGTTTATTTATCTCATTTTATTAATAATAAAGGACTGATTAGGGAAAAAGAGAGATTTTTACTTTTATTACTTTTATTTTTACACAATGTTTTTTTAACATTTTATTACTTTGTCCCACTAGGGAACTTCAGGGCAGGAGGTCCTGATCGCTATTCTAATACACTGCACTACATGCGTAGTGCAGTGTATTAGAGCTGTCAGCTACTCGCTGACAGCAAGCATAGTGGGTCCTGACTTTGTCAGGACCCACTAGGCTTCTGTAGATGGCATAGCCGGATACCATTATTAGGCATCCAGTTGCCATAGCAACCATCGCCGCCCGCTATCATGTAGCGGGCTGTCGATGGTGGTTTAACCAATCTCAATTGAACTCGGCTTCTAAGGGATTAATCAGCGGGACACCGCGATTGGTCCCCGCTGAAGTAGCAGCAGGGCAACTGCTGTACGAGACAGCAGTTTTCACAGCTCCTGTATGTGTCGAGAGGACTATTCTGTCACTAAGCGCGAACGATGCACTCAGCACAATGAAATAGTACGTCATGGAGCCTGAAGGGGTTAAATCCAGAAGACAGTCCCTGCCAGAATGTAGCCACCAACGCCTCGTTGTTCCAGTTTGGTTTTGCAGCTAGGGTACGGAACTGAATGGCATACTCGCCCACGGAGATGTGTCCCTAGTGTAGGGTCAGCAGGGATGCAGCAGCAGAAGAATCTCTCCCAGGCTCTTCAAATATAGAACGGAAAGTCCGTAAAAAATACTGCAAGTCACGAGTCTCTGGTCCCTGATGTTCCCAAAGGGGATTCGCTCATGCCAGGGCTTTGCCAGTAAGGAGAGAGATTATGAAGGCAATCCTTGCGTCATCAGAGGAGAAGGCCTTTGCATGTAGTCTGAAGTAGATCTGGCGCTGGTTCAGAAATCCCCTGCAGGACCTGGTGATTCAGTCATAGCGAGGAGGTAGCGGCAGAGACAATTGGGGGTCGGCACTGGTGATGACAGGAGTTGTAGCAGGAGGAACCGCAGGAATAGGTGCGGTGACGACTGTGGCTTGTGCTTCCAGCCGATGTGCAATGGCGTTCACCGCCAGGGGGAGTTGGTCTTGTCATGACTGAAAATCTTTCATGTCTGCCTGCATGGCATGTGTCGTCGTCAAGGTTTTGATCAGCGGGGTCCATGGACTGAGCTTACTGTCACTGTCTGTGGGTATGTGGACCCACTAGGCCGCACCGCTGTAGCTGGAGGCAGCTGGCCAAAACAACAGAGCACCCAATCAATACAAAGTCCAGCACAAGGGTACCTGAATAGTCCAGACAGTGGCAGAGGCTTTAGCATGGATGGGGCTGGATGTGGCAGGTTGCGCCAGATGTGGTTGTCAGCAGGTGCAGCAGGTTGCGCCAGACATGGCGGACGACAGTAGGTGTGGCAGGTTTCGCCAGACGTGGCGAACGGCAGTAGATGCAGCAGGACACGACTCCAATACTAGGCTCAGGAACAACGCACGGCATGGGATACAGGTAGCAGGGCACGGGAACACTGGGAATAGGATAAGACTGAGGGATCATTTGCAAAGACTAACATGGGAATTACTAACAACGCTCAGGCAGGGAGCGAAGGGGCAGGGCCCCTTAAATAGTCCAGAATGATTGGGGCTAATTTAAAATATAATTCATATGCGCGCTGGCCCTTTAAGGCTGGGCACGTGTGTACGCACGCACCCTATGGGACAGTGCCAAGCGGAGTGGAAGTGAGTGCTGGCATCTCCCAGGAAGGAGGTGCCGGCCAGCACTCACAGATCAATGGCCATGGCCGCCGAGGGGTGAGTAGGAACGGCAGTCTGCGGCCATGGACTCTACAGCTTTGGTTCTGGAGACGTATATGTCAGAGCTTGGTTCTGTAGCTGTAATTATAGAGGATATATTTATAATAACAATATTGCAGCGCAGATGGAATTGTTTTCAATTCATTGTATATTGAATGGGAACCTGTCAGGTAGTTTTAACCCCTTGAACCGCCACCATGCGGGGATACATGACCTGACAATATTTCCAAACATTCCTCTGTATGCTTTTTTCAGATGCAGCAAAATTTATAAAATCAACTTTTAAAACGGCGCACGCTATATGCTAATTACTCATTAAAGGGTCATGGGGCAATGCCGCTATCCTGAAGAGTCACATAGTCCTACCTCCAAACACACCTTTCCTTGCTTGATTGACATACCCCTGGCTGTTATACATCACTTGCAGTCTCCTCCAACTTTCTCGGAATGCGCCATTGCCTTGTACTACTTGGGCACGCACAGTGCAGCGAGGTGTACTCTGCCCGGCTTCATCGCTATGCCACGCAGGGGAGTACAAGGCAACGGCGCACCTGCAAGAGTTGAAGGAGGCTGATAGTGATGTAGAACAGATACGGGGATGTCAATCAAAATCTGGGGGCCCAATTTTAATTGTCGGCTCAGGCAGCAGAAAAGCTAGAATCGGCCCTGGATGGGTGAGTCATGGGACTATAGGCTGGGATTACTAGGGGGAGAAGTGTGCGCACTACAATACTGATGCAATATATAGCACACGTGACAGTTAATAATATAGTGGTTTCTATATAATGTTACCATTATGTAAAATTCATATGTATAAACCTCAGGTCTACATTGCCTATAAACAGCACAGATTTGTTATATATAAAAGCTAATGACATAAATATCTGGTAAAATAAAAAAAGAATAACAATTAAAAGAAATAATAAAAAAAATAAAATGTGTATATATATATATATATATATATATATATATATATCAAACCTGATAAAGATCCTATTGTAGGATTGAAACGTTGCTGTTGTATCTGGAATGAATAAACCACCATTTTTTTCATATTGGAGTGCTGCAAATTTTCTTTTGCTATATCTTACATTCTGTCCGAGGATCGGGACGTTTTGCTGGGCACCTGGTCAATGATTTCTTTGTGAGTGCTGCTGTCTTATCTTTTGCTCTATATATATATTTTTTTTTTATTTTTTATATATATATATATATATATATATATATATATATATAATTTTGCTTGAAAAAGGTTCTAATGTTGGACTGAAACGTTGGACTTTGTTATGTTGGCTTAAATAAACCACATTTTTTAATCTTTTCTATTGGAGTGCTGCAAGATTTATTTTTGGATACTAATATAGTCTTTGGATCAGGACTACTTGCTGGGCACCCTTTTAAAAGGAATTTCTTACCTGCATTTGAGTGCTGCTGCCTTTCCTGCTGGTGTGTGTGTATATATATATATATATATATATATATATATATATATATATATATAGATATATATATATATTGTGAGACAGTGACAGGTAAAGTCATTGAGGGAAGGTACATTTCCCCTAGAATCCTGTCATATGTATCCTAGGCTCCAGGGAATGAGTATTTTTTGCAATAGAAAGCTCTAGCTTTCCAATCTCGGCTTAAGGAAAAGCCGTAAAAAGGGCCTGGAGTTGGATTGGGGAAGAGCAGGACGGGTTCCCCAATCCCTAGTCCATCTCTGTTTGTAGGACAAGGCTGCTGCTCAATTAGCTGCACCTGCAGCCTGTGTATAAAAAGGTGCATACACAGTGTGTGAGAGTCTCACCCCTGACTCAGACCAGAGACTACTAAGTCTGGAGTAGCCTGTATGCTATGTGAGTAAAGACCTGTGTTACTTTGTGTCCAGTGCCTGGTAGGAAGGCACTTGGTATAGTTAGATAATATCTTGTTTAGTTAGTGCTCAGACGAGCAGGATTTATTTTGTATTTTGCCTTGTTGTACAAGAGGCTGTTTCTTTGACAAGAATAAAACACAGGCAAAGCCCTGTTATGACTTTTAATGCACGGTGTCCCTGTCTCTGGCTACTAAGAAACCGCTGTACCAACCTCTCCTGATGCTAAACCCTCACAATATATATATATTAACATGTTCATTGTAGATCGGATGCACGATGCATCGAAACTTCGATACTGTTTCGATACTCTGCATCCCCAAACGGTTCGATACCGTTATTTCATGTATTTCGATACTTAGCTGCGCAGCCGCACAGCTCAGTATTGTAACACATGAATGTTTGAGAGCGGAGCTGCGGCTGTGTAATACAGTCATTGTCCCACTCCAGAGTCCTGACAAGTGTGCGCTGTCAGCATGAGGTGATGCAGCCAGCACTGCACTAATGAGCGGCGGCACTGAAGACAGAACATGGCGGGCGCACTACAAAACACCCCCATGTTCTGCTCATTACTGCTTTCTTTCACTTATTAATGTGAGGTGCGATGAATTTAACCTCCACGTGCCTCACATTAATAGTAATTAACCCCATCTTGTACCTTACACATTAACCCATTATGACTGAGAAACATGATCGGGTTAATTACTATTAATGTGAGGCACGTGGAGGTTAAATTCATCATCACACCTCGCGCCTCACATCAGAAAATGGAAGAACTTTTTTTTTTATTACTGTTGGCAAAGTATCGAATTGGTATCGAAATCGCAATACTAAATGAAGTATCGGTATTGAAGTCCAAATTCTGGTATCGTGACATCCCTAGTTCATTGTTGATAATCACATTGAGGAGGAGATGTAAAAATAATGGCTACCCAGAGGATGGTTTCGATCTATCGACCTCTGTGTTATGGGCCCAGCACGCTTCTGCTGTGCCACTCTGCTGTGCTATAACTGCGGCCAGTGGCTCCTTTAGGTGCCTATTATAATGGAACAATTATTTAAAAAAAATTATAAAAGGGACAATTTGTAACCTGGTGACTAACGTTTTCCTTGTCGGCTGTGTCTTTAAATAGCTATACTAGAAAGATCCCACAGTTTTAATGACAAGGCATTGCTTTCTGATGATAATCATGCTTTATTAATAAAAATATGTATTTTACAATTTAAAAAAAAATTGCCCTAATTCCTTGCACCGCAGAAAAGTATCTCTCCTTTAACGGATTGCAAACTGGATCTTTTCTGCTCGTCTTGACTGTAAATATAATGCCAGAGCTGCAGTGAAAACTGACACATTGACACACAGGCAAAGAAGTAGTAAAGACGAATGTAAATGTAAATTTGCCAGCATCACAAACCCGTATGGACTGGGATCCTTGATCTGGAATCCACTCTTTGTCTCTAGCTTTAGCTAATAATGTCCAACAAGATTCTGAGCATTGGAGGACTGTAGGCTACCAGTAAAAATAATAGACACCCGTTGATTTCAATAGGTGCCCTTCTCATCTCAGTGCTGTCTAGCATTGTGACCACCTCCGGAGGTTAGGGTGAAAAGCCAGGGGTGTAGCTAAAGGCTCATGGGCCCCGATGCAAAAATTCTTACTGCCCCCCCCCCCCGCAAACTTCTCATGGCCGACGGTCCGCAGCTTTCAGCTGCATCGCTGGGTCTCCTAAGTGACACAACAATGCAGCACTAGCAGCCGGGGCGCCACTAAGGCTGGGTTCACACATCCTATTTACGGACGTAATTCGGGCGTTTTAGCATTGAATTACATAGTTACATAGTTAGTACGGCTGAAAAAAGACACATGTCCATCAAGTTCAACCAAGGGAAGGGAAAAGGGAAGGAAAAAATTCTACACATAGGAGCTAATATTTTTTTGTTCTAGGAAATTATCTAACCCTTTTTTAAAGCCATCTACTGTCCCTGCTGTGACGGCTCCTGCGGTGACTATTCCATAGATTCACAGTTCTCACTGTAAAGAAGCCTTGTCGCCTCTGCAGCTTGAACCTTTTTTTCTCCAGACGGAGGGAGTGCCCCCTTGTTTTTTGAGGGGGTTTTACAAGGAACAGGATTTCACCATATTTTTTGTATGTGCCATTAATATATTTATATAAGTTAATCATGTCCCCCCTTAGTCGCCTTTTTTCAAGGCTAAATAGGTTTAATTCTTTCAATCTTTCCTCATAACTTAAATTCTCCATGCCCCTAATTAGCTTCGTTGCTCTTCTTTGTATTTTTTCCAACTCCAGGGCATCCTTTCTATGAACTGGAGCCCAGAACTGAACTGCATATTCTAGATGAGGCCTCACTAATGCTTTGTAAAGTGGTAATATTACATCCCTGTCCCGCGAGTCCATGCCTCTTTTAATACACGACAATATCCTGCTGGCCTTTGAAGCAGCTGATTGACACTGCATGCTGTTATTGAGTTTATGATTTACAAGTACACCCAGATCCTTCTCAACAAGTGAATCCGCCAGTGTAGCTCCCCCTAGGACATATGATGCATGCAGATTGTTGGTACCCAGATGCATAACTTTACATTTATCTACATTAAACTTCATCTGCCAAGTGGACGCCCAAACACTTAGTTTGTTTAAATCTGCCTGTAATTCATGAACATCTTCCATAGTCTGAACTATATTACATAGCTTGGTGTCATCTGCAAAAATAGAAATAGTGCTATTAATCCCATCCTCTATATCATTAATAAATAAGTTGAATAATAGGGGTCCCAGCACTGAACCCTGGGGTACACCACTTATAACCGGTGACCATTCAGAGAAGGAATCATTGACCACAACTCTCTGGATACGGTCCTTGAGCCAATTCTCAATCCAATTACAAACTATATTTTCTAAACCTATAGTCCTTAATTTACCCATTAGGCGTCTATGAGGGACAGTGTCAAATGCCTTTGCAAAGTCCAAAAACACTAAATCCACAGCGGCCCCTCTGTCTAGACTTCTGCTCACCTCTTCATAAAAACAGATTAGGTTAGTTTGACAACTTCTGTCCTTAGTAAAACCGTGCTGGCTGTCACTTATAATACTATTTATTGTCACATAATCCTGTATATAGTCCCTCAATAGCCCCTCAAACATTTTCCCCACGATGGATGTTAAGCTTACTGGTCTATAATTACCTGGGGAAGACCTAGAGCCCTTTTTGAAAATAGGCACCACATTTGCGCTGCGCCAGTCCCTTGGCACTATACCAGTCACTAGAGATTCTCTGAATATTATGAAATAATATTACGTCCGAAAATGCGGCTCAAAAGCGTTGGCAAACATCTGCCCATTCATTTGAATGGGTCTTACGATGTTCTGTGCCGACGGTCATTTTTTTTACGCACCACTGTCAAAAGGCGGCGCGTAAAAAAGACGCCCGCGTCAAAGAAGTGCCTGTCACTTCTTCAGACGTAAATGGAGCCGTTTTCCATGGACTCCATAGAAAAACAGCTCCAATTACGTCCGTAATGGACGCAGCGAAAGACGCCTGCACATGCCATTACGGCTGAAATTACGGTGCTGTTTTCTCCTGAAAACAGCACCGTATTTTCAGCCGTAACAGACGCTGCCGTGTGAACATACCCTCAGGGCTTAAAATGTCAGGGAAATAGCCCCAATACATATGTGTCCGCCCAAAAAAAAGTGTGTATAGGAGACAGCATATCTATAGCACTACGACCCTATAAACCATGGATAGGATTAGATACAGTGGCTCAGCAGACAGCATCACACATGATAGGATTAGATACAGTGGCTCAGCAGACAGTACCACACATGATAGGATTAGATACAGTGGCTCAGCAGACAGTACCACACATGATAGGATTAGATACAGTGGCTCAGAAGGCAGTATCACACATGATAGGATTAGATACAGTGGCTCAGCAGACAGTATCACACATGATAGGATTAGATACAGTGGCTCAGCAGACAGTATCACACATGATCGGATTAGATATAGGGCCCAGCAGACAGTATCACACAAGATACGATTAGATACAGGGCCCAGCAGACAGTATCACACATGATTGGATTAGATACACAGCTCAGCAGACAGTATCACACATGATTGGATTAGATACAGGGCCCAGCTCGCTGACATTGCGTCTCCAGCGCTGGACCCAGGAAAGGTAAGAATAATAATTTTTCTTCTTTATGTGTTACTGATTATTTTTGTGTGTTTGTGTTTTTTTTACAGGTTCGGTTGTTGGACTTCGGATTCGAGGACTTCAATGACGGCGGTTTTTTTATTCTCAATAAAATGGTTAATGGGGGTTGTTTTTTTATTTCAATAAAATATTTTTTCTTTGTGCTTGTATCTTTTTAAACTTTATTATCACCGCCTTAGTAATGGCCGCTGGCTGATTGACAACCTCCATTACTAATGCGTGGCTTAATGTTAGCCGGTGCAGAGGCTACACTAACCCCCATTATTACCCCGGTACCCACCGCCACCAGGAGTACTGGGAAGAGCCGGGTACGAACCAGTACCCGTTCATCTGTAGTGACGGGCAGGCACCGGGGTGGCCGCAGGCTTGTAGTATTAGGCTGGGGAAGGCCAAAAACAGTGGCCCTTCCCACCCTTGTAATGCTGCCAGCTGCTGCTGTGCTGTATCTGGCTGGTTATGAAAATTGGGTGGGACCCCACATCGTTCTTTCCAATTATTTTTTTATTTTTTAAATGACGTGGGGTCCCCCCATTTTTCATAACCAGCCAGATACAATAAAGCAGCAGCAGCCTAGCATCACCAGGGTAGGAAGGGCCACTGTTTTTGGCCTTTCCCCTCCTGATAATACCAGCCTGCGGCCACCACAGTGCCCGACCATCCCTACAGATGGTCAGGTACTGGATCGTACCCGGCTCCTCCCAGCACCCCTTGTGGCGGTGGGTACCGGGGTAATAAAGGGGGTTAGTGTTAGCCTCTGCATCGGCTAACACTAAGCCCCGCCTTAGCAATGGATGCTGTCAATCAGCCGGCGGCCATTACTAAGGCGGTAGTAATATAGTTTAAAAAAAACCACAAAGACATAGAAAAAATATTTTATTGAAATAAAAAAAAAACCCACACAACCCTCATTAACCATTTTATTGATAATTAAAAAAAAGCCGTCATCGAAGTAGTCCTGGAATCCGACGTAGTCCAACGACCGAACCTGTAAGAAAACAAATAAAAAATGATTAGTAACACGTGTAGAAACAAATGCAGGTAAAAAAGTGGATCTTTTTGATGGCGCTGCTGTGTGGTGAGATGATGTGGAACGGAGTCCCGAGTTATTAATAAGTTCAGTTTATTGAAAGTGGCTACGCGTTTCGACGATGAACAATCGTCTTCCTCAGGCCATCACGTGTAACACGTGTGTTAGGCTTAGATACAGGGCCCATGTGTGATACTGTCTGTGGGACCCTGTATCTAAGCCTACCACAACGTAGGCTTAGATACAGGGTCCAGCAGACAGTAATCTTATACAGTATAAGATTACTGTGTGCTGGGGCCCTGTATCTAAACCTACAGTGTGGTAGGCTTATATACAGGGCCCATCAGACAGGATCACACATGGGCCATGTATCTAAGCCTACCATGTGATTGGCTTAGATACAGGGCCCAGCAGACAGGATCACGCATGGGCCATGTATCTAAGCCTACCATGTGATTGGCTTAGATACAGGGCCCAGCAGACAGGATCACGCATGGGCCATGTATCTAAGCCTACCATGTGATTGGCTTAGATACAGGGCCCAGCAGACAGGATCACACAATCTGTGATCCTGTCTCATGGGCCCCCTAAGCCTGCTACATCGTAGGCTTAGGGGTTGTACAGTCCCTAAACATTGATGGCGTGTCCTCAGGATAGGCCATCAATAGCTGATGTGTCTCCCGGGACCCGCAAATCAGCTGTTTTGAAGGGGCCGCAGCACTCGTACGGCAGCTGCTTCCCCTTCATTTCACTACTCGCCCACACTGTGAATCGCCGACACGGATTCACAGTGTGACCGGAATGAAGGGGAGCAGCTCTCTTACGAGTGCTGCGGCCCCTTCAAAACAGCTGATTGGCGGGTCCAGGGAGTCGGACCCCGCCAGTCAGGGCTAACCTTACCTTCCTCTTCGGCCGCGGCGGGAGTTCTGTCGTCTCGATGCTGTGCGCGGCGCATAGCGCTGTGACGTCATGCGCTGCGCACAGCGCTTGACGTCAGGACCTCCGCTGCGATCCGGAACCAGGAAGGTAAGTAAAGTATGTTACTATAGTAACAGGGGGCCGCGGCCCGAGTTACTATAGTAACTTTTTATTGATGTGGTGCGGGGGGCCGTGGGCCCCCCTGGCTTCGGGGCCCGGTCGCAATTGCGACCGCTGCGACCCCCTATAGCTACGCCAGTGTGAGAAGCGCTATTTACACTTTCTAGTGGTCAGAATGTTCCTGTGATTGTTCTTATTCTCCAATGTTCCTTTATATTATGCTCTTGTTACCAATTAGCAATTATATAAGTAGCAGAGAGGAGTTTGTCACTTGGTATAACTTGATCTGGTATCTTAATTTGTGTGCTACCATAGTACTGCATCATCTCAACTCACAAAAGATTCATTGATAAATTCAGTTCTGCTACATCTTTTTACAATCATATTTTTAGCCCATTGCAACATAAAAAAGAACAATCACAGCAGAAACAATACCAACAATATAGAACAATAATATATATTATTCAGTAATTCATATATGTTAATATTATACTTTTAAAGAGCAATTAATGTCAGATATAAAAAATTATTCCACCAGTTCAGGTCTATATACTTTATTTTCCATAGGGGGCAGCATAGTAGTAAGACTAGTCAGCCCTCCTTCCCTATTTAAAGTAAAGGGTTGAGGAAGTGTGAACACAGTCCAAGTTCTCATGCACACGCTCGTATTTATCTGTGTTCTACAGATCCCAAATATGCAGCCCCTCGCATCCTATGGGCCTCTGCTGTACCACTGTCTTTCATGTGGAGAGGATAATACTGAGCCACATGAGGTATAAGGAGTCTTCACATAGACCACAATATGGGTTGCGTCTCTGTACCTTTTGTACATGAGGCCAACGAGAGCACAGATGAAGCAGTAGGAATCTGACAGAAAAATAATTGTGGCATTTATCGAACCATTAACCATTGCTTAAATAGGAAAAAATCTCTGTGATAGGGGGCAGTAAAGAGGCTCTTTATGATGGCGCATAGTGTGTCTATTACTCTGTAGTCTAGAGTTGCAGTTACTTTGTGTGCCTCTGTACACATAACTTTTTGTCCCGATCAATAGTTTTCATCTTATCTGAATGCAATACATTCGGAAAGTCTTCAGACCCTTTCACTTTTTTTCACATTTTGTGATGTTGAGGCATTGTCCTAAAATAAAATTAGCGTTTCCCCCGTCATTCTGCACTCAATACCCCATAATGACAAAGTGAAAACAGAATTTTAGAAATTTTTGAAAATTTATTAAAAATCAAAAACTCATATTTTAAATGGACATAAGTATTCAGACCCTTTGCTACGACACTTGATATTTAGCTCTGGGGGCCTCCCATTTCTCTAGATCATCTTTGAAATGTTTCTACATCTTGATTGGAGTCCACCTGTGGTAAATTCATTTGATTGGAGATGATTTGGAAAGACACACCCCTGTCTATATAAGGTCTCACAGCTGACAATGCATATCAGAGCAAAACCAAGCCATAAGGAGGAAAAAGCTGCCTGTAGAGCTCAGGGACCGGATTGTGTGGAGGAACAGATCTAGAAAAGGTTACAAAAAAATTCTGCTGCACTGAAAGTTCCCAAGGACACAGTGGCCTCCATAACTCTTAAATGGAAGAAGTTTGTAACTACCAGGACTCTTCCTAGAGCTGGCCACCCCACCAAATTACGTAATTGGGGGAGAAGGGCCTTGGTAAGAGAGGTGACAAAGAATCCAATGGTCACTCTGGCTGAGCTCCAATGATCCTGGGTGTAGATGGGAGAAACTTCCAGAAGGTCAACCATCACTGCAGCACTCCACCTATCTAGGCTTTATAGCAGAGTGGCCAAAAAGAAGCCTCTTCTCAGTAAAAGACACATGAAAGCCCACCTGGAGTTTGCAAAATAGCACCTAGAGGACTCTCAGACTGTGAGAAACAAGATTGAACATTTTGGCCTCAATTCTATGGAGAAAACCAGGCACTGCTCATCACCTGCCAATACCATACCTGCCTTGAAGCATGGTGGTGGGGAATCATGCTGTGGGGGTGTTTTTCAGCGACTGGGGTAGGGAGACTGCTCAGGGTTGACAGAAAGATGAATGGCACAAAGTACAAAGATATTCTTTTTAAAACCTGATCCAGAGTGCTCTGGACTTCAGACTGGGCCGAAGGTTCACCTTCCAACAAGACAATGACCCTAAGCACACAGCCAAGGCAACACAGGACTCAACTCTGTGCATGTCCTTGAGTGGCCCAGCCAGGGCCCTGACTTGAACCCAATCGAACATCTCTGGAGAGACCTGAAAATGTCTGTCCACCGACGGTCCCCATCCAACCTGCCAGAGCTTGAGAGAATCTGCAGAGAAGAAAGGCAGAAAATCCCCAAATCCAGATGTACAAACCTTGTGGCATCATATCCAAGAAGAGTGGCGGCTGTTATCGCTGACAAAGGTGCTTCAACTAAGTCCTGAGTAAAGGGTCTGAATACTTACAGTGCAGGAAATAAGTATTTGATCCCTTGCTGATTTTGTAAGTTTGCCCACTGTCAAAGACATGAACAGTCTAGAATTTTTAGGATAGGTTAATTTTACCAGTGAGAGAGAGATTATATATATATATAAAAAAAAAGAAAATCACATTGTCAAAATTATATATATTTATTTGCATTGTGCACAGAGAAATAAGTATTTGATCCCTTTGGCAAACAAGACTTAATACTTGGTGGCAAAACCCTTGTTGGCAAGCACAGCAGTCAGACGTTTTTTGTAGTTGATGATGAGGTTTACACACATGTTAGATGGAATTTTGGCCCACTCCTTTTTGCAGATCATCTGTAAATCATTAAGATTTCGAGGCTGTCGCTTGGCAACTCGGATCTTCAGCTCCCTCCATAAGTTATCGATGGGATTAAGGTCTGGAGACTGGCTAGGCCACTCCATGACCTTAATGTGCTTCTTTTTGAGCCACTCCTTTGTTGCCTTGGCTGTATTTTTCGGGTCATTGTTGTGCTGGAAGACTCAGCCACCAGCCATTTTTAATGTCCTGGTGGAGGGAAGGAGGTTGTCACTCAGGATTTGACGGTACATGGCTCCATCCATTCTACCATTGATGAGGTGAAGTAGTCCTGTGCCCTTAGCAGAGAAACACCCCCAAAACATAATGTTTCCACCTCCATGCTTGACAGTGGGGACGGTGTTCTTTGGGTCATAGGCAGCATTTCTCTTCCTCCAAACACGGCAAGTTGAGTTAATGCCAAAGAGCTTAATTTTAGTCTCATCTGACCACAGCACCTTCTCCCAATCACTCTCAGAATCATCCAGATGTTCATTTGCAAACTTCAGACGGGCCTGTACATGTGCCTTCTTGAGCAGGGGGACCTTGCGGGCACTGCAGGATTTTAATCCATTACGGCGTAATGTGTTACCAATGGTTTTCTTGGTGACTGTGGTCCCAGCTGCCTTGAGATCATTAACAAGTTCCCCCCGTGTTGTTTTCGGCTGAGCTCTCACCTTCCTCATGATCAAGGATACCCCACGAGGTGAGATTTTGCATGGAGCCCCAGATCGATGTCGATTGACAGTCATTTTGTATGTCTTCCATTTTCTTACTATTGCACCAACAGTTGTCTCCTTCTCACCCAGCGTCTTACTTATGGTTTTGTAGCCCATTCCAGCCTTGTGCAGGTCTATGATCTTGTCCCTGACATCCTTAGAAAGCTCTTTGGTCTTGCCCATGTTGTAGAGGTTAGAGTCAGACTGATTAATTGAGTCTGTGGACAGGAGTCTTTTATACAGGTGACCATGTAAGACAGCTGTCTTTAATGCAGGCACCAAGTTGATTTGGAGCGTGTAACTGGTCTGGAGGAGGCTGAACTCTTAATGGCTGGTAGGGGATCAAATACTTATTTCTCTGTGCACAATGCAAATAAATATATATAATTTTGACAATGTGATTCTCTTTTTTTTTTTTTTTAATATAATCTATCTCTCACTGGTAAAATTAACCTAGCCTAAAAATTCTAGACTGTTCATGTCTTTGACAGTGGGCAAACTTACAAAATCAGCAAGGGATCAAATACTTATTTCTTCACTGTATGTCAATGCAAGATTATAGTTTTTCCTTTTCAATAAATTAGCAAAGATTACTAACATTCTGTTTTCACTTTGTCGTGAATTTTTTATTTTTGCACAAGGCCTCAACATAACAAAATGTGAAAAAAGTGAAGGGGTCTGAAGACTTTCCGAATGCATTCTATATGATGGAGTACTTGATCTTCAAAGACCTTAGCCAACGTTTAATGTCCATAAATATTTGCCTGCTCCTCAGAACTTCTGGTGGGAAATCTGAATCCAACATAATCCCAGATTTATTAAATGACAGATCAGAGCGCTCTTCCTCTGAGTAATACTTTGTTCTTTATAACCCACCAGTCTCACCAGTATAGATATAGGCTTGTGACCAGCTGACAGTGAACTCCGTGGAACAGTGTGAGCTCCTTTAATCCTAAACAGCTTTGCAAGAGTATTTCATCCACTTCTCTTTAAACTCAACCACATTTTTGGATTTTCTTGAAGATTATACATTTTTCCACTGGGATTTATTCTCTAAATTTTGTAATTCTATTAGAGCAGATTTACTAAGACTGGCATTTCCTACGCCAGTCTTGTCTATCTGCTCTGCTGAGGCAAGATGCAACAGATTAATTAAAAAGCGCACACAACTATGGCGGAGCAACCTTAGGATGTGGACCGTCCATTCATCCCCATCATACATATAATAAAAAATAAGTATACTCATCTCACCTCTCCACTTCGGTTCATTCAAGGTCCTGATGCCTGGTAGTGCCAGATGCTTAACCCCTTCCCGACATCTGCCATATATATATGGAGGTAAGCTGGTGTAGTATGGAGCGGGCTCACGGGCTGAGCACACTACATAAACCAAGAGTGTCGGCACCTAAGCAATCAGAAACAAAGGGTGGCCCCCTGTGACATTGAATCCCCCCTTCGCGACGTGATCATGGGGTGCCGATGGTTGGCATGGCATCATAAGAGACTGTCAAAATCACAAGGCACTGTATTACATCAGTTTTGCAGTATATAGTGCAAGTGCTCCAACAATCGCTGGTTCAAGTCCCCTGGAGGACTAATAAAAAGAGTTAAACTATTTTTTTTAACCCCTTAGTGACCACCTATATGCCTTTTCATGGAGGTCACTAAGGGGCCTTAGGCTAGGCCGTCGCCTTTTCACGGCGGCTTGGTATAAGCACTGCACGGGTGTCCCGTGCAGGCTGGAGCCGGAGCTCGGCTGTCTGATGACAGCTGGACTCCTGCTCCAACGACTGTGATCGAATTTAATAGTGACCGCGGCATTTAACCTGTTTACAGAGGAAGGGAGCTCCCTCTGTCACCCATCGGCGGCCCGCAAATGCAATCGCGGGCCTCCGATGGGTTGCCATAGCAGCCTGGGGCCTGATAAATGCCCCCAGGTCTGCCCTTTGGCATATGCCTATTAGTACGTGCCGGTTGGTATACTAAGTATACCAAAGCATTATAGCAGCGATCTAAAGATATCAAAGTCAAGTCCCCTAGTGGGACTAATAAAATAAGTAATAAATGTGAAATAAAAATTATTAATAAAAATGACAGTAAAAAATTGATAAAACCATTTTTTTCCATAAAAAGTGCTTTTATTTAGTAAAACTGTAAAAAAGAAATAAAAGCACACATATAAAAGTACACATGTATGGTATTGCCGCGACCATAATGACTCAAACAATAAAGTTAATATGTCATTTAAACCACAAGATGAACACCGTAAAAAAGAGCCTGCAAAAAACAGTGGCAAAATTGCAATTTTTTTCCCAAGAAAGTCATAATAAAAGTTAATCAATAAGTCCAATGTACCCCAGAACAGTACCAATCAAAACTACGTCTCGTCCTGCAAAAATACAAGCCCAAAAAATCACTACATTGACGAAAAAATTTAAAAATTACGGCTCTTGAAAAGCGAAGATGCAAAAACAAATAATTTTAGTTCAGAAGTGTTTTTATTGTGCAAAAGTCGTAAAACATAAAAAACCTCCACATATGTGGTATCGCCGTAATCGTATCGACCCATAGAATTAAGGTAACATGTTATTTATGCCGCACATTAAACGGCATAAATTTAAAACACATGGAACAATGGCGGAATTTCAGGGCTTTTTTCTATTCCCCCCAAAAAAAGTTAATAAAGTTAATAAAAAATTATGTACGCGAAAATGGTGCCATTAAAAGTATAACTAATCCCACAAAAATCAAGGCCTTATACAGCTATGTCGACGGAAAAGTAAAAAAGTTATAGCTCTTTCAATGCGACTATAGAAAAACGAAAAAAATTGCTTGGCCATTAGGGCCTAAAATAGGCAAAAATTGCAAATACGAAAAATTCCAAAAACCCCCCTTTTCCCATTTTCTCTCAAACGCAATGTAAAAAAATTAAATAAATTAACATAACTGGTATTGATTGACTCACGCTAATTTCCTGCACATTGTGTACCTTTATCCTTGGAGCTTACATTTACTTTGTAAGGCTGGATTCACACGAGCATGTTCAGTCCGTAAAGGACGGAACTAATTTCAGCCGCAAGTCCCGGACCGAACACACTGCAGGGAGCCGGGCTCCTAGCATCATAGTTATGTACGATGCTCATGTTTTCAGTACGGAACAGTAGTTCCACTGAGAGGAAGGGACTCCTAGCGTCGCACATAACTATGATGCTAGGAGCCAGGCTCCCTGCAGTGTGTTCGGTCCGGGACTTGCGGCCGAAATACGTTCCGTCCTTTACGGACCGAACATGCTCGTGTGAATCCAGCCTTAGGGTATGTTCACACGGCAGCGTCCAATATGCCTGAAATTACGGAGCTGTTTTCAGGCGAAAACGGCTCCTGAATTTCAGATGTAATTGCTCGTACTCGCGTTTTTTGCGGCGTCAATTCCGGACGTAATTGGAGCTGTTTTTCAATGGAGTCAATGAAAAATGGCTCCAATTACGTCTCAAGAAGTGACATGCACTTCTTTGACGAGGGCGTCTTTTTACGCGCCGTCTTTTGACAGTGGCGTGTAAAAAAAAAGTCTGTGTGCACAGAACATGTAACCCCATTGATTGTTTGGAGCCGTATTTTCGGACGTAATACGAGGCGTAAAACGCCCGAATTACGTCTGTACTTAGGGCGTGTGAACATACCCTTACACTGCAGAGGTTCAGTAACTTGTCTGGGTGTACAAGTTACTGAACCTCTGCACATGTGCTGCCTAATTCAAATGGTAATTATGGTAATTATTCACCTGAGTATATGTATATATAAAGGACCCTATATCAGTTCACTCTATACCCCCTGAGGAAGCTTGGTTTCTCCTGTGATATGCGTGGGACTGGTCTTTGTTTTTGAAGTGTGCGCTCCTCTTGCCGGGCCTGTATTGTCTTATTCTTATGATGTTTTAGGTATGTGCCTTTTTGCATTGTTTGTCACATTTATTCATTATCCTATTTTAGGAATTACCACATGTATTGAAGTAGGATCCTTATTAGGGGCCATTCATGTGTACGGCAGGTCTGATCTAGTTTGGGGCTCTCGCACACTTTACGGTGTATCTTATTATGGATCACTGTTTGAATTTTTGTATACAATGTTTTTAACTTGTTTGCTCTTTCCTTTTTGGGGTCAATAAAAATGTTGTTACTGTTTTGATACAATTTTGGTGGTGCAAAGATTTTTTTTTTACAGTTTCCCAGTACATTATATGGTACAATAAATAACAAGCCCTCAAACGGCTATATCGACGAAAAAATAAAAAAGTTATGGCTTTTGGAATGTGGGGAGGAAAAAATGAAAGTGAAAACCCGAAAAATGGTTGCGGCGGCAAGGAGTTAAATGCGACGCAGCACTAAACATCATCAGTGAGAGAGCCGGTGGGGAGAAGAGAAGCGGTGAGGTGGTATCATTTTGCATGTCAAATTTTTTTGCCCTACTTTCTCTGGTAGTTTTAAACTACTACAATACAATATTGTTTATCCAGCACGGTGAACGATGTAAATAAAAAAATTACAAAAAAAGTTATGGCTCTCAGAATATAGCGACGCAAAACATTTTATTTTTAACAATACGTTTTTTCTTTGTCAAAGTAGTTATACAAAAAGAAACAATATAAATTTGGTATCGATGTAATCGTATTGACCTGCAGAATAAAGTTAAGATGTTGTTTTTACCACACGGTGAATGCTATAAAACTAAACCCCCACAAAATATTGAGAAATAGCAGTTTTTTTCCCATTTCACCCTACAAATATATTTTTTCCAGTTTCCCAGTACATTATATGGTACAATAAATTGTGCCATGAAAATCTACAGCTTGTTCCACAAAAAACAAGCCCTCGTACGGCTATATCGACGGAAAAATAAAAAAGTTATGGCTTTTGGAAGCTGGGGAGGAAAAAGCGAAAGTGAAAACCCGAAAAATGGCTGCGGCAGCAAGGAGTCAAATTCAATGCAGCACTAAACGTCGTCAGTGCTGTGTTAAATATAACGTCCTGACGCTGCTCGACATTTAATGAGCTGCCACACGCTAAGGGAGCTGGAGGGGACCTGGAGGGGAGAAGGGAAACGGTGACGTGGTATAATTTTTATTTTATTTAACTGACTGAAAAAGGGGGGTGTCCGATCAATGGAGGGGGGGGGGTGTGCAGGGCCTGGCACAGGCCTCTACCTTCTTATGCCCCATCAAGTTAAGTCTACAACAGCTCGGAGGTGGCTTAGATTTCTAGTATTATTTACGCTAGATTTATGTTGTAAATCACAATACATTTGTTTTGCCAATGTGGTTCCATTCCTTTTAGGAAGCCACACCCCCTTTCTACAAAAGTGACACACCATACATGTAAATGAAGGTATATATATATATATATATATATATATATATATATATAGAGCAGTATGACTAATAAATAAAGCACATAAAGAGAACATGAGGAGGTTAAGGTCCTGCGAACACCCACCACACCCGACGTGCCCTTTTCGACAACGCCTTTGTCTGAAATAGTCGAGTCCAGCTGCTCATTATTTGAAACCACAGGAAATCTACATTATACTAGAATAAATATGAAAGACAGATCATATCTAATGTTAGAGCTCAGTACAATTAGTACGGTGCCAACCAGTGAGTGACAATAATATCAATATAAGAAGGGAGGAAGGATGGAAAGAAAGGAGGGGATGGGAGAAGAGGAATAAGGAATAAACAGAGGGTTACCGCTGGTAAAGCAGGCACTCGGCTCCGCAATATTATAAAAGTATCAAAATTTATTAACAAATTTATTTCAAATGGGACAAAAATGGCACCAAATGCAATCCTGTGTCTAGATGACAAAAGTAAACACAACACAAAAACACATACAATAAACAAACATAAATAGACGTCACAGGCCCGGCCGGGTCACCAATAAATAGCTTATATACATCATCTTTACCATACGTTTATGTAAACATATATACTACACAAAGTATTGCATGTAATTGCAAATATATAGTAGCTTGGAGTAGGCGCAGCGTCCATGGCCACGGGCCGTCAGGTTTACTC
Organism: Rhinoderma darwinii; assembly: GCF_050947455.1. Taxonomy (NCBI): domain Eukaryota; kingdom Metazoa; phylum Chordata; class Amphibia; order Anura; family Rhinodermatidae; genus Rhinoderma; species Rhinoderma darwinii. The sequence goes on from NC_134689.1 coordinate 390,104,709, forward strand.
CCCTCCCGACGCCCGCAGCCATGGATCCGTGAGCGCTGGTCCCCATCTCCTTCCAAGGAGATGCCAGCACTCACTTCCGCTCTGCTTTGTCCCGTAGGGTGCGTGCGCACGCTCGTGCCTGCTCTTAAAGGGCCAGCGCGCGCACCTGTAAAACCAATGATCATTATCAACCACATGATTTCCTGGTCTATAAGTGGGCCCCAGCCCTTCTGATCCTTGCCTGAGCATTGTTAGTTATTCCCAAGTCTGTCTTGCAAATAGTCCCTTAGTGTTTCCCATTCCAGTTGTTACCCGTGCCCTGTTACCTGTTCCTGTATCCCGTGCTGTGTTCTTGTTCCTGTGCCTACTAGTTGGAGTCGTGTCTACTGCACCTGCTTTTTCCTTGCCACGTCCTGTGTCATCTGCCACATCCAGAGGGATTCGCCACGTCTGGCTCAACCTGCGGCGCCTGTGTCATCTGCCACGTCCTGAGGGATTCGACACGTCTGGCGCAATCTGCGGTCATCTGCCACATCCAGAGGGATTCGCCACGTCTGGCGCAACCTGCGGGACCTGCTGTCATCCGCCACGTCTGGTGTTACCTGCTGCACCTACCTCCATCCGTGCCAGAGCTGCAGCCACTGTCTGGACTATCCAGGTACCCTTGTGCGGGACTTTGTATTTCTGGGATTCCTGTTGTTTGGGCAGCTGCCTCCCTGCTATGGCGGTGCGGTCTAGTGGGTCCATATACCCACAAACCGTGATAGTAGGTAAGTCGTATATAGATCAGACAGGTAGTGAGCTAGGGATAGTCCCGATCAATGGGGAATGATAGGCGGACCGCCCGTTTAGTTTGTACCACGTGGGCATAGAGGACGTATCAGCTGCAGATATGAGGTGATTTTTATTACCTCTAGAGGCACAAATGTAACGATTTTGCCAACATGTATGAACAAATAAACCTTACTGCGTCCGCAGTGTGAGCGGTTACATTGACATGACAGACAGATCGTAATATGAAATCAACGACAATGAATCAATGACACATTTCTAAATCGTATACTCATCGCCAGATGATGTGGCTTCTGTAGTATGGACCAGCATATAGTCGGTAAGTTCCATAGGTAGTGTCAATCTGTTGGTTATAGGCGTATTGCCTTTCCAGCTGTCGATGTCGTATCCAGCAACTTGGGGGGAGCCTGATGGTAAATATTGTCCGTCCCAGCAATAAATTCTATGGCTTACGGAAAATGTCAGTTTAGAGCCAAAAGGATAGAGTATGTAGTTGACGCAAACTACATGTGCATCAACTGGCAGCCTCAGTTCGTATGGGTGTCAGCACAGTATACGCGGTGCAATTTGGATTGCACATATGCAGCAGGTAATGTACACAGGTGAGTCCACACATTCCCGGCGTGTGACATCAGAAAAAGGGGGCGTATGCCAGTTGATGCACATGTGGTTTGCGTTTATGTTTGTTTATTGTATGTGTTTTTGTGTTGTGTTTACTTTTGTCACCTAGACACAGGATTGCATTTGGTGCCATTTTTGTCACACTTTAAATAAATTTGTTAATAAATGTTGATACTTTTGTAATATTGCTGAGCCGACTGCCTGCTTTACCAGTGGTAACCCTCTGTTTATTCCTTATTCCTCTTCTCCCATCCCCTCCTTTCTTTCCATCCTTCCTCCCTTTCTTATATTGATATTAATCTACATTATACATTAACATTTGGATTGTTTGCATTATACAATGTAATGTTGACTAGGAAAACAGTTTAGAGCCCATAGCTCAGTCACTAACAGATAACACCCGTATTGCATAGTTAAAGGGCTCTGAGTGTCATTATGAACAGACAGCAGAGTTGGGCAGAGGAAGCGTGCTGGGCCCAGAGGTCGATGGATCGAAACCATCCTCTGCTAGTTTTTTGTTTTTTTTTCCATTTTACTATGTCAATTTGATAAATTAAAAAAACTGTGTATATGTATATTTTTATATTGATATATTGAGGTAACAATTACTTATGGAGCCCAACATAACAACCATGGTCACCCTTAGCCACTTCAACATTAGTAGATAGTGAGTTTATGGCCTGACACTCAAACATATACAAGTAACTAATCAGACAGAAAATATATATCCATACATAAATATACCCACACACATATATGTGAACACTATATGGACAGTAGTATTGGGACGCCTACAGATTACACCTGCCGGAGGTTTTATGACATCCCATTCTAAGGCCCCCTGCACCCAGCTGTGCCCATAATCACGATCCGTGATTAGAGGCACGGATGGCCGCGGACAGTAACCCGCATTTCTGGCCTGTTCTCCCATTATAAAGTATGGGAGCACGGTCCGTAAAATAAAAAAATAGGACATGTTCGGTTTTTGCGGGTCATTTCTATGGCCCGGAGATCTTCCTGTAAATATATGGGAAGGTGTCCGTGGGCAATAGAAATTAATGGGTCCGTACTTTGATCCGATTTACAAGCCGTAATTGCGGATCAAAATTACGGCCGTGTGCATGAGGTCTCAATTGGAATAGGAATTTAAATAAAGCTGGTCTCCCCTCTCCAGCTAAAACACTTTCTACAAGATTTTGGAGTTTGACTGTGGGAATTCTTGCCTATTCATCCAGAAGAACATTTGTGAGGCCAGACATGTGTCTTTTTTCAACCGTACTAACTATGTAATTGATGTTGGGGAGGGGGCCTGGCTCACAATCTCTGTTCTAGTTAGGCTTCGTTCACATCTGCGCTAGAGCTCTGTTCCGACGTTCCTATGACTACGCTATTGATTCTGTCAAAACAATGGAGCCCTTGCACAACTGAGACAAACGGAAACCATTGGCACTGGATCTGTCACTATTGAAATCTATGGTGATGGAAACCTATGGTTTCCATTTGTGTCTCTCAGGGCTGACCGAAATCTCTGACAGAATGTCGGAATTGAGCCCTAGCGCAGATGTGAACGAAGTCTAAAAGAGGCTCTGTCATCAGTTTCATACTTCCCTATCTCCTACCTAATCTAATAGGCGCTGTGTTGTAGATATCTACTGTGTTGTTGTTCTTTTTAAAAAAACGTTTATTATTGACAAAGTTCTGAGCATTTTAACATTTATGCACATTTTTTGTAAAAGCCCAACTGGGCGTTTTTTTTACTTTAACCAAGTGGGCATTGTAAAAAAAAGTGTATGACGCTGACCAATCAGCGTCATACACTTCTCTTCATTGATGCCCAGCTGTATTCACAGCACAGTGTAATCTCGTGAGATCACACTGTGCCGTTACTTCTCCCACAGTTCCTTGACCGGAACTTCGGGAGAATGACCAGATATCGCCTCTAGGCGGCTGGAGGCGATGTTACATAATTACATACATAGTTACATAGTTAGTACGGTTGAAAAAAGACACATGTCCATCAAGCTCAACCAAGGGATGGGAAAAGGGAAGGTTGTCCGGTCATTCTCCCTTCGCTCCGAAGAAGGACCTCGGGGAGGAAGTCACGCCACAGCGTGATCTCGCGAGATTACACTGTACTGTGACTAAAGCTGGGCATGAATGAAGAGAAGTGTATGATGCTGATTGGTCAGCGTCATACACTTTCTTTTACAGCGTCCATTTCGTTAAACAAAAATAAATGCCCAGTTGGACATTTAGAAAAATAAGCATAAATCAAAAAATGATAAGAACTGTCACGATCACAGGGTATGTGGACCCACTAGGTTGCTCCACCGTAGCGAAGGGGCAGCTGGCCTAGTCACAGTCTATACAAAAGTCTATAGCAGTTCGTAACACGCGGGGACCTGAACTAGTCCAGACAGTGGCTGTGCCTTCAGCACGGATGGAGGTATGTGCAGCATGTTGCGCCAGACGTGGCGGACCGTACCAGACGTGGCAGATGACACTGGACATAGCAGAAGACCCTGGTCGTGGCAGAAGACACTGGACGTGGCAAACGACACTGGACGTGGCAAGCGACAGCAGGTGCAGTAGGGCATGACTCCAACACTAAGAGGCTCAGAAACGAGAATACAGCACGGGATACAGGATACGTAACAGGGCACGGGTAACAACTGGAATGGGAAAACACTAAGGGACCATTTGCAAGACTGACATGGGATACCCTAACAACGCACAGGCAAGGATCAGAAGGGCAGGGCCCTACTTATAGTGCAGGAAATCATGTGTAGTTGATGAAGATGGTTATTCACATGTCCGATCCTTTAAGACCAGGCTAGAGAGTGTGCGCGCACCCTACGGGACACAGCGAACCGGAGCAGAAGTGTGTGCTGGCGTCTCCTAGGAAGCCCGTGCACACTGATCCATGGCTGCGAGGATCGGCAGGTGAGTAAACCCGACGGCCCTTGGTCATGGATGCTACAGTATCCCCCCGCTTACGCCCCTCTTCTTGGGGCCAGTGCGAGAGAGAAATTTCTTAATGAGAGCAGGGGTACTGAGGTTCCCTTCCGGCTCCCAGGTCCTCTCCTCAGGAACAGACCCTCTCTAGTCCACCAAATAGAAAGTCCTTTCTCCTACCCCTTTGCAGACCAGGATCTCCCTCACCTCAAACACATCAGAAGAACTGCTGGGACCAACTGTGGAACTGGAAGTCTTACTGTAGCGGTTCAGGACCACTGGTTTCAGGAGGGACACATGAAAGGAGTTGGGGATTCTGAGGGTAGGAGGCAGCCACAACTTATAGGAGACAGGGTTTATCTGTTGCAGAATCTCAAAAGGACCGAGGAACCTGGCAGCAAACTTGTATGCAGACACCTTCAAACGAGTATTCCGTGAGGACAGCCAGACTTTGGTGCCTTGAAGATACTGAGGCAGCTCTCTTCTCTTTGTATCCGCTTCATGCGATCGCCTGCAGCAAGATAGAGGACCGGGTCTGTTGCCAGATTTGCAGAAAGTCCCCAAATGCAGAGTCAGCAGCTGGCACCTGAGATGTAGTCGACACAGGAAGAGGGACTCCAGAATGTTGACTGTGCACAATGTAAAACGGAGTGGAAGTGGTGGACTCGCTTGTGTGGTTGTTATACAAGAACTGGGCATATGGAAGAAGCTGTACCTGGTTATCATGCTGCAAGGAGAGGAAGTGGCGGTCAGTGGGATAAAATGTGCCATCTTTGAGAACCAGTCCACCACCATCCAAACAGTGTTGCATCCTGCTGAGGGGGGAAGGTCTGTGACAAAGTCCATCGCAATGTGCTGCCAGGGGGCATTGGGTACAGGCAGAGGTTGGAGCAGGCCGTCAGGCCTGGAATGTGTAACCTTGTTAGAACAACACACCGTGCAGGAAGAGACAAAGTCCACAACATCTTTGTGTAGCGTTGGCCATCAGAAGTGACGAGCTATCAGGTCCCGGGTCTTGCGAATACCAGTGTGCTCAGCCAGTTTAGAACTGTGTCCCCAGTGGAGAATTCTTCTCCTGTCTGCCAACCGAACAAAAGTCCTCCCCGGAGGGATGTCTCTAACCTGCAAAGGATTGGCGGTGACAATGCAGGACGGGTCTATGATACTTTGAAGGGGCTCCACCGTGTCATCCATCTCAAATTACCTGGACAGGGCATCGGCCCTCACATTCTAGTCAGTGGTACGGTAGTGGAGCACGAATTGTAAACGGGTGAAGAACAGCGACCACCTGGCTTGACAGGGATTTAGTCTTTGAGCGGACTGGAGATAGGTGAAGTTCTTGTGGTCGGTGTAGATCAAGATGGGGTGAGCTGCGCCCTATAGAAGATGCCTCCACTCCTCCAGAGCCAATTTGATTGCCAGTAGCCCCCGATCCCCAATAGAGTAATTGCGCTCTGCATAAGAAAAAAGTCTCGAGTAATAGCCACATACTACTGCCTTTCCTTTGGAGCTCCTCTGGAACAGAATTGCAGCTGCACCATCAGAAGAAGCGTCTACCTCCAATGAAAACTGCCGAGATACGTCTGGATGATGGAGGATCGAGGCTGAAGTGAAGGCTTTCTTGAGGCTAATAAATGCGGGCTCTACCTCTGGAGTCCACACCTTGACGTTCACATCCTTCTTGGTAAGGGTAGAGATGGGGCCGTCAGAGATGAGAAGTTTGCAATAAACTGCCGGTAGAAATTGACGAATCCCAGGAAACGCTGTATGGCCCTCTGGCCTTGAGGACGTGGCCATTCCAGGACAGACTTTAGTTTCTCAGGATGCATCTTGAGACCTTGATCCGAGATGATGTAGCCCAGGTATTTGCAGTGCCTTTCTCGGGTATTGTGCGCCGTCTTCCATTTTTCCCCTTGACGGATTCAAATCAAATTATAAGCCCCCCCGCAAGTCTAATTTTTAAAAATTCTGGCTCCTCGTATACGGGTAAACAGCTCGGATATAAGTGGCAACGGGTATTTGTACTTGACCATGATCTGGTTGAGACCACGGTAGTCAATGCAGGGTCGAAGAGATCCATCTCTCTTCTTAACGATGAAGAAGCCGGCCCCAGCCGGGGAGGAATATTTTCGTATAAAACCCCTCTCCAAATTCTCCTTGATATAGGCTGACATAGATAAAGTCTCTGGCAAGGAGAGAGGATATACCCGTGCACGGGTTAGAGAAGCATTTGGAACCAGTTCAATGGGACAGTCATAATTCCGATGTGGAGGCAACGTCTCAGCCTCTTGCTTGCAGAAGTCATCCGTAAAACTGGCATACTGAGATGGTAGATCGGAGAGGGACTGAGGCAGAGGGGGCATAACAGTACGGACTTGTGACCGGCAATGGCTATGGCACCTGGAACCCCATTGAAGAATTTCTCCGGAACTCCAGTCAAGAACCGGGGCAGGTAGGCGAAGCCATGGCAGACCCAGCAGGATAGGATTGATAGCCTTAGGTAGTACAAGGAAGGCGATCTGCTCTGAGTGAAGAGCTCCGATCCGTAGTGTCAACAGCTCCGTGATGAACACAATCGGATCGGGCAATGGTAGACCATTCACAGAGGCAACAACCAGTGATCTCTCCAGAAGAACTGTGGGTAGATGTGGTAGATGTAAACGATCCACTAGATCCTGCTGGATGAAATTAGCAGCCTCTCCAGAGTCAAGATAGGCGGAGGAGGGATGTGACGTCTCTCTGGAGACGATGGCCACAGAAATCGATAATTTGAGAGAGGTTTTAACGTTTGGAGACGTCCCACCTAGAGTTGCCTCTCCAACCAACCCTAGGTACTGGAGTTTCCCGGTTTCTGTGGGCATTGGTGCACAAAATGACCCTTAAGGCCAAAATACATACATAGTCCAGAGGAGCGTCTGCAATGCTTCTCCTGGTCAAACAACCGGACTCTGTCTACCTGCATGGGTTCTTCAGGTAGCGCACTAAGGGAAGGCAATAGTGGTCTCTGGACCGAGGGTACTGGTCTGTGGACCCGGCTTTCCTGTTGAACCTCTTGAGTGCGCTCCTGGATTCTCATATCAACCCGAGTGGCTAACAGGATGAGGGCATCCAAGGTAGAAGGAAGGTCTCGGGCTGCCAGTTCGTCTTTGATGTGAAATGGACAGTCCCTGCCAGAAGGTCGCCACCAGAGCCTCATTGTTCCATGCCAGCTCGGCTGCCAGGGTACACAAGGAGATAGCATACTCCTCTACTGTGGAACCCTCTTGCCTGAGGGTCAACTGAGTAGCTGCAGCAGAGGATGTTCGACCCGGCTCCTCGAAAATGGCCCGAAAGGACTGCAGGAACAAGGCTAGGTCTGAGGATACAGGTCCTTGTTGCTCAAAGATTGGGTTCGCCCATGTGAGGGCCTTGCCAGCAAGAAGGAAGATGATAAATGCTACCTTGGCCTCCTCAGAGGGGAAGAGATGGGCCCGTAGCCTAAAATGAACCGTGCATTGCTTAATAAATCCTCTACATGCTCTGGAATCACCGTCGTAGCGAGGAGGAAGAGGCAGAGGAACGATTGAAAGAATTAAACCTATTTAGCCTTGAAAAAAGAAGACTAAGGGGGGACATGATTAACTTATATAAATATATTAATGGCACATACAAAAAATATGGTGAAATCCTGTTCCTTGTAAAACCCCCTCAAAAAACAAGGGGGCACTCCCTCCGTCTGGAGAAAAAAAGGTTCAAGCTGCAGAGGCGACAAGGCTTCTTTACAGTGAGAACTGTGAATTTATGGAATAGCCTACCGCAGGAGCTGGTCACAGCAGGGACAGTAGATGGCTTTAAAAAAGGGTTAGATAATTTCCTAGAACAAAAAAATATTAGCTCCTATGTGTAGAAATTTTTCCTTCCCTTTTCCCTTCCCTTGGTTGAACTTGATGGACATGTGTCTTTTTTCAGCCGTACTAACTATGTAACTATGTAACTATGTAACTATGTAACTGTGGATACAGAACAAACAGGAGGAGCAACGGGCAGTTGCTCAGCAACAGCCTCTGGAGGAAGAACAGGAGTTGGAACAGTGCGTAGATCCAGACGGACCAAGATAGAATTCACAGCCTCAAGGAGTTGATCCTGACGTGTGTAGGTCATGCATCTCCGTCTGTTTCTTCTGGACTGCGGTCTTGGGCTGGCCAGTGGGTTCCATGGTCTGAGCGTACAGTCACAGGGTATGTGGACCCACTAGGCCGCTCCGCCGTAGCGGAGAGGCAGCTGACCAGGTCACATTCTATTCAAAAAGTCTACAGCAGTTCGTAACACTTGGGTACCTGAACTAGTCCAGACAGTGGCTGTGGCTTCAGCACGGATGGAGGTCGGTGCAGCAGGTAGCACCAGACATGGCGGGCAGTAAAAGATTTGGCAGAAGACACTGGACATAGCAGAAGACACTGGACATAGCAGAAGACACTGGACATGGCAGAAGACACTGGACATGTCAGAAGACACTGGACGTGGCATACGACAGCAGGTGCAGTAGGCAAAACTCAAACACTAGTAGGCACAGGAACTGAACACAGCACGGGATACAGGGTCAGGTAACAGGGCACGGGTAACAACTGGAACGGGAAACACTAAGGGACCATTTGCAAGACAGACTTGGGATAAACTAACAACGCTCAGGCAAGGATCAGAAGGGCTGGGGCCATCTTATAGAGCAGGAAATCATGTGGATAGATTATGATGATTGTTTTCATGTGCGCTCTGGCCCTTTAAGAGCGGGCACGAGCGTGCGCGCGCATCCTATGGGACACAGCAGACCGGAATGGAAGTCAGCGCTGGCGTCTCCTAGGAAGGAGATGGGGACCAGCGCTCAAGGATCCATGGCTGCGGGCGACGGGAGGTGAGTAAACCCGACGGCCCGTGGCCATGGACGCTACAATAGCATTCTACCCTACTGAGGAACCTTCTTGTTTGAGGGTCAACAGAGTGGCTGCGGCAGAGGATGTTCGGCCTGGCTCCTCGAACACGGCATGAAAGGACTGCAGGAACAAGGCTAGGTCCGAGGATACAGGTCCTTGTTGTTCCAAGATTGGGTTCGCCCATGCGATGGTCTTTCCAGCGAGGAGGGAGATAATAAACGCCACTTTGGCCTCCTTGGAGGAGAAGAGATGAGCCCGTAGCCTAAAGTTAACCGTGCATTGGTTAATAAATCCTCTACAGGCTCTGGCATCATAGTGAGGAGGAAGAGGCAGAGGAACTGTGGATCTGGAACATTCAGGGGGAGCAATGGTCAGTGGCACAGCAACAGCCTCTGGAGGAAGAACCGGAGGAAGAACAGTGGGTTGATCCAGACGGGCTATGATGGTATTTACCGCCTCAAGGAGTTGATCCTGACGTTTGCGTAATAATAATCTTTATTTATATAGCGCCAACATATTACGCAACACTTTACAATTTAGAGGGAACACGAAGCAAACAATATCAGACATTACATAGTGACAAACTTAAGTTACAATTCAAACCAGAGGAGTGAGGATCCTGCTCGCAAGGGCTTACAATCTATGAGGAAATAAGGGAGACACAAAGTGTAACAGTGTTTGTTCTGCACAATAGTCCAGCCATTTTTTATACACGTGGGGTGGTAACCTAAAGCTGCATGAGCCGGTCACCAGCCAGTATCCGTGTATGACGGACATCAAGATAAGGAGTGTGAGGGAATCTTATTCTGATGACTAATCTAAAAGGGGGGCCATGGAAAGGAGTCAGATTAGGGAATGTTATAGGCCTGTCTAAAAAAAATAGTTTTCAGGGCACGTTTAAAACTGTGAATATTGGGAATTAAACTGATTGTCTGGGGTAGCACATTCCAGAGGACTGGTGCAGCACGAGAAAAATCTTGGAGACGGGAGTGGGAGGTTCGGATTATGGAGGATTTTAATCTAAGGTCGTTGACAGAACGTAGAGCCCGAGTAGGGTGGTAGACAGAGATGAGGGAGGAGATGTAAGGAGGTGCAGCACTGTGGAGAGCTTTGTGGGTAAGAGTAATAAATGTGAATTTTATTATGAAGGGGATGGGCAACCAGTGCAGTGACTGGCACAGATTTAGAGGCGTTGGTGTAGCGGTTGGTCATAAAGATGAGACTGGCGGCTGCATTGAGCATAGATTGGAGAGGGGAGAGTTTAGTGAGGGGAAGACCGACTAGTAATGAGTTACAGTAGTCAAGACGAGAGTGAATCAGAGCAACAATGAGAGTTTGGGCTGTTTCCTCTGTAAGAAAAGAGCGGATTCTGGAGATGTTTTTGAGGTGAAAATGACAGGAGCGTGTAAATGATTGCATGTGAGGAGTAAAGGAAAGATGTGAGTCAAAAATAACCCAGAGACAGCGGGCGTGCTGTTTAGGAGTTAAGATAGTGCCACACACAGAGATGGAGACATCAGGTTTACGGAGGTTAGTAGATGGTGGGAATACAAGGAGCTCAGTTTTAGAAAGATTCAGTTTCAGATAGAGAGAGGACATGATATTAGAGACAGCGGACAGACAAGCACTGGTGTTTTATATTAGAGCAGGGGTGATATCATTAGAAGAGGCATATAATTGGGTGTCAACAGCGTAGAGATGGTACTGGAAGCCAAATCTGCTGATTGTGTGTCCTATAGGGGCTGTGTAGAGAGAAAAGAGGAGTAGACCTAGGACTGATCCCTGATGAACCCCGATAGCAAGGGGAAGAGGACAAGAAGTAGAAGAGAGAGCAGCATCCTTGAGGCCAATAGAGTGGAGCATGTTAAGTAGGAGTTTGTGGTCTACAGTGTCAAAGGCTGCAGAGAGATCCAGAAGAATCAGGAGAGAGTATTTACCGTCTGATTTAACCACCAAGAGATCATTTGAGACTTTAGTAAGAGCGGTTTCTGTGGAGTGTAGAGTGCGGAAACCAGATTGGAAGGGGTCTAAAATGGAGTTAGCAGAGAGATAGCGGATAAGGCGAGAGTAGACCAAGCGTTCCAGGAGTTTGGAGATTAAAGGGAGCTTAGAGACAGGTCGGTAGTTAGCAGCCCTGGATGGGTCAAGAGTTGTTTTTTTCAGTAATGGGTTTATAATGGCATGTTTAAAGGAACAGTGTCATCGCAAATAATTTTTTTATATGTTAAAGATGTTAGTGCTGTAATAAAAACGTTTATATTCATTTGTGTGTTTGTGTTTTACTGTTTCTTATTTTTACACTTTTTCTTCCCTATGGGGGCTGCCATTTTTTGTTCCATTTCTGTGTGTGTCGATTAACGACACACACAGACATGGAATACGGCGTTCACAGTCCCATAGGGACTGTGAACGGCTCCCGTCCCATTGACTGCCGTGTACGGCGTCTGTGTGGGAACTGCGCATGCGCCGCTCCCACACAGTCCTATTCGAAATTGGCGCCGTCCGGCGCCATTTTCCTGTGGACCGGAAGTCGCGGCCGGACAGTAATATTACTACTTCCGGTCGCGGCTTCCGGACTTGTGCACATGGAACAGCGGCAGCAAACGGAGCGGACGGGCCGGAGGGAGCCGCGGCGGCAGGAGCAGGTAAGAGATTTCAATGTATGTTAGTGTTTGTGTGTGTTTACTACTGTATGTAAACCTACTACACTGTGGGTTACCTCAAAAAATGGCGACACACAGTGTAGGAGGTTAAACCTTTCAAACCCCTCGTTTATCCCGGCACTAGCCAGGATAAAGGAGGGGTGGATGCTGAGAGCTCACTAGAGCGAGGGCTTTTAACCCAATGTTGCAATGCTGCACATTGGGAACAGCCCCATCTAGTGGCCAAAAATGGGTAGTATTATAAATTAGAAATAATTTATAATATTTCCTGGCTCGTGCCAAAAAAAAAAAAAAATTTGAACAATGTTTAATCACCCACACACTAAATGTTTAAATTTAAAAAAAACAACATGTTTTTCTGGCAACACATTCCCTTTAAAAGAAGAGGGAAAGATAACAGAGGAAAGATAGAGGTTAAATATTTTAGTCAGGTGACTAGTGACAGCTGGGGAGAGGGACTGGAGGAGGTGTGAGGGGATAGGATCACTAGGACAGGTAGTAGGACAAGAAGGAGAGGAGCCTGGATACTTCTTCTACTGTTATTGGGTCAAATGTTGAAAGTGACGAAGAGGGAGTGCGGGAGGGAAGGGGATCGATGTTACTAGGGGACTGGGAGATAAGATCATGCCGGATGTTGTCAATTTTAACTTTAAAATAAGTGGCCAGGTTTTCAGTACTGAGATCTGTGATTGGCGTCTGCACTTTAGGACTAAGGAGAGAGTGAAAAGTATCAAGGAGGCGTTTTGGATTATTAGATAGTGTGGAGATGAGAGAAGTGAAATAGAATTGTTTGGTGCGGTGAAGGGCAGAGTTGTATGTTTTGAGCATAAATTTGTAATGGAGGAAGTCTGCAGCCAAATGCGATTTTCTCCATAGTCGTTTGGCACATCTCAAGCACCGCTGAAGAAAGCGGGATTGAAGCGTGTGCCAGGGTTGCGTAGGTCATGCATCTCCGTCTGTATCTTCTGGACTGCGGTCTTGGGCTGGCCAGCGGGTTCCATGGCCTAAGCGTATTGTCACGATCACAGGGTACGTGGACTCATTAGGCTGCTCCGCTGTAGCGGAGGGGCAGCTGGCCTAGTCACAGTCTATACAAATGTCTATAGCAGTTCGTACAACACTGGTACCTGAACTAGTCCAGACAGTGGCTGTGGCTTCAGCACGGATGGATGTAGGTGTAGCAGTTTTTTTTTAAAAAGAACAACACAGTAGTTATCTACAACACAGCGCCTATTAGATTAGGTAGGAGACAGGGAAGTATGAATCTAAAAGGTGTCGAGGTCAGGGCTATGTGCGGGCAAGTCAAGTTCTTTCACACCACCTCACCCAACCATGCCTTTATGGACCTTACTTTGTGCACAGGCACAGTCATGCTGGAGTAGAAAAGGGCCAAACCCTAAACTGTTCCCACAAAGTTGGAAGCTACAATTGTCCAAAATGTCTTGGCATGCTGAAGAATTAAGATTTCCCTTCACTTGAAGTAAGGAGACTAGGCCAACCCATGAAAAAAAAAACCCCAGAGCATTATGTCTCCTCCACCAAACCTTACAGTTGGCACAATGCAATCAGGCAGGTAACGTTATCCTGGCATTTGCCAAAGCCAGACTCATCCATCAGACTGTCAGATAAAGAAGCGTGATTCATTACTCTACAGAACATGTTTCTAATTCTCCAGAGTCCAGTGGCGGCGGCTTTACACCTCTCTATCAGACACTTGATGATGTAAGGTTTTCATGCAGCTGCTCGGCCATGGAAACCCATGCCATGAAGATCCCGGGGCACAGTTTTTGTGCAGATGTTAATGCCAGAGGAGGTTTGGAATTCTCAAGTTATTAAGTCAGCAGAGCGTTGGCGACTTTTATGCAGTATGCGCCTCAGCACTCAGCGACCCCACTCTGTAACTTTACCTGGTCTCCACTTCATGGCCAAGTTACTGTTGTTCCTAAATGCCTCCAATTTGCAATAATATCACTCACAGTAGATCATAGAATATCTAGGAGAGAAGAAATTTAATTAACTGATTTGTTGTAGCAGTGGCATCTTATTACAAGACCATGCTGGAATTCAGTGATCTCTTTACAACAACCCATTCCATCACAAATGTTTGTAAAGACGACTGCATGGCGAGTGCTGGATTTTATACACCTGTGGCAATGGGACTGAATGAAACACCTGAATTCAATGATTGCGACTGTGTCCCAATGCTTTTGTCCATATAGTGTATATGCATACACGTAGATACATGAATACATGAATACAGGGCTGGCTACAGGCTTATGTGTGCCCTTGGGCGACACAGACTTAGTGGGCCCCTTTGTGGGGGAACTCAAAGCGGCAGTAAAATGGCAGAAAACTTCACTTTGTGCCCCCATAGAGAAGTTAGGCCCCCAGTTAGTACCCACATAAATGTAGTGCCCTCTGTAGATAGTGCCCCAGTGCCCCCTGTAGATTGTGCCACACAGCCCCACTCGTAGGTACTGCCACACAGCCCCCTCCCAGGTACTGCCACACAGACCCCTCCCAGCTACTGCCACACAGCCCCTCTCTAAGGTAGTGCCACACAGCCCCCTCCCAGGTAGTGCCCCACCACCTCCCCTCTCAGGTAGTGCCACATAGCCCCCTCCCTAGTAGTGCCGCACAGCCCCCCTCCAAGCTAGTTCCACACAGCCCCAATCCCTGGTAGTGCCACACAGCTCCCCTCCCACCCAGTGATGTTAGGGGCTTTTCCGGAGTGGAATTCCAGGCCAGAGTGTCGGCAACGCTGGGGATTTAACTCCTGGAGGAGCCATGACGGCAGCATCAGCACTCGGAGGCCAAGTGGGCACCCCAAAGGGTATTGGGCCCCGGTACTTGCCCAGGATCGCTGACGCCAGCCCTGCATGTGTATATATATATATATATATATATATATATATATATATGCAGTATGTTGTATTTTGGCATAACATTAGGACTGAATTAAGTTGTCACTTTTAACTGTCTTTACTGGTGTGTCTCACCCCTGACAGCTCTGTCCCCTAGTTTTATCCTGTAATAACTGTGAGCAGCAACATACCTAATGTCACTTTCCTCTTTCGTACGAACGCTCGTTCCCGATCATTGCCCCGTGTAAACATGGCAGCGATCAGCCAATGAACAAGCAAACGCTCATACATCTGCTGTTTGCATATTTAAAGCAAATTTAAAAAAAAAAAATGGTTGCTAGTCAGCAGCACATCTCCCTGTATGTCTGTGTGAAGAGCCCCATAGAAGTACATTGATTTTAATGCAGCTGTGTGACGGCCATTAATGAAACGTAAGTCACACGGCCGATTATCCCGCTCATGTGAATAAGGCTTTAGGCTTACACTAATCACTTTTATTTATTTGAAAGATGATGATTTTTTGTTGCTAAAGACACTGGAAGTTACTTTAAAACATCTGTCAACAGCAGTTCTAGACTTTTGGTATATAATGAAATTAATCAGCACATCATTTATTATTTCTTCTGTAGGTCTCATTTAAAGAGGCTCTGTCACCAGATTATAAGTGCCCTATCTCCTACATAATCTGATCAGCGCTGTAATGTAGATAACAACAGTGGTTATTAGTTTGAAAAACAATCATTTTTGAGCAAGTTATGAACAATTTTAGATTTATGCTAATTCGTTTCTTAAAGACCAACTGGGCGTGTTTTTACTTTTTACCAACTGGGCGTTGTAAAGAGAAGTGTATGACGCTGACCAATCAGTGACCAATCAGCGTCATACACTTCTCATTGCTCCAGCCCAGCATGATCCACAGCACAGTGTGATTGTGCAGAGAAAGAAGCTGGGCTGGAACAATGAGAAGTGTATGACGCTGATTGGTCACTGATTGGTCAGCGTCATACACTTCTCTTTACAACGCCCAGTTGGTAAAAAGTAAAAACACGCCCAGTTGTCTATTAAGAAACTAATTAGCATAAATCTAAAATAGGTCATAACTTGCTCAAAAATTATCGTTTTTCAAAATAAAAACCACTGTTATCTACATTACAGCGCCGATCAGATTATGTAGGAGATAGAGCACTTATAATCTGGTGACAGAGCCTCTTTAAATATCGTTTAGAAATATTCTGACAAGTCTATGATGAGGCCCATAAGCTTGGAAGCCAAATTGCTAGAGGAAAGGTCTGCTATCCTTTTGTAATGTGCCTGATGCCCCTTGGATATTTCCTAAATATCAAACACAGAATGTGATTTGGCAGATGTGTGAAAAACGGTACAAAATGGGGATAATAACAAGATGGACTCTTTTACTTCCCCCTCATTTTAATCAGAAAACTCAAAATAATAGCACCATCAAGGCCAGCAGTGTGTGCCCCCCAAACATTGCCAGCTCAGTGCCCCCATACACGATAGTGCCTGCAGAGTGTAGTGGTATTCTCTGTGGTGGACTTAAGCAGTAACAGAGTAAAAGAGTCACTGTCAATTTGTTTGTTTTTGTTATACAATTAACCATTAAAATAAATGTGAGCTTTATGAATTCATACATTAAATTAGCGCCCCCTAGTGGTAGCTGTGAGAACTTACTGACAATTACATGCTAGGCCAAACAATTATGGGAACTAGTGTGGGTCCCTGGTTACAGAACCCTACTGTTTTGATGTTAAGCAATGATATACCTGAGGAGAAGTAAACATTGACAACCTATCTAATTTCAGGCTTTAAAGTGAATAACACTTTTTTGTATCTAAATAGATTTAAAATTCTGTGCTGATTAATTTTAATATATCTTTAGAGCAGTCGGAGTTCCCTTTTTCTTATACAAAGCTTTGAATCCACTGCATAACCATACATTTAAAACGTAACACACTGACTGCCTGCAGCCTCCACTAGGGGGCGCTTACAGCATACTGTTGTAACGGTTGGCCCGAAAGGGGTCATGGAAGAAATGATATACAATAGTGGCAGGACGTGACCCTTAATCTAAAAAGTAACCTTTATTGGATTTGTTTAAAAAGATACAAAAAATAAAAAATAAAATAAACACCCTGGTGTGAAAGTGTTTAAAATACAATTCTGAGCAGAGTTAGAGTCTCAGGACTGTATCCACTAGTGTCACTTTCTGTTTGTGTGCACTTGGAACCGACTAACATCTATACAATTCCCACACTAGCCTAGACCCTGATCACAAGTCCTCTTGTTTGTGTGCGAGTTGTAGTCCTTTCCTCTGTATATTTTGGAGGCTGCTGGTTTGCTCTGACAAGAGCGGCCTCCAGACTTAGAGCTTCTATACTATTCTGGCAGATAGTCCCTATATTCATTTCACTGCTCCAACAGGTTTCACCAGCCTCTTTTTTACTGGCTCTTCAGGGAGCAAACTGGCAGCATAACCGGACAGTTTTGATAATGGCAACCAGAATACAGGATTGCTGCTGCTATATACTCATAGCCACGCCCCCTCTCTGTTCACACCCCCCCTGTATCCAATCAAGAGCAAGGCAGGCGCGGATAGAGAGCTCAGCGCCACCTATTCTCTGATGTAAGAGGGGCGAGAGCTGGGTGTGTGAGATAGAGTAACCATGGGGACCAAACAGCGCTTCTTCACAGCTCAGTAAACAAAAAGGAGCTGTCCGATCTCCTGATCAGGAAACATTGCAGCAGAGCGCATCGTAGAGAAATCTCACAAACCATTTATCCAGTGACCGCGTGAGCGGACGCTGAATCATATAGATAGTAATAAACCAGTCTCTGAAAATTCACACATTATCCGGGCATATTAGATGGATATATGTGACACCCTGTGACACTTCACTTGTGTGGGTAACACTATCAGGTAAAATTGAATGCCGGTCTGTGGGTCAACACAAAATAGAGTGGCTGCATTATGCTAATGATGCATATGTCTGGACTCCTTTTATACTCCTACACTTCGCAAAAAGCAGCCAAAACTGACATTCTCATTAAGTCCTGCTGGACTAACAGATTTCTTCCTGTGGATCCATCTGCATTCTACCTGAAGAATCCTTTTATCCCAGTTACCCCCTCTACAGTTTTTGGGAAGAACCTGGATTCCCACAAATTTCATGGAAGCAGGATTACCCCGATGTACCGTATGGACATGTCGTGAGATTGGTGTATCTCTCTCATTTTGGATATCATTAAAATTATCCCGCATTCTCTGTCTAAATTCGCGCTTGGTTTTACCAACATAGTCCATCAGACACTCACATCTAGCCAGGTATACAAACCCGCTGAATTTACAGTTCATTAAATCTCTGATTTCAAACTGTTCACCCATTGCTGAGCTGGTAAATGTGTGTGAGGGTAGAATGCAGATGGATCCACAGGATGAAATCTGATAGTCCAGCAGGACTTAATGAGAATGTCAGTTTTGGCTGCTTTTTGTGAAGTGTAGAAGTATAATAGGAGTCCAGACATATGCCTCATTTGCATAATGCAACCACTCTATTTTGCGTTGATCCACAGACCGGCATTCAATTTTACCTGATAGTGTCACCTACACAAGTGAAGTATCACAGGGTGTCACATATATCCATCTAACATGTCCCGATAATGTGTGAGTTTTAGGAGACTGGTTTATTACTATCTATATGATGCAGTGTCCGCTCAGGCGGTCACTGGATAAATGGTTTGTGAGATTTCTCTGCTGCAATGTTTCCTGATCAGGAGATCGGACAGCTCCTTTATGTTTACTGAGCTGTGGGGATGCGCTGTTTGGTCCCCATGGTTACTCGATCTCACACGCCCAGCACCCGCTCCTCTTACGTTTGAGAATAGGCGGCGCTGAGCTCTCTAGCCGCACCTGCCTTGCTCTTGATTGGATACAGACGGGAGGGGGCGTGGCAATGAGTATATAGCAGCAGCAATCCTGTATTCTGGTTGCCATTATCTAAACTGTTAGGGTATGTGCACACGAGGGCATTACGTCCGTAATTGACTGACGTATTTCGGCCGCAAGTACCACACCGAACACAGTGCAGGGAGCCGGGCTCCTAGCATCATACTTATGTTTTCAGTACGGGACAGTTGTCCTGCAGCGAGGCAGGGACTCCTAGCGTCGTACATAAGTACTGCACTGTGTTCGGTCCGGTACTTGCGGCCAAAATACGTCCGTCAATTACGGACGTAATGCCCTCGTGTGCACATACCCTTATGCTGCCAGTTTGCTCCCTGAAGAGCCAGTAAAAGAGGCTGGTGAAACATGTTGGAGCAGTAAAATGAATATAGGGACTATCTACCGGAATAGTATAGAAGCTCTGTGAGTCTGGAGGCTGCGCTTGTCAGAGCAAACCAGCAGCCTCCAACATATACAGAGGAAAGGACTACAACTCCCACACAAACAAGAGGACTTGCTTGTGATCAGGGTCCAGACTAGTGTGGGAATTGTATAGATGTTAGTCGGTCCCTAGTGCACACAAACAGAAAGTGACACTAGTGGATACAGTCCTGAGACTCTAACTCTGCTCAGAATTGTATTTTAAACACTTTCACACCAGGGTGTTTCTTTTTTTTATGAATTTTTTTTGTATCTTCTTAAACAAATCCAATAAAGGTTACTTTTTAGATTAAGGGTCACGTCCTGCCACTATTGTATATTATTTAGCCCAGTAGGGCAATCTACTAAGTGAACACTACTACAATCATTTAATAAGTACAATCATGGAAGAAATGGCACTGTAAAAATAAGGTAGGCCACACATGCTGCCAATATAACAGAACTTAACTCACATACAGGCTCTCATAAAGCGATTTCTTATTACATGCACTTTAGTCAGGATCACTGTGTCAGCACTTTCCTTTTTCGGGTCTCCGAGTCTTCCTCAATAATTACACAAGGGATATTTATCGCCCCTATAGTGGGTTCAGATAACGATGCGTCACTCAGCCTTAACAGATGTCGTCTCTGGTGGAGTTTCAGTATTCTCTGGCTGTTTTCGCCCTGTCTGGCTAAGTTAAGTGGCTCATGCCTGGTCGGCTTTCCGCCAAGTTTTTATTACGGCATCTTCCGCCCCGTTCTGCTGTATTTCAATAACTTACGCCTGTTCTGCTCTGTTTCGAAATCTTCTGCCACGTTCGGCTGTATTTCAATGACTTACACCTGTTCTGCTCTGTTTCAACATCTTCCGCCCCGTTTGGCTCTGTTTCAAAGACTTCCATCCCGTTTGGCTCTGTTCAATGACTTCCACCCGATCGGCACTGTTGCAACAGCTTCCACCCTGTTCGGCAAATTTCAGCGGCTCCACCGCTAATCTGACCTACTCCTCAAACTGAGGAGCGGCAGCCTACCACAGACCTGCAACTCGCGCTACCAGTGACAAGAATCTTTGCTACTCTCTGCTCCTGCATTACAGTGGCCCGAAAAAACCTCTTCCCCTTTTTATGTTTGGATCGCCCTCCAGAAGGGGTGTTATGACGCCCCGCCAGGGTCGGACTGGCCCACCAGAGAACCAGAGGATCCACTGGTGGGCCCAGGCTCTGAAACAATAATGGGCCTTAAAGGTCCAGCAGAAGACAACCCCATTTGGAGCTCTTTGGGGCCACTAGGATCTATATTCTTATGGAATGATTCACAAATTAGCTATTAGAACTTAATGATGATGTATCCTGTGTGTACAATGATAACAACAAGGACTATGATGAAATGAAAAGTGGACATGTACATATTCTATATAGCTGGAGGGTGGGCCCAAGGAACCCCAGTCTGACGCTGCGCCCCGCTATAGTGTCCACATGCTGCGTGACCTCTGAACCCTCGTGCTAACACAGTGTCCTGGTTATAAGACAATTTCAACACACATTTAACATATGCAGAGAACAGTTTAATATAACATCGAATAAAGAAACATTTGAACATAACACATATATGTCCCAGGCACACTTGACACTGTTATATATTGAATTCAATAATAAGACAGTATGCCGTATGCCCCCATGCCATGTACAACAACACACGGAGTCCCTATGGCTCCATACTATAGAGCTATAGGCACTCCATGTGCCACCATACAGGATACAAACAGGATACAAACAGGATACAAACAGTAGAACCCTCCATATAAAATAGGCAGCCTATGGAGGTACAGTATGAACTGTAAACTTTCATGGGTGCCGCATTACATCTTAGTATAGCTTGGAGCTTTCACGGAGCCATAATATAACTATGCGCATATAACCTAGGCGTTACGGCTGACCTATTATTTGCATAACGGAACCCTATGCCAAGCCAATTCTATCTTTATAGCTAAGGCAAATATGCACCTTGAGCCTTATACATCTATATGCAAATTGCTATTGACACAAATTGCAAAATGATACGACATAACTCAAGGCTACACTTAAAGTCAATAGAGACGTAGATTAGATCCCCATTAAAGAATTTTGCCTTTTAAATGACTTCCTTCAGTTTATAGAAAATCAATATTCACATTATTCAGTGGTTAATATGAAGAAAATGGCCCCATGAGATGTCGGATAAAATCCTGCCGATGCTTTACATAGAAGTTTTTTAGGCATTTTATTGTTTGTTCTTTACAGTTGTTTGGAACTTTTAATCAGCTGTTCCCAAAAGCGACACGATCTGATATGTTCAGCTGACAATTCTAAGACACAAAGAATATGTCGCTGTCACCCGCAGTGATCCAGGTAGCAGGCTTCAAACACTGCGTAATTTACACAGCGGCTTCCCACCTGAGGCTCCTTTCGTAATATCGTTTGGCACTCAGCATGATGGGAACACTCGCAGAAAAAAAAGAACCTGATGCCTTTATTAAACATGCAGCAGCCAGCAGTGGAGGACTGTAATCCGGATATGATATATAATAAAGTCTAGATATAATCACATCCTTGCTCAGCCATTTCTCTGCGTATAGAAGTCTGGCTGACAGATGTTCACAGAAATACATGTGTGGCTCATGTTTATCGGCAGAGAGATCCATCACTTGCCGTAATGAATGAAACATGATGTGCCTAATTGCAGATCAATGGTTCTCCTCACAATAGGACTTGGTTGTGATTAAACATGTGGATCTGCGAATAGATATAATTACATTGAATTTGGTGGGTAATTTCGGCAGATTGGAAGCTTTATGTCTGGAAAATTGTTTCACTAAATTATCATGGAGAAACCTTGAGATTGTCATAATGCAGTTAATAGGGTCCTATTAGGCGTAACACTGTAATCTGTCAATTTACTAAAAATAATACACGAATGTACAAAATATTTTTATATAGTACATTTTTGTTTTCTTGAGAACAGGTAATTGTAAATTAGCCACCAATGGCACATCATGGCTTACTTTTTTCTCAAGAAACAGCGCTACTCTCGTCTATGGGCAGTGTCTTGTATAGCAACTTGACCAAACTGTAATACCAAACACAGCCCATGGAAAAAAGTAGTGCAGTTTCTGGAAAGTAGGCCTTTTTTGTCTCATAAATCCCTTGTAGAATTTATATACACTATGTGGCTTAAACTATGTGTACACTGACCATCACACCTATATGAGATTGTTGGGCATCCCATTCCAAAACCATGGTCATTAAGGCCTCCTGCACACCATGTTTATGCCCTACGTTTAGTGTGTATGTCAGGAAAGCTCCTGGCGTGCACGCTTAACATGTCCATAGGGCTCTATTGTCTTGAGGGAGGCCAAAAGAGTGTCCTTTTGGCCTCAGTTGGGCTGGTATATGTCAGTATTAATTTTTTTGAAGGATAGAATCAAGCAGTAGACTAATTTGTTCCATTCTGAGGGATCCCACAAAAAAAGTATACCGCATGGTATAAGTCTTTATTAACATGGGAACCCATGTGTGACGGATGCCATGTATGGACGGTGACTTCAGGAGATTCCCCAGGGCCGAATTTCAGGGGCAGAGCGCTTTCAAAGCACTGCCCAGCTGACATCACTGTCCATATATGAACGATCAGGTGCTTCCCCGGGGATAGCGCTTCAGCTAATGCTCTGCCAGGCGGGTTCGGACGACATATCCCACTGTACGCCTATACAGTGAGATACGTTGCAGCCTTCTGTCAGAGGTATATGTTGGGAGTCCTACCAACGTATACCTCCAAAATAAGGCAATATGATAATGCAAAGGGAGCCATCTATGGATTTTGGACGCCTTTTGTGGCTATAAGTGTGTCTGTGGGAATCTGTGTTCATTCAGCCAAAAGAGCATTTGTGAGGTCAGACATTGATGTTGGATGAGAGGGTCTGGCTCGCGATCTCCGTTTCAATTCATCCTATGCGTGTTGGATGAGGTTGAGGTCAGGGCTCTTTGCAGCCACCCAGGTTTCTCAACACCTGACTTCCCATACATGGAACAGGAAAGGGACTTCCCCAAACTGTTGCCACAAAGTTGGATGCAAACCTGTGTTAAAAAGGTATTTGTATGCTGTAGAGTTAACATTACCTTCACTAGGAATAGGCACCCAAACCCTGAAAAACAGCGCGAGGCCATTATCCATCCTCTACGAAACGTTAGAGTAGGCACTATACATTCCGGTATATAGCGTTCTCCTGGCATTCACAAAACCCAGATTCCTCCATCAGACTGCCAGATAGTGAGACACAATTTGAATAACATTGATTATCTAGTTACAATGATGGGATATATTAGGTGTAGCATCCATGGCCACGGGCCGTCGGGTTTACTCACCTCCCGACGCCCGTAGCCATGGATCCGTGAGCGCTGGTCCCCATCTCCTTCCCAGGAGACGCCAGCGCTCACTTCCGCTCCAGTCTGCTGTGTCCCATAAACAATCATCATTATCAACCACATAATTTCCTGGTCTATAAGAAGGCCCCAGCCCTTCTGATCCTTGCCTGAGAATTGTTAGTTTATCCCAAGTCTGTCTTGCAAATTATCCCTTAGTGTTTCCCGTTCCAGTTGTTACCCGTGCCCTGTTACATGTTCCTGTATCCTGTGCTGTTCCTGTATCCCGTGCTGTTCTTGTTCCTGTGCCTACTAGTGTTGGAGTCGTGTCTACTGCACCTGCTCTCGTTTGCCACGTCCAGTGTCTTCCTCCACGACAAGTGTCTTCTGCCATGTCCAGTTTCTTCTGCCACATCCAGTGTCTTCTGCCACATCGGATACTGCCCCCCTCGTTTGTCGCTACCTGCTGCACCGACCTCCATCCGTGCTGAAGCCACAGCCACTGTCTCGACTAGTTCAGGTACCCAAGTGTTACGAACTGCTATAGACTGTGACCTGGTCAGCTGCCTCTCCGCTACGGCGGAGTAGCCTAGTGGGTCCACATAGCCTGTGATCGTGATGGTACGCTCAGGCCATTGAACCCGCTGGCCAGCTCAAGACCGCAGTCCAGAAGATACAGACGGAGATGCATGACCTAAGCACAAATCAGGATCAACTCCTTGAGGCTGTGAATTCTATCTTGGTCCGTCTGGATCTACGCACTGTTTCACCTCCAGTGCTTTGTCCTGAGGCTGTTGCTGTGCCCCTGCCCATTGCTCCTCCTGTTTGTTCTGTATCCACAGTTCCTCTGCCTCTTCCTCCTCGCTACGACGGTGATCCCAGAGCATGTAGAGGGTTTATTAATCAATGCACGGTTCATTTTAGGCTACGGGCTCATCTCTTCCCCTCTGAGGAGGCCAAGGTAGCATTTATCATCTCCCTTCTTGCTGGCAAGGCCCTCGCATGGGTGAACCCAATCTTGGACCAACAAGGACCTGTATCCTCAGACCTAGCCTTGTTCCTGCAGTCCTTTCGTGTCATGTTCGAGGAGCTGGGTCAAACATCCTCTGCCGCAGCTACTCTATTGACCCTCAAGCAAGAGGGTTCCACAGTAGGGGAGTATGCTATCTCCTTCTGTACCCTGGCAGCCGAGCTGGCATGGAACAATGAGGCACTGGTGGCGACCTTCTGGCAGGGACTGTCCTCTCACATCAAGGACGAACTGGCAGCCCGCGACCTTCCTTCTACCTTGGATGCCCTCATCCTGTTAGCCACCCGGATTGATATGAGAATCCGGGAGCGCACTCAAGAGGTTCGACAGGAGAGCCGAGTCCACAGACCAGCACCCTCAGTCCAGAGACCTCTATTGCCTTCCCCTAGTGCGCTACCTGAAGAACCCATGCAGGTAGACAGAGTCCGGTTGTCTGAACAGGAGAAGCAGCGCAGACGCTCCTCTGGACTATGTATGCATTGTGGCCTTAAGGGTCATTATGTGTGCCAATGCCCACAGAAACCAGGAAACTCCAGTACCTAGGGTTGGTTGGAGAGGCAACTATAGGTGGGACGTCTCCAAACGTTAAAACCTCTCCCAAATTATCGATTCCTGTAGCCATCGTCTCCGGAGTGACGTCACATCCCTCCCCCGCCTATCTTGACTCCGGAGCGGCTGCTAATTTCATCCAGCAGGATCTACTGGATTGTTTATATCTACCCACAGTTCTTCTGGAGAGACCCCTGGCTGTTGCCTCTGTGAATGGTCTACCATTGCCCGATCCGATTGTGTTCATCACGGAGCCGTTGACACTACGGGTCGGAGCTTTTCACTCGGAGCAGATCACCTTCCTTGTACTCCCTAAAGCTACCAATCCTATCCTGCTGGATCTGCCATGGCTTCGCCTACATGCCCTGGTTCTTGACTGGAGTTCCGGAGAAGTTCTTCAATGGGGTTCCAAATACCATAGCCATTGCCTGTCACAAGTCTGTCCTGTTATGCCCCCTCTGCCTCAGTCACTCTCCGGTCTACCATCTCAGTATGCCAGTTTTGCGGATGTCTTCTGCAAGCGAGAGGCTGAGACGTTGCCTCCACATCGGAATTATGCTTCTCTATCCTGTAGATGGGTATATCCTATCTCCCTGCCAGAGACTTTAGCTATGTCTATGTTATCTTCGACCCTGCATTGACTACCGTGGTCTCAACCAGGTCACGGTCAAGAACAAATACCCATTGCCACTTATATCCGAGCTGTTTGATCGCATACGAGGAGCCAAATTTTTTTCTAAGCTAGACCTGCGGGGGCCTTATAACCTAATCCGGATTCGCCAGGGTGACGAATGGAAGACGGCATTTAACACCCGTGATGGGCACTACGAATACCTAGTGATGCCCTTCGAACTGTGTAACGCTCCCGCAGTATTTCAGGAATTCGTCAATGATATTTTCCAAGATCTCCTCTATATGTGTGTTGTATTTTATCTCGATGATATTTTGATTTTCTCCCCAGATCTGATGACCGATCGGAGGCATGTCCGTCAGGTTTTTCTGCGATTAAGGGAGAATTGCTTATACGCCAAGTTGGAGAAGTGCGTCTTTGAAAAGAGGTCTTTGCCCTTCCTGGGCTACATCAACTCGGATCAAGGTCTTAAGATGGATTCTGAGAAACTAAAGTCTGTCCTGGAATGGCCATGTCCTCAAGTCCTAAGGGCCATACAGCGTTTCCTGGGATTCGCCAATTTCTACCGGCAGTTTATTCCAAACTTCTCATCTCTGATGGCTCCCATCTCTACCCTTACCAAGAAGGGTGGGAACACCAAGGTATGGACTCCAGAGGCAGAGTCCGCATTCATTAGCCTCAAGAAAGCCTTCACTTCAGCTTTGATATCTCGGCAGTTCTCATTGGAGGTGGACACTTCCTCTGTTGATGCAGGTGCACTTCTGTTCCAGAGGAGCTCCAAAGGAAAGGCAGTAGTATGTGGCTACTACTCAAGACTTTTTTCTTCTGCTGAGCGCAATTACTCTATTGGGGATCGGGGGCTACTGGCCATCAAATTGGCTCTGGAGGAGTGGAGGCATCTTCTATAGGGCACAGCTCACCCCATCTTGATCTACACCGACCACAAGAACCTTATCTACCTTCAGTCCGCTCAACGACTAAATCCCCGTCAAGCCAGGTGGTCACTGTTCTTCACCCGTGCTCCACTACCGTCCCGCTGACAAGAATGTGAGTGCCGATGCCCTGTCAAGATTGTTTGAGACAGAAGCCACGGTGGAGTCCCTTCAGACTATCATAGACCCGTCCTGTATTGTCACTGCCTATCCTCTGCAGGTTAGAGACATCCCTCCGGGGAGGACTTTTGTTCGGTTGGCAGGCAGGAGAAGAATTCTCCGCTGGGGACACAGTTCAAAACTGGCTGGGCACGCTGGTGTCCGTAAAACCCGAGACCTGATTGCTCGTCACTTCTGGTTGCCCACGCTACCTAAAGATGTTCTGGACTTTGTCTCTTCTTGCACGGTGTGTGCTTCTAACAAAGTTACTCACTCCAAGCCTGCCGGCCTGCTTCAACCTCTGCCTGTACCCAATGCCCCCTGGCAGCACATTGCGATGGACTTTTTCACAGACCTCCCCCCCTCAGCAGGATGCAACACTGTCTGGGTGGTGGTGGACCGGTTTTCAAAGATCGAACATTTTATCCCGTTGACCGGCCTACCTTCTGCTCCCCGACTGGCGAGTCTCTTCATTCAAGACATCTTTCGCTTGCATGGCTTGCCTCTTCACATTGTGTCCGACTCGGGAGTTCAGTTTACCTCAAAGTTCTGGAGAGCCGTCTGTAAACTCCTGGATGTGAGATTGGACTTTTACTCAGCCTATCACCCCCAGTCTAATGGGCAAGTAGAGAGGATAATCCAGGTCATGGAGAATTATCTCCGCCACTTCATCTCTTTACAGCACGATAACTGGGTACAACTTCTCCCATGGGCCGAGTTCTCGTACAACAACCACACAAGTGAATCCACCACTTCCACTCCATTTCACATTGTGTACAGTCAACATCCTAGAGTCCCTCTTCCAGTGTCGACTATATCTCAGGTACCCGCTGCTGACTCTGCATATGGGAACTTTTTGCAAATCTGGCAACAGACCCGGTCCTCTATTTTGCTGGCAGTCGTGTCTACTGCATCTGCTGTCGTTTGCCACATCCAGTGTCTTCTGCCTTGTCCAGTGTCTTCTGCCACATCCAGTGTCTTCTGCCACATAGGATACTGCCCGCCACGTCTGTCGCTACCTGCTGCACCGACCTCCATCCGTGCTGAAGCCACAGCCACTGTCTGGACTAGTTCAGATACCCAAGTGTTACGAACTGCTATAGACTGTGACCTGATCAGCTGCCTCTCCGCTACCATGGAGCGGCCTAGTGGGTCCACATACCCTGTGATCGTGACATTAGGTAGCAAGTGAAAAGTTATTTTAAGCCACTTGCTCTGTCCTCCGAAAAGGACGTGTGAGTAGCTCTTTCTTGAGCTATTTTATGCTTCTGTTTTTCTGTTCGTATTTTTATTATTCTTTTTCTTTTACGAGCCCTCTTGCTTCAGCTGTTGTTCCAGAGATTTGTTTTACAACAGGCACCTAGACATTTCAAACTATAGTTAGCCATACACATTAGATAAACATTTGGCTAAACACACTAATTTGGAGAGGATCAGCTGGTAATAAATGTGTATGGATGCCTCCCAACTTGCCCCGATCAAAGATATTAGTGTAAAAGAAGGGTTGGATCTCGATCGGTCCCATCCTTCGTGCATGCTTATGGTTGGGTCGGAGCATTAGCTCCCGGACGAACGTCAATTATTTCATGTATAGCCAGCTATGACCATCAAGTCAGAAAATAACCTATCGATTTCTCTAAGAGAGTATTTTAGGAAGCTCCATGAGGTCAGGGTTCACTTGAAGTACAGGGAAGGAGAGCAGGAGCTGAGCTATCCCCCATCCCTATCAGTGCTCATGTTTCACCTGCCTTCAGGTTTATAACAGAGGTATTACCTTTCAATATAATTATTATAATAATGATAATGATAATAATATATATATATATATTTTAAATAAAGTATTAACATTTTACGCAATGCTGTATACGTTACAGAGAATATTGACATGCAATATAAACATACCGTAAGGAGTGGGGGTCCTGCTCTGTATTATATCACCAAACAAGATTAAATGAATATGTATATATCAGTGCAAACTCAGTTTAGTGGATTAGCCGCCCAGTGATCTCTGATGTTTGTGATCAGAAGTGCTATGGGTGGAGATATTGCAAGGCAAGGAGAGAGTAAAGACAACAATAGAATATGGAAAAAGACAGTAGTCAGTATTTATCAGAGCGAAGTGCACAGCTAGGTACATAAGGAGAGATTACAGGAGAAAGACAGGTTCAGTGTTAAGGCCCTTTTACACCGGCCAAAACGAGCGGCGATCAACGAGCTGTCTTGTTAATCGGCGCTCGTTTACACGGACCTCGTTGGACCATGTAATAGGATCTTTGCTAAATGGTAAAGAGTTTAAACGGAATTCTAAAGGACATGGGTAACTAGTCACCAGTGACAGCTACATAGTCTTAAAAAATAAATAAAATTGTGGCTGATAGAATGCGGGTAGGCAAAAATATTAAAAATCCCTTAAGTACTTAAAGGGGTTGTCCATTTTGGTCTAGTTGTCTACTCGTTAGTAATCTGACAATAAAATGACACAATCTCCCCCTGCTGGGACCCATAGCTATAAGATGTACTCTGTGGGGAAACTTGGCAGTACTGTTAGCATGTTTTCCCTGCAGTGCCACCAGCTCTCCTCACCAAAAAATTGGAATAAAGATCCAAAAAGTTGTATGTACCGCAAAATGGTACCCATAAAAGCTTCATTGTGCCCCGCAAAACTCACACCGCTCCATTGTCAGAAAAAAATAAAAGTTCTAGGTCTCAAAATACACAAAACTATTTTTTTTAAATAAATTGCTTTTGTGTTTTTAAAAGTGGTAATAGATTTAAAAAAAAGATATCGGTTTGGTATCATAATATTGTCCCACAGAATAAATTTAACATGCCATTCTTACCACACAGTGAACGCCGTAATAGCAAAAACAAAAAAAGGTGGAGGAATTGCTGTTTTTTTTTCCGTTCCATGCCATAAAATAATTTTTAAAAGCTTCTCAGTACATTATATAGTATATCAAATGGGGCTAATAAAAATTAGAACTTGTCCCGCAAATAACAAGCCCTCACATGGCTATGTTGACAGAATTTTTTTTTAAAAGAGAAAACGAAAACTGGCTTGGTCCTGAATGGGTTAATGGGTTAAGACTCCTGTATTATCTCACCAGCTAATGAAATAGATGAGCTTTGCTGTATGTGCATACTGGTTTATTCTACGGCTAGAAGTTTATGTCCACAGAGAGAGATGATCCCAGGGGATGGACCATAATATCCTCTTATAAAGAATTCCTATCATTTTCTTTTTCCTTTAAGGACGTTTCCAAAGTTAAAGATGTTCTTTAGCTATCAAAAATCAATGTCTCAGAGGCAGCCCTTTTTTTTTTTCCTTCGAGCTGTGAAAAACCTGAACATATGAATCATGCATTAGACTGACAACTTTGGTGAAAAAAACTATATGATGTCTTCAAGAGTGTATTACAACACAATCATCACTGCTAATCAGCATTTTATGATGTACGGATCATGCTCAATTAACCTCCGAGGATTATATGAATAATTATGAACTTCAAGCAATGAGACGCTCATGTCTGTTCGGATTTTGCAAACACATTTGATACTCTATCACTTGGGAGGCTGGTCTGTAAATAAAAGAACCTAAGGGAGAATTTCACAAAAGCCAATGTCTTATGCAAAGATGTTCGATAAAAAATGTAGATCACTAAGGATTAGCCTAAATATGTTATAAAAATATGACATCTAGCAGTAGCAGGGGCAATACAATCCAAACAATAAGGCCTCCCACACACGAGCATGTTCGGTCCGTGATATATGGACCGTATGTCGGCTGCATTTCCCGGACCGAACACAGTGCATAGTTATCTATGACCCTTGGTGTCCCTGCCTCCCCGCGGAACTACTGTCCCGTGCTGAAAACATGATTACAGTATGCAACAGTTTTCCCACAGCTAGGCAGTGACTCCTAGCATCATAGATAACTGCAGTCCGGGCAATACTGCCGACATACGGTTCGTATATCACGGACCGAACACGCTCGTGTGAATCCAGCCTAATACAATACAAGCTACAATTATTTTAGGGTGTAATTAGTTTTTAGTGTCCCACAACCCAGGGTTAATTTCCTAAACAAGAGCGTTCCTTCGCATTGGAAGGCAATATTGTGTGGAAAATATACACATTGAATGGCCACTAAATTAGAGACACCGGTACTTTCACGATTGGATCTCCCCCTGTATGGAAATTAGACACGTGACCATGGAGTGCAGCCTAAACTAAGTGAGCAAGTCTTCTGTGGATCAGTTTCTGTGTGATTCCACATTAGAATAGGAAAATCGAGTGATCTGAGTGACTTCGAACGAGACATGGTCATCGGTGCTAGACTAGTCGGGGCCAGTATTTCAAAAACTGCCAATCTTGTGGGGTTTTCGCGTGCAACGGTGATGAGAGTAAACCGAGAATAGTGTGATTGAGGATAAACATCCAGCAAAAGGGGATCCTCTTGATGTAAAAACTTATCGGCAAAAGGGGGTTAAAGGAGGATGTAAAGAATTGTTCTGACGAAACAGGCGGTGCGCTATCTAGCAAATTGAATACAATGCTGGTGCTCCACGTCCGAATGCACAACCCATTGTTATTTAGCATGGACGGGCAATAACAGAAAATGACAAGCTCCAGTGCCATGCTGCCTAATGGAAACAGACTCCAGTGGGCAAAAAAGGCCAAAAATTGGATCACCGAGCAGTGCAAAAACATTGCCCAATCAGATGAATCCAGATTTCTGTGGCTCCATGATGAAGTGAGAGTCAGAATTTGGTGCAAGCAGCATGAATCGATGAACCCTTCCTGTCAGGTGTCAACAGTTAAGGCTGGTGGAGGTGGAGTAATAGTGTGGGAAATATTTTCTTGGCACACTCTGGCTCCTCTAATACTTGTGGATGGACATTTGAACAGTAGAGTTTACCTAAGCATTGTGGCCGAACAAGTTCATCCTTTATGAACACTTTAGCGGGTACTGCTAGAATCTTTCCTGTCCGTATAGGCCAATATTCCTGCAGAACGACTACAACACCTAGTGGAATATTTGCCACAACAAATTGCTCCAGTTCTGAAACCCAAAGGAGGTCTAATGCGCTTCTAGTTGGGTGTCTCTATTAAAGTGGCCATTCAGTGTATGGCAGTGTTATGCTGGTACTATATGGTAGTATTATTTAGTCATTGTATGGCAACTTTATTTGGGTACTAAATTAAAGTCTTATTTGGCATTGTATCGAGGTATTCCGCTGTAAACATTTAGGAAAAAAGTGGTGAGCATGAGCCATTGTCCCATTTTCCATATAACCGGCCTTGAATGTTGACTAAGGGGAGTGTCCACTCTAAGTAATAAAATTTGCATCTGCTCACAAATATCCATCTTCTCTTAGACCTAATTCAGACTGAGACTTTTTAACCATGGGGGCGTATGGGTCTTGTGGCCAAAATACATGTCAAGGGGGCCCATGGGAAATGAAACTGTCATTGGGATGGTGTGAACCCACTTTGTTACCAAGGGATTTGATGTGTGGTGAAACCTGGGAGCGGAGTCTAAGGGGGATCTCAGATATTCACCCTTTTTAACTATACAGGGATCTGGACTTCTTTGATGGTTAACCCCAGGTTGCTACCCCCAGAGAAGTCTCCCTTGGCGACGGATCAACTTTGGGACAGCTGTCCGTGGTTCTGTTGCTTTTTTTGCCACAAATCGCTGCAAAATCCATGACAAAACTGCATTGTGTATGTCCTGCAAAAGGACCTGCAGACATTAAGTCAGATGTCCTTATGTTTGCAGTTCTACTTACTGTTGAAAGACCTGCAGGTCACATGACCATGTAGGCAGGTCCTAGTACAGCAGCAAGATTCCATAGAGAAGGCAGTAAGTATATGGGGTCTGTATTAGTTTAAGTGGTCTGAGGTAGGGCTGGGCGATTAATCTAATTAATTAGATTAATTTGCCCTGGAGGACTGTGACGATTCTGTTTTGTAGACAGAATCGTTTAATAGATTTCATACTGGCACCGTCAACCTGAGATACAGGAGGAAGCTCCGCCCCGCCGCATCGTCACCTTTAAATAAAATGGAGTCTCATTTACCAGTGTTGCTCCCCTGTGCTGACGCTGGCCGCCATTCCATCCATTCAGTGAGGAGAGAGGAGACCCTGTACAGGACCCTGCTGTCTCCTCCCATCTCATCCTGTGGCTGCTCGACGTAATGCTCCGCAGTACTGCACGGCATTCCAGTACTGCATCTGTTAGTCTTCTATTGGCTGGCAGCTTATGAGGTCATGTGCTGCCAGCCAATAGCAGGAGGGCATTCAGAAAAGATATGGGGGATTAGCGTACTCGATAGATCCAGAGATGACATGGTCCCTGCAGGGGAACTTAGCGTCCACATGCAGTTTCTATCAGCACCAAGAGCTGATCTATGGTGGATGTGGGGTTAGCAAAGCCAGACCTGCGGCAGTCATCTGATTGCAGAGGTTACCTCTGCACTTTAGGCTTGGGCTTCACTATGACACACCTTTGCCCACGAGTAATGGGAAAATTGCATGACTTCAAGGATAGAAGACTGTCATTCGACTTACCATGACCAACCCCCTCTTCCCCTTGTAAGGCCCAGTTCACACTGAGTTTTTTTTTTTACATGATTTTTGACGTGGAAACCACGTCAGAAAACGCGTAAAAAATGTTCGAAAATGCTTCCCATTAATTTCAATGGGAGTCGGAGGCGTTTTTTCCCGCAGGCAGAAAAACCGTCTCGGCAGAAAAAGAAGCGACATGCCCTATCTTTGGGAGTTTACGTCTCTGACCGCTCATTGACATCAGTGGGAGGCAGAGAAAGCATAATTTGCAGCATTTTTGCCAATCGCCGCTCAATGGCCGCGGGCGAAAAACGCGGCAAACAGCGTGCAAGCAGATCAAAATCTGACTCAAAATTCCAAACAGAATTTTGAGGCAGAATTTTCTGCCTGCAAAAAAAAACTCAGTGTGAAAGTACCCTTATAAGACTCCGACTCTTATTGAAAAGGCCATATCAGCTGCATTTATTAAGCAATATTTCCGCAAAATATTGGCAAGGAAACATAAATAATAACATATAAATAATATATGCACTAATATTATGCAAATATTACAAACACTTTGCAATCAAACATTTCCCCTGCTCTCCTCTTGTAAACTATAACCTATGGAAGAATAAATGATCCTTGAAGGCCATCTCCATTCTTGGCCCACTTGTCATGTGAGGTAAATCACGTTACCCATGGTCGTCCACACCTGACCCAATGGCACCAAGTACATGAAAGCTGCTCCTGAGGACTCCATCCCCCAGGAGCTCCACTTGTTGTATATTGACAACAATTCAGATGCACGACCAATTTATGTGCACCTGTCCATTATTTTCTGCCTCCAAGGACCCCTTCTCCCTGCCACAGATGGGCTACAGTGACACCTTATTGTCGGTCGTCCCACCACATACTCAGGGCGAGTTCCAATCCATCTTGTAAGCCAGAGGCCCACAAGTCCATGCCTATAGCATTAAGGTGAACACCATCCCCCCACCTAAACTCAGGG
Organism: Rhinoderma darwinii; assembly: GCF_050947455.1. NCBI lineage: Eukaryota > Metazoa > Chordata > Amphibia > Anura > Rhinodermatidae > Rhinoderma > Rhinoderma darwinii. The sequence goes on from NC_134689.1 coordinate 390,139,128, forward strand.
GAAGGACTCTAAGTCCCGATGCCGGACGACCACACCACCATTCCTCCTCACAAAACAAACCACCTACTTATTAATTTTAGCCCGGGCTTTATTCACGCCATCCACGGACCGTGTGTGTCGCCACGTCCTCTGAGCCACCATATCCGACCACACCACTATAATATTGGGAAAAGTAGACCAAAGCCGGAGTGGATCCAACTTAATATCCCTAATTTCCCTATTCTCAAATCATTGCCCCCTGCGTGAATCACTAAAACGTCTGGGGGTCTCTCCATTGCAGCATAAAACTGAACCTCAGAAAAGAGCCTGTTGGAATAACATGCCCCTAAGCCCCAACCACCGCACCTGCATCACAAACCTATGAAACCCCAACTGCTGACCAACAGGACGAAGGTCAGCAACGAAGGGCACCCCAATAAACAAATGAGTGGCCGATGATCCATGCCAGACATGCCGTTGAGCCTGAAAGACATCAAGAATATGACAACAACGTGCAATACACCTGTAGGAAACAACCACACTCCCAGCAAACAATCAACAGAATAACTGAGGGCGGGCATACCCGTTAAAGCTGGCAGACTCCCACCTCCCAATCTTCTTAGTCACCGAATCAGCCAACCCCCAACGAGCTGTCTCTGTGGCAGCCCCAATGCAAAAGGAATGAGAGCAGAAATCCCTAGCATCCAAATCCAAAGCAACTACACACTTACGAAACACAGCCACAAATTGAGAACGGGACAAAAACTTACCATTTGCATGTATGAACAGTGGCGAACCCCCCTATAGGCCGCAAAGCCAAGAACTTCTCAACACAAAAAAACGGAAACAACTCAGACCCTGCAAGACGGGCCAACACTACACATAACCCCTTACCATACTGATCAGTTTTTGACCGCCTTATCACACAGACCACATGCCCCGCCAAAACTGCTACAACACATGCCGCCACATACCACCCCAGAAACTAATTCCGAAACACGAAATGCACCAAAAAATGCCAAAGAAAATGCAGCCCTGAATAAACACACTTTGTAATCCGATACACACAGTCCTCAACCGCACATACAGATTTTGCAAGAGCTCAAACGACACAGGTCGCCGCGAGTCACGTCTGACGCCTTGTTTCCGATACCCACACAGCACCAGTTTTACTAAAAAAAGATTTAGAAACATCCACAAAACTCCTCAGTTTACACCAAAAGGCCACAGTGGCCACCCGCCGAGACGCAACAGAGAAAGACACTACATCACAGAAAGACAAACCTACAAAGTATAGTAATGAAGAAATCAAAGCCTCCTCCAACTCATCCGCGCACACCTGCAACAGCAACTCCTCCCATTGCGCCTATACCCTAGAATATGCCGACCATGTACCAAAACTCACAGACCATTGAATCAAAGCTGCTGACACCCTAAGACCACTTCCCACAGCCCCAACGGACAAGACTTCCCCAGCTGCTCCGCGCCCGACGTCAACCGGTGAAACCTGTCCCACTGAAACCGAGAAAGAGAATCAGCAATGTCATTAGAAATACCTGGCACATGAACAGCAACGAAACAAGCATTCAGCTGCAAACACCGCAACACCGGCCGTTTGCTGATTAACCCCTTCCCTCTTTAGCCACTTTTGACCTTCCTGACAGAGCCTCATTTTTCAAATCTGACATGTTTCACTTTATGTGGTAATAACGTTGAAATGCTTTCACCTATCCGGGCGATTCTGAGATTGTTTTCTCGTGACACATTGGACTTTAAGATAGTGGTAAAATTTGGTCGATACATTCAGTATTTAATTGTGAAAAACACGAAAATATAGTGAAAAATTGCAAAAATTAGCATTTTTCTCAATTTAAATGTATCTGCTTGTAAGACAGGCAGTTATACCACACATAATGCTAATTAACATCCCCCATATGTCTACTTTAGATTGGCATCGTTTTTTGAACATCCTTTTATTTTTCTATGACCTCACAAGGCTTAGAACTTTAGAAGCAATTTCTCACATTTTCAAGAAAATTTCAAAAGGCTATTTTTACAGGGGCCAGTTCAGTTGTGAAGTGGTTTTGAGGGCCTTATATATTAGAAACCCCCAAAAAGTCACCCCATTTTAAAAACTTCACCCCTCAAAGTATTCAAAACAGCATTTAGAAAATGTCTTAACCCTTTACACATTTCACAGGAATTAAAGCAAAGTAGAGGTGAAATTTACAAATTTCATATTTTTTTGCAGAAATAAATTTTTAATACAATTTTTTTTATAACACAGAAGGTTTTACCAGAGAAATGCAGCTCAATATTTGTTGCCCAGTTTCTGCAGTTTTAGGAAATATCCCACATGTGGCCGTAGCGTACTACTGGACTGAAGCACCGGCCTCAGAAGCAAAGGAGCACCTAGTGGATTTTGGGGCCTTATTTTTGTTAGAATATATTTTAGGCACCATGTCAGGTTTGAAGGGCTCTTGCGGTGCCAAAACAGTGAAAATCCCCCAAAAGTGACCCCATCTGGGAAACTAGACACCTCAAGGAAATTATATAGGGGTGTAGTGAGCATTTTGACCGCACAGGTTTTTTACAGAAATTATTGGAAGTAGGCCGTGAAAATTAAAATCAACATTTCTTCAAAGAAAATGTAGGTTTAGCGATTTTTTTTCTCATTTCCACAAGGACTAAAGGAGAAAAAGCAATTTCTCCCGAGTAAAACACTACCCCACATGTGGTAATAAATGGATATTTGGACACACGGCAGGGCTTAGAAGGGAAAGAGCGCCGTTTGGCTTTTGGAGCTCAAATTTAGCAGGAATGGTTTGAGAGGCCATGTCACATTTACAAAGCCCCTGAGGGGACAAAACAGTGGAAGCCCCCCACAAGTGACCTCATTTCGGAAACTACACCCATTGAGGAAATTATCTAGGGGTATAGTGAGCGTTTTGACCCCACAGGTTTTTTGCATAAATTATTGGAAGTAGGCTGTGAAAATGATAATCTAAATTTTTTCAAAGAAAATGTAGGTTTAGCTAATTTATTCTCATTTCCACAAGGACTGAAGGAGAAAAAGCACCGTAAAATTTGTAAAGAAATTTCTCCCGAGTAAAACAATGCCCTACATGTGGTAATAAACGGCTGTTTGGACACACGGCAGGGCTTAGAAGGGAAAGAGCGCCATTTGGCTTTTGGAGTCCACATTTAGCAGGAATGGTTTGCGGAGGCCATGTCACATTTACTAAGTCCCTGAGGAGACAAAACAGTGGAAACCCCCCACAAGTGACCCCATTTTGGAGACTACACCCATTGAGGAAATTATCTAGGGGTATAGTGAGCGATTTGACCCCACAGTTTTTTTGCAGAAAATATTGGAAGTAGGCCCTGAAAATAATAATCTACATTTTTTCAAAAAAAATCTAGGTTTAGCTAATTTTTTCTCATTTCCAGAAGGACTGAAGGAGAAAAAGCACCACAAAATTTGTAAAGCAATTTCTCCCGAGTAAAACAATACCCCACATGTGGTAATAAACGGCTGTTTGGACACACGGCAGGGCTTAGAAGGGAAACAGCACTATTTGGCTTTTTGAGATCATATTTAGCAGGAATGGTTTGCGAAGGCCATGTCACATTTGCAAAGCCCCTGAGGGGACAAAACAATGAAAACGCCCAAAAAGGGACTCCATTTAGGAAACTACACCTCATGAGGAATTCATCTAGGGGTGTAGTAAGCATTTTGACCCCACAGACGTTTCATAGAATTTATTAGAATTGGGCAGTGAAAATAAAAACAGTCCTTTTTCTTCAATAAGACGTAGCTTTAGCGCAAATTTTTTCATTTTCTCAACAAATAAAGGAAAAAAAGAACCCAAAATTTGTAAAGCAATTTCTCCCGAGTACGGCAATACCCCATATGTGGTCATAAACTGCTGTTTGGGCAAACGGCAGGGCTCAGAAGGAAAGGACCGCCATTTGGAGTGCAGATGTTGCTGGATTGGTTTCTGGGCGCCTGTGGGCCCAAAACAGTGGAAACCCCCCAGAAGTGACCCCATTTTGGAAACGACACCCCTCAATGCATTTACCAAGGGGTGTAGTAAGCATTTTAACCCTGCAGGTGTTTTGTAGAAATTAGTGTTCACTCGATGTTGCAGAGTGAAAATGGGATTTTCTTCCATAGATATGCCAATATGTGGTGCCCGGCTTGTGCCACCATAACAAGACAGCCCTCTAATTATTATGCGGTGTTTCCCGGTTTTAGAAACACCCAACATGTGGCCCTAATCTTTTGCCTGGACATATGACAGGGCTCAGGAGTGAAGAGTACCATGCGGAGTGGAGGCCTAATTTGGCGATTTACAAAGTATTGGTTCACAACTGCAGAGGCTCAGATGTGAAATAATAAAAAGAAACCCCTGAGAAGTGACCCCATTATGGAAACTGCACCCCTCAAGGCATTTATTAAGAGGTGTAGTGAGGATTTTCACCCCACAGGTCTTTTCCATAAATGAATGCACTGCGGATGGTGCAAATTAAAAATTTATATTTTTCCCTAGATATGCCATTCAGTGGCAAATATGTCATGCCAAGCTTATGACACTGGAGACACACACCCCAAAAATTGTTAAAAGGGTTCTCCCGGGTATGACGATGCCATATATGTTGAAGGAAACTGCTGTTTGGGCACGCTGTAGGGTTCAGAGCCGAGGGAGCAACATTTGGCTTTTGGAGAGCGGATTTTGCTTGGTACTAAATTTGTTTGAGTATTGCTGGTGTTTTATAATGTGGGGGTACATGTAAGCGGGGCGGAGTATATAAGGGGCATAGTCAGGTGGTATGAAAAAAATAAAATAATCCATAGATGTGTGTTACGCTGTGAAGCAATCCTTTCCGCACAGGCCAGTGTCGCACTGATAAATGGTGTAATTTCTTATCCCCCTTTTGGTCCACACTCTGCACCTTTGTAGTTTGAGGAATTTTGCTGGGAAGTGTTGTCCTGGTATAATACGGGCACCGTCGCTTCCAGCGGATATGTTTGGGCCCTCCCTTTCCTGGTTCCCTAATTTTAGGTCCTTGATAAATCGCCTCTTCAAACTGAAGAAATGTTCCCCTCGGGCACAACTGCATATTTTTTTATTTCCTGACTTATTGGAGCCATAACTAATTTTATTTTTCATAGACGTAGCGGTATGAGGGCTGGTTTGTTGCGGGATGAGCTGTAGTTATTATTGGTACCATTTTGGGGTACATGTGACTTTTTGATCACCTTTTATCCTATTTTTTGGGATGCCAGGTAAACAAAAAAATGCAATTCTGGCACAGCTTTTTTCGTTTTTTTTATACAGCGTTCACCATGCGTTATAAATTACATGTTAACTTTATTCTGCAGGTCCGTACGATTCTGGCGATACCTAATTTATAGCATTTTTTTATGTTTTACAACTTTTTTCACAATAAAATTACTTTTGTAAAAAGAATGTATTTTTTTTCTGTCGCCAAGTTGTGAGAACCATAACGTTTTAATTTTTTTGTCGACGGAGGTGTATGAGGGCTTGTTTTTTGCGGGACGAGCTATAGTTTTTATAGGTACCATTTTTGGATACGTGCGACTTTTTGATCACTTTTTATTCTAATATTTGTAGGGCAAAGTGACTAAAAAACAGAAACTCTGGTAACGTTTTTTACGTTTTTTTTTACGCTGTTCACCGCGTGCAATAAATAATACAATATTTTGATACCTCAGGTCGTTACGGTCGTGGCGATACCAAATACATATGGTTTATTATTATTTTTCAATAATAAAGGACTTGATAACAGTAAAAGGGGGATTGTGTTTTATTTGATTACTTGAAACTTTTATTGTTTTCAAACTTTTATTTTTTGCACTTTTTTTTACACTTTTTTACACTTTTTTTCAAGTCCCACTAGGGGACTTGAAGGTCCAACGGTCAGATATTTTTTTTTCTAATACATTGCACTACCTATGTAGTGCAATGTATTAGATCTGTCAGTCATTCACTGACAGCAAGCCGATTAGGCTTCGCCTCCCGGCGGGGCCTAAATCGGCTTCCGTAATGGCAGAGCAGGAGACCATTGTGTCTCCTGTTGCCATAACAGCAGTCGCCAGTCCCGATTACCTGTCAGGGCTGGCGATCTGCTAGTAACCGCTACGATGCAGCAATCGCTTTCGATTGCTGCATCGAAGGGGTTAATGGCAGGGATCGGAGCTAGCTCCGGTTCCTGCCGTTACAGGTGGATGTCAGCTGTACAGTACAGCTGACATCCACCGCTGATGACGCCGGATCAGCTCCTGACCCGTCGCCATCTTGCCGGCAGCTACGGAAGCCGATCAGGCTCCGCCGCCGGGCGTTCTTGACCGGCTTCGGTGCTAGGCAGAGCGGGAGGCCAGTATTAGGCCTCCGGTTGCCATTGCAGCCACCGTAACCCCGGCAATTTCATTGCTGGGGCTCCGATGAGTTGCAAACACCTTAAGTGCAGCGATCGCGTTTGAGCGCTGCACTTAAGGGGTTAATGGCGGGGATCGAAGCTAATTTCGGTCCCCGCCGTTACAGTCGGATGTCAGCTGTAAGATACAGCTGAGATCCGGTGATGATGGCACCGACTCAGTTTCTGAGCCGGTGCCAAACATTTGACGTACATGTACGGCATTTTGCGGGAAGTCAATGCTTTCCATGACGTACATGTACGGCAAATGTCGGGAAGGGGTTAATGGCCTGAACCAGTCCCAAGTTATCTCAACAAAAACGCACTCGTTTGTTGCAAAAACATTCACCCCAAATTTCTGCTGCCATCACTATCGGGAACAACTCTAGTAGTGCCAAATTCTTCACCAAATCGGCCTCTCTGCAAGAAAGCGGCCATTCACCAGCGCAGCACTCATTCTGCAAATATGCCACGTAACCATGCACCCCTGAGGCGTCTGTGTACAACTCCAAATCCACACTAGTCACCCCCACATCCATCCAAATAGACTTCCCATTATACAAACCCAAAAATTCTGCCCACACATCTAAGTCCGCCCGGACATCAGCCAACAACCGAACGAAATGATGGGGAACACCCGTCCCATGGGCATAATTCTGCATGCAAAATTTAATTTCCCAAGCAACGACTGAACCTGTCTGAGCTGCGCCTTACGAGCCCCCGCATTCGATCCACCGTTACCCTTAAATCCAGTAACCTATCCTCTGGCAACCGGCATTCCATGCTAATGGTATCGATAACTATACCCAAGAACTGCACCGGATCCTCGGTCTTCTCAAGAGCCAGCGGGACTCCAAACAAACATGCCATACGCTCCATCATATGTAATAAAACCGAACAAATTCTGGACCCGCGGGGCCCAGGAACAAAAAATCATCAAGGTAGTGAAGCACCGAAAACCATCCGGTCTCCTGCTTCACTACCATTCCAGAAACGTACTAAACGCCTCATAATAAGAACACGAGATGGAACAACCCATGGGCAGGCAACAGTCAACGTAAAACGACGCCCGCCACCAAAACCCCAACAACGGAAAACTTTTCAGATGCACAGGCAGCAGCCGAAAAGCAGCTTCAATGTCCCTCTTGGCCCAAAAGGCCCCCTGCCCAAACTTCCAAACCCACACAACTGCCAAATCAAAAGAGGTATACGAAACAGAGCAAAAAGTAGGATCAATACCATCATTAACCGACTCACCCGCAGGCTATGAGAGGTGATGAATAAGGCAAAATTTATTTGGTTCCTTCTTTGGAACCAACCACAGCGGCGAACAACGCATATCAACCAAGATGGGTAAAAAAACGGGCCCGCTATACTCCCCAACGCGACTTCCCTATCTATCTTTTCCTGCACCACCCCTGGGCGGGTCAACACAGACGCCAAATTCTTGGAGACCAACACCCCCCACCCCGCGGGCACAGGATGCGGAACCTATCCGCGAACCCGGACCGCAAATAGTCAGCCGCCGCCCTATCGGAATATTTCCCGAGAAATGGCAGCATCTTTTCCACTTTCACCGGCGTCGCCCCTCTTGTTGTAAGCATCTTGCCCCTTACTCTTTCCTCACTTAAAGCAACACGACAAGCTATGGTTCCCTCCGCAGCCGTAGCCCTCATGCTTGTAACGGCAGTCTGAGAAGAACTTACAGTGCCCCTCATTAAACTGCCAACAGCAGCCTTTTCTAGCGCCAGCCGAATAGCCCGCAGCCACGGAGCCCCTGGCTGCCCCAGGAAATGACTAACTGCCCCCTTTTGGCGCGGCCATCAGGTTCACCCACAAACTAATGTCCTTATGATCCCACCGCAGACTAGGCCGGATCGATTTGCTCTGGCAAAACTGCTCATCGTAACGCAGCCAAGCTATCCCCCTGTAAACGCAATACGCCTCGCCAATCCCGTCCAGGTAGCAGAATAGCGCCGAGCAATTCTCAGGGGCCTTTTCATCCACCACGCTCGTCAGTATCGCAAAAGCCTGTAACCAATTTGAAAAAGTGTCAAGCGATACCGAAGCTTCTCCTCCTCGTCCTTTTTACTTTCATCCGGCTTCACACTATCTAGGTTACATTTTTGCAGGGGCAATAAAGAGAAGATCTCCACATATTCGTCCTTCTAGGTCTTCTCGTTAATCTCCCTCTTTAAGTGGGCCCCTAGCGGCCCCTCGAAACAAACATACACCTCTACCTTAGCAGCGTCCGCCAGCCGAACTTCACCCCCATTCTTAGCCTTCACAGCCTCACCCCCATCCTTCAACTCGGTACCCGCACCCGTAACCACCTCAACCTGAGTCGCTGACACATCACTGACAACCGCCGCCCCAACAGCACCCACCACAGCCCCCCCCCAGAAGATGTATTCACAGCCACCCCGGTAGCAGCCGACACCCCCCAGTCACACTCACAGGCCTTGCACCGTCTTGTCCCGCAGAAAACCACACAGCCGTAGGGCCCCCCAAACCCCCTTGCATATTGCCCCCCAAGCGTGCCAGCCACATCAACACCCCAGACAACACATCCTGCGCACTCCTATCCAACCCCAACCCTCTAGCAACCCCTACCGGTAATAAAACCCCCCCAACACCCAACAAGCTCGGTTGCGCCAAAATGCTCTCACCTGGCTGACCCTGGGAAGGACTACCAGCAACCGCAGCGGTGACTTAATGTCTTCCTGGCCGTCCCATGGAGCTGCTGGCCATCAAAATGGAGGGTGCACCCTGCACCAGAAGCACATCTGGAAAGACTGCTCCAGCCGCGTCCTGCAGCTCACCCTCCTCCTGCGAGTCTTTGGACAACGAGGCGATGCGTTCTTCCCCAGGGGCGGGGCTAGAAGAAACATCCGCCATCTCTGATCCATCCCGCGCAGGCCGCCCGCCTTCGCTCCTGCAAAGGCCACGATGCTGTACCGCCAGCTCGGTAGGTCTAGCACTCCCCACCGCACCTGGAATGGGAGCCGTCACGATCTCGTCGCTCTCCTCCCCGCCGGAGCTCGTGCACCACTGGGAATGCGCGCCTCCCTGCCCAGGGACGATTTCCTGCAAAGCCGCCCCCTGGCTTGTTTCACACCAGGGGTCTCGGTCGCACTGCTCCCTGCTGCTCTCCGACGAAAAGGAATGGGGGGAGGAGGAGCCCCCTCACAGCTCCCGCCGAGTCCCGCCGCCGAGAAGGATTCCTCCCCGCCCACAGGCCTGCCGGCGCAGAACGTCTCTCGCCGGCTGCGGCGGGAGCGTCCCTGGTGGGGCTCCGTAAGCAGCGCCTGACTCTGGGGGTCACCTCCGGGCTGAGGTGCTCTGGTGGCCGAGAAGGACGGGCCCGCGCCCGGGTCACAGGTTCTGCCACCGCACCCTCGCCATCCATAACAGCAGCCATCAGAGTGGCTTGAACCTGGTCCTGGCCTCGCTGGGTCACAGCTGTCCACACAGCAGCAAGAAAATCCTCCATAGAAGACGCCATTGGTGCAGACAGATCACAGCTCCCACTGACTCTAACTATCTCTCTCTCTGTCTGCTCTCCAACTGTCTATTCCTACCCCTGCTCTGCCTTATATAACCACGCCTCTGCAGTGCCACCTATTGGCCGTTTCCTGAAATTAGCCTGAACTTAACCCTTACTATACTGAAAGCCTCCCTGCTTCTACCCCAGTCAAGCCGCCTTCCGCTATGGTTGCATCTTGCTCCATTGCTCTCCGGATTACCGCAATGTGACCTCAATGTTCAAAATTTAAAAAAGGCGCAAGTGAATTTGTGACCATCACAGTTAATCCATCATGGCTGGATATTTCATTTTTTTTATATATAAAAATGTGTATCCGTGTGTTTTGTGCAACTTTCCAAATACTTTTTATTAAAAATTATTTTTTACTTTTTCAGATACAGCTGCTTTGTATCCTGTGTCCAGAGCAGCTGTATAATTCGCAAAGACCTGAATCCGTCAGGTCAGCGGGACTGATGGGTTCAGTGTCAGCAGGTCCTGCAGGATCGAGCTGTTACCAATCATATCTAAGTTCATAACTTGTGATCGATTGCAGGTGGATCACGCAGGATCTGCTGACACTGAACCCAACAGTCCCACGGACCTGATGAATTCAGGTCTTAGTGTATTATACAGCTGTATCTGAAAGAGTAAAAAATTATTTTTAATAAAAAGTATTTTGAATGTTGCACAAAACACACGGATACACATTTTTAGAAAAATAAATACATTTGTATTTCTGATAGAAAACAGTATTTGCAGAGGTTAAAAGCTGTGAAGTTACGTACAATTATTAATATGTGTTAAAAAGTTTTTTTCATATAAAGAAAATAATTAAAGAAGCACTCAAATGAACATTTTTATTGCTTTGCCCGTTTGTAATGGGCATCTTGTACACGTATATGATATTTATATCTCATAGACTTACATAGAGAAACTGGCGTCCGGGCCACACATAAGACGCTGTGTGAATTGGCAAATCAGTTTAGAGATCACGTGACCGCACGGGGGAGCCGAACAGAGTCTATGTATTGAAAGCTAGATGCTCGGTGAGGAAATAAATATCATGTACGTGTACAAGATGCCCATTACAAATAGGCAGAGCAATAACAATTTTCATGGGAGTTCTTCTTTAAATTATCTTTTGGTATTTTTTTTCAGTTTATTTAATAGTAATAAGAAAATCAAGATTCAAATCGAAAATCGCCTATAGAGTTGAAAAAAATATAGATTTGATTTTTTTGCAAAATCGCCCAGCCCCCCTAGTTTGAGGTCTGTATTTGTTTAAAGGGTCTGTGGTCTGTATTTAAAGGCATTGGTCTCGGATCTGTATTTAGGGGGTCTAGTCTGGGGTCTATATTTAGGTGTTTGTATTAGTATAGGGAGTCTGAGGTCTGTATTGTGGGGTCTGTATTAGTTTAGGGAGTCAAGTCTGGGGTCATTATTAGTTTAGGGGTCTGTATTCAGGGGGTCTGGTCTGGGATCTGTATTAGTTTAAACTGTCTTAATTGAGGGGGTCTGGCCTGGGATCTGTATTAGTTTAAGGGTCTGTATTTAGCGGGTCTGGGGTCTGTATTAGTTTAGGAGGTCAGGGGTCTGTATTTATGTGTCTGTCCTGAAGTGTTTTTATTAGTTTTGGGAGTCAGGTCTGGGGTCATTATTAGTTTATGGAGTCAGGTCTTGAGGTCTGTATTTAGGGGTCTAGTCTGAGGTCTGTATTTAGGGGGTCTGGTCTAGGGTCTGTATTTATTTAGGGTGCTTGTTCTAGGGTCTATACTTGTTGAGGGGGTCTGGTCCTGCAATAGTTTAAATGGTCTGGTTCTGTATGTATTCTAGGGTCTGGTTTTGGGTCCGAGTTTATTAGTCTAAGTTAATGTATGGGCCTGGGGTCTGATTTTGCTTAAGGGTCTGGTCTGGGGTATGGAACAATTTAAGAGGTTTGGTGGAAAAGGAAAAGGTCACGGCAGAGGTTCATCACGGGTCACAAGCAAGAGGTCAGGGCAGGCGGCGGGCAAGGATAGTCAAGAGTACAAGCAGAGGTCAATCACAGGAAATCCAACAAAGTATACCATAGGGAATAACTAGACTAGCTAGGATGAATCTAAATGCTCTGGCAAGTATAGGAAGGGGAGGTTCCCTTTTATGCCTTTAGAAAGCTGGGTGGAAATTTGGTGTGCACTGGCAGTATAAAGTAGGCATGTCTGCACACGGGCGCACTAGGCATTGCAGGAGGAGTGTGGCGGTGATGGAGAGCGCGTCCAGCCCGGAGAGATGGAGGAACGCGGCGGACAGGGGTAAGGATACGGCAGCAATTCAGATGCTAAAATGCGGCCAAATGATGATTGTCTGAAGGAGACCTTTGTCTGCATAGTATTTCATATGTAAGAGCACCAGTATTTGGTCACCTGCATATGATAAAACATGGACAAGTTGCTTTCCTCCTCCCTTCTGTATTTTTATGTTTGTAAATTTGTGCCTTTGCCTGCATGGACTAGTACACAAGTTTAGCCCACATGCCCCCTCTGAGCTACAATGCAAACTCCACTTCTCAGTTTCCATTTATTTCAATGGAATAACGCAGGGAATTAGTGCAACTATGCATATATGGATTTTTTGTATTTTTTTTTAAATTGTGTTTTAATAGTTATATGGAAATATGCTTCAAGTGTACAGCACTTTTGCATATAAATATATTTTTATTTTACTGTATACATGACATTTGCATTTATAATATATATATTTTTTTAGCATATCTAACAAAAACCTTCTTTGGAAAAGACCATCGAAAGCTGAGAGGGTGAAAATTTTTAGTGTCACTTTTCCAAATACAGCTATAACTTTGTTTTGTGCTCTTCTTCTGACCATGGTTCCAGTCCAGTTTACATTAGTTTGTGAATGTCACTCACTGTTCTGCATGAATGCTGAGAATCTGTTCCGCTTCATAAATAAACAGCAATTAGTGTCCTCTGTTCTTTAGTTGAAAATGACCTTAAATGTCATATTTATACAGGACACCAAATTATGGAATGAGGAGCGCTAGAGCATAGCCCCCCTGTGGTCAATTAATAAATAAACAGCTGTATAAAATCAATTTAGGAGTATATACATCACTAAACAAAAATCTGTTTTTAACTCATGAGTAAAGATGTTGTCGCCCTCTCAGGAAAGATACCTAGAGCTCAATGTATTAAGGTTGTAGTAATAGAGAAAACAGTGGCAAACACTAAGGGTATGTTCACACGCACTAATTACGGACGTAAATCGGGCGTTTTTGCCCCGAATTACGTCCGAAAATAGCGCCTCAATAGCGTTGACAAACATCTGCCCATTGAAAGCAATGGGCAGACGTTTGTCTGTTCACACGAGGCGTAATTTACGCGCCACTGTCAAATGACGGCACGTAAATAGATGCCCGCGTCAAAGAAGTGACCTGTCACTTCTTTGCCCGTAATTGGAGCCGTTATTCATTGACTCCAATGAATAGCAGCGCCAATTACGTCCGTAATGGACGCGGCGTTCAAGCGCCTGCACATGCCGTTCCGGCTGAAATTACGGGGATGTTTTCAGGCTGAAACATCCCCGTAATTTCAGCCGTTACGGACGCCCTCGTGTGAACATACCCTTAGAATACCAAAAAATAAAAAAAATAAAACTACGTTAAAGTGGTGACACATTCACTTTTCAATCATGGTGCACAAGGTCAGGCAGTGGCTAATAAAGCAACATAAACATGGACAAAGCTTTTAAACAAGCCAATTATTGTCCCGATTTGGTAATTTCTGAATAAATGTAACAGTGATTGCATAGTGGGAATGTAGGGAGAGATCAATGATCAATAATAAAAAAAAGTTTATCTTGGATATTAATTGAACGAGCAGCCTTGAAAACGTATTGTTATCCGAGTGTGATCTGTAAATGTAAATACAGCTTGTACCAGCTTGTATTGCTGCCTCGATAGAGCCGTTGCTAGGCAACAATAATGCTCCTCTCCCAGCAGGAAAACTTCTCCCGGTTGGCATAAATTATTTTAATGATAGAAATGTTCATCAGATCCTCTGTAAATATATTTTAAACCAATGATATTTCATAGGTGGTTTTAAAAAATTGTTAAGTGTAAAGGAGTTTTAAAGAGGTCGTCTCATGAAGAAAACCTCTTTTTAAAAAGAAGCTGATAGCCGAAGGTCTGGCTTATCGATCAGCAGCTATTGCCAGGGGAAGCCGCAAACAGTCACACATTTCTCCTGCAGGAGAAATGTAGTTTTAAATGCCAGCCATTGAAATAAATGGTTGTCCACGTAATGCAAGGATGTGCTGCATCCCTCAGAGTGGGAGCCGATTTTACCCAATGACTCTCCGTTCTGGCAAATAGAGGGGGTCTCAAACTCTATGACGTCCTTATACCCTAATACAGGGGTCTCAAGCACGCGGCCCGCGGGCCGCATGCGGCCCTGGGGCTGTCATCTGCGGCCCGCGGGACACAGAGCCGCTAGTATCGGCTCTGCTCCGAGACTCTGGAATTCCCTGACATTGCTGTCCACATATGAACAGCAATGTCTGGGGCTTCCCCAGAGCCGGAGTCCCAAGCAGAGCGCTGGTGTCGGCTCTGCTCGGGGACTCTGTGGAATTCCCTGACATCGCTGCCCATATATGGACAGTGTGTCAGGGTCTTGCCAGAGCGGAGCAGAGCGCTGGTGTCGGCTCTGCTCCTGAACTCTGTGGAATTCCCTGACATCGCTGTCCATATATGGACAGTGTGTCAGGGTCTTCCCCAGAGCGGAGTCCCGGGCAGAGCGCTGTTATCGGCTCTGCTCCGGTACTCTGGGGAAGCCTCTGACATCGCTGTCCATACATCGACAATGATGTCAGGGGCTTCCCCAGAGCAGGAGTCCCAGTGATGTCAGGAGCACAGCTGGAGTCCCAGGAAGAGCCTACTAGCGCTCTGCCTGGGACTCCAGCTCTGGCAAGCCTCTGACATCACTGGGGCAGCCTCTACAGAGGGCACTGGGGCAGCCTCTACAGAGGGCACTGGGGCAGCCTTTACAGAGGGCACTGGGGCAGCCTCTACAGAGGGCACTGGGGCAGCCTCTACAGAGGGCACTTTGGCAGCCTCTACAGAGGGCACTGTGGCAGCCTCTACAGAGGGCACTGTGGCAGCCTCTACAGAGGGCACTGTGGCCTTATCTACAAGTGGGTGTGTGACAGTATCTGAAGAGGACACTGGCATTATCTAGGGGTGTGTTGCATTATCTACAGAGGGCACTGTGGCCTTATCTACAGAGGGCACTGTGGCCTTATCTACAGAGGGCACTGTGGCCTTATCTACAGAGGGCACTGTGGCCTTATCTACAGAGGGCACTGTGGCCTTATCTACAGAGGGCACTGTGGCCTTATCTAGGAGTGTGTTGCATTATCCACAGAGAGCACTGCGGCAGCATCCACAGAGGGCACTGCGGCACTATCTAAAAAGGGGCTTCCCAATCTTGACATGTGTGCTAACTGAGCTGCTGGACTGCATTTAGCGACACTTAAACTGGAAAGCTGGATTGTTGAAATAAGCACGTGGAGAAATATCTCAAATTTTAAATCCAGCGCTATTATTATAGTAATGTAGTATTATTATTCTAGTAATATAGTGTTATAGTAGTTCAAATAACTAATTGATTAACAATAATTTTGTATTGTATCAAATTTGAAAGTAATGCGGCCCGTCAACTTCCCATTTTTTCTATATGCGGCCCACTTACCCGGCCGAGTTTGAGACCCCTGCCCTAATATAACATATGAACAGTGGTTTTTCTTATGAGACGACCCCTTCGTTTATGTTAGTATCCCACTATGGATGCAGCCATATTGTGATTTGTTTCTTGCGTGCAGCCAGTTTAAGATTGGGTAGCGATGGCGGGAGTAATTGGTGCTTCTTGAGAAAAGCGGGTGGGTGGGGTTAGCCACAGTTCATAAATATCAAGGACTACTGAGCGCACTATGTAGTAACTCGATATTTATGAGCTATGGCTAGCCCCATCCACTTGCCGCTGATTGACAGCTTTCTCCCTATGCACTGTATGGAAGAAAGCTGTCAATCCGCAGCGGGAGGGCAAGATAGCCGCAGCATATGAATACGGGCTGCAGGAAAAAAACAAACTGTGATTTTATGAAAACTACAGATTATTTGCACGTAAGTGACCCAGCCCTGGAATCAGGGTCTCTGGCACTACTTTATGCTGCCTTGTTGTAGGTCAGCATAAGCCTGGTGACAAATTGGAGCACTGTGTGTAGCACTGTCTACAGGGGACACAATGTGTGTCACTTTCTACAAGGTGCACTGAATGTTGCCCTATTATTTGTATTGGGCACAGCCTATGGAACTATTTTCAGGGGCACAGCGTGTGGTACTACTGGGCACTGTGTGTGTGTAACACAATTGTATTCCGGGGGCACAGTGTGGGTGTGGTGCTGTTCGGACGACATTTATCTAAAGTGTATGGCCACCTTTACCAAAAAGGCAATGAAAAAATCAAACTCTGTGTGAAGCCATGAGCCCAAAATAACACCTACTTTTTACGCGTGTTAAAGAGGCTCTGTCACCACATTATAAGTGGCCTATATTGTACATGATCTGATCGGCGCTGTAATGTAGATTACAGCAGTGTTTTTTTATTTAGGAAAACAATCATTTTTGACGGAGTTACGACCTATTTTAGATTTATACTAATGACTTTCTTAATGGACAACTGGGCGTGTTTTACTTTTTGACCAAGTGGGCGTTGTGGAGAGAAGTGTATGACGCTGATCAAACAGCGTCATACACTTCTCCCCATTCATTTACACAGCACATAGTGATCTTAACTAGATCACTATGTGCTGTCACATACACACAGACACTAACATTACTCAAGTGTTCAGCCTGGACATGATGTCTATTCACAATCCTGACACACTTCGCTAACGTTTGTGTGAGATTTACAGCAAGGCAAGTGTAATCTTGTTTTAAATGACAGTTTACAGCGTAATCTTGTGAGATTACGCTTGCCTTGCTGTAAATCTCACCCAAATGTTAGCGAAGTGTCAGGATTCTGAATAGATATCACGTCCCGGCTGGAGGTAATGTATATTCACTGTCAGGACACTTCAGTAATGTTAATGTGTGTGTATGTGGCTGCACATAGTGATCTAGTAAGATTACTATGTACTGTGTAAATGAATGGGGAGAAGTGTATGACGCTGATTGGTCAGCGTCATACACTTCTCTCCACAACGCTCACTTGGTCAAAAAGTAAAACACGCCCAGTTGTCATATAAAAAATCATTAGCATAAAGATAATATAGGTCATAACTCCGTCAAAAATGATTTTTTTTCTAAATAAAAAACACTGCTGTAATCTACATTACAGCGCCGATCACATCATGTACAATATAGGGCACTTATAATGTGCTGACAGAACCTCTTTATGCTAGGCCGGCAGTTTTGGGTGGGAGAGGTGAAAACCCTATTGTTTGATTTACCTGGGAATTTACTTAACTACCGTAACTATCCTTACTTAACAAAGACAGGTAGAGCACTCTCCACTTCTATGTTCTCTTCCCTCCTGATATCTCTGCAGAGCTGGCAGTCACTTTAGAATCCTGTCTCTTGTGTTCTCACTCTGACTGGCATTTTCATCCTGTCCTTCATCCTTCAACCTGGTAGAGAAAATACTATGCTCTTGTGCTACCTCAGTAACACCCGCACAAACACATGTACATTAAGAAATGCAGGAATTGTAGTACATGGGTGATGTAGCAGATGAAGGAAGTTGATTTCTCCTCTAGTAATAGGCCTTTGCTCTTTCCAATTTTAGTTTGATTGTGTGAGAAAAGGGACAATAAGTATAAAAAGAGGTGAGAAGATTAGGTTAGCACTTTTTTTTTTATGGTAAGGCACAGCACCGTCTGATCATTATCTTAAGGAAGGCAGCTGCAGTATAAGAATGTGCCTTTCTTGGTAGGCATACTATGTGCACATGAACAGTTTGACATTGCTGCACTATGCTATGGAGTCTAAAGGATGCCCTAGTATCTGCCCTTGATCCCCTCATAGGGGGTAAACCTTTGGTTCCAGGAAATCCCCACGTTGCCGAGTTGCTTCCAATGTCAGGTGCAAGTACAGGATAGACTTAATAGATAGCTTGGTTGAGCAAGGAATCCTAAGAATACAGTACCAGAGGGCTGAGCGAAAGATTACACCGGGTGTAATGCCAGGAAAGCTATACACACCAGAGCTACAAGCCAAGAACAATGCTAAAATTTAGAATTCCAGAAACAGCATCTTTTCTGCACTTGTCTGTCTCATATCTTTTATATGTGTGGAAAACTTGGGGGTCAGGGATAGCAATCAACCAAACCAACTTCTCGTTCTTAGGTCTTCTTGCGAAGATCAACCCAGTCTCCATGTGGGTAGCGTTATCTCCCTTTTGGTTGATTGGACAAGTTTTCACCTCCTGGTGTGCCAATGTTGAACCAAAATAAATTTGGTTTGGGATCATGACCTCCCCAGAGGTGTCCCGGTATACCTCCACACACTATGCGCTTGATGGTCATCTGAAAAATTGAAAATAATTTTGACAATATTGTCTTAAATTCAATAGCGTTACTCAAACAGTTAATAGTGAATTGTGCGTGACAATGAATGTCGTTATATTTGTGGCATTTATTGGAGGTAACTTTGCAGCTTGCTGTCAGCTGTGCTTTGAGTCTACATGGTTTTGCAGCTCTCCAGTTGACTGAACATATGAGATGTTGTGCACATTGGGGACAGCTCCCATAATTAAGCTTAAAAAAGGCTTAGGCGTTAATATGTTATATAAACAGGACAGGAAAAGATCAGATGTTTCGGTAATTAATGCACGGTAAGAAGGTATTTACTGGGCATACAGCAGGTAGAGGCTGGCATTTAATTATCCTGCAAGTTCAGCAATATAGGATGCTATAAATATTAGTGTGCCAAGCTCATCAGCATTGTGTTAAAACAGAGTCTTCTTAAAGCAAGACATCACTCACTGAACCAAATCAGGTGAAAATGGTTTTATATTTCCACGTGCCAAGTTAGCAATAAAATCTAATTTTACAAATTGCCTGCACCTAATACAAAAGCCCAACAGTGTTATTTGCAAGAATCAATTTGGATATAAGAGCGCTGGGATTTGTAGGCTTAGATTGTCCTAGCAGATCTTCCTACTGTTGTGAAATCCACCAGATTGATTAATGGGCAGCTATAATTCTGCTAGATGCTGTTCAATTATTATCTAGCTGCTTGGTATTCTCACCAAATGGTTGGCCAGTGAGGTCAGAAACAATGTTTATCATTTCCCTGGGGAGCATTGCAATTATTTTTGGCCTGTACATGTCACTAGTTCCAAGTATTCATTTCAGGGGTGTAATAATGATGTCACTAGGCAAGGCAGCTGCGCCATATGCATTTGCCATCCCCTGGGACCCAGGGGTCACACATCAGGTACACGAGGGTCTACTAATTGGGTATCACAGCCTTAAAAGCATCACGAAGCCTGCCATCACAAACGATCGGTCGTGTTATGGTCAGATGTAATGGTCAGATGTAATGTTTGCCCCTGCATTCCTGCATACTTATATTTGCCATTGGGCATCCGGGAGATATAATGTTCATCATTTCCTGTTTTCATTTTATCAAACCAGTTATCATAGAAGTAGGTATAACCTAGAAATGGCTACTGTTGTGGATAAATTAACAGTTGCTCCAGATTCATGTATATTTATTTGCTTAAAGAGACTCTGTCACCAGATTATAAGTGTCCTATCTCCTACATAATGTGATCGGCGCTGTAATGTAGATAACACAGTTGTTTTTATTTTGAAAAACAATCATTTTTGAGCAAGTTACGAACAATTTTAGATTTATGCTAATTAGTTTCTTAATAGACAACTGTGCGTTTCTTAACTTTTTACCAAGTGGGTGTTGTAAAGAGGAGTGTATGACTCTGACCAATCAGTGACCAATCAGCGCCATACACTTCTCTTCATTCTAGTCCAGCTTGTTTCACTGCACAGCATGATCTCGCGAGATCACTCTGTGACGGGATTTCCACCCAAAGTTCCTTCACCTGAGTAATGGAAGAGTCAACAGACATTGCCTCCAGCTGTGCCAGGACATTTATCCGAATCTGCTGCAGCAGGAGGCGATGTCTGTTCAGTCTACCATGCCTCCGATGAAGAACCTGTGAGAGGAAGTCCCGTCACAGAGTGATCTCGTGAGATCACGCTGTGCAGTGAAACAAGCTGGGCTGGAATGAAGAGAAGTGTATGACACTAATTGGTCTGCGTCATGCACTTCCCTTTACAACGCCCGCTTGGTAAAAAGTTAAAAAACGCCCAGTTGTGTATTAAGAAACTAATTATCATAAATCTAAAATTGTTCATAACTTGCTCAGTAATGATAGTTTTTCAAAATAAAAACCACTGTTGTCACTTAAAACCTGGAAACAGAGCCTCTTTAAGCAAGTAGGTTCACAGAAAAATGACATGAGCATCATTTTGTATATAAGTAATGCTCCTCTTCATACAATATGAGGGAGTTTATATACAGAACTTAGACTGAAAATGTACATATCAGTTACAACATATTCTCTTGAGTTTGCAAAAACCAAAATAAGATTACATTCACAATTTTTCCTGGC
Organism: Rhinoderma darwinii; assembly: GCF_050947455.1. Lineage (NCBI taxonomy): Eukaryota > Metazoa > Chordata > Amphibia > Anura > Rhinodermatidae > Rhinoderma > Rhinoderma darwinii. The sequence goes on from NC_134689.1 coordinate 390,159,759, forward strand.
ATTGCAATATTTTCTATCAATTCATTATCTAGGATTAATTTGTTTTCCCTTAGTTTTCCCTTTCTTTTATTCTTGTCGAGTAATTTTTGGGTTATCGAGCAAAGATTTCTTTAAACACAGCAAAAACATAATATTTCAAGCATCAATTTATTGAAGTTAAAATGGAAGTATAGAATATAAGACAAAATGGTGGAGTTCATTTCTTTTACACTACATAGAATTCTTAACAACACTAAGAAACAATAAGCCATAAAGTTCTTACAGATGATATTTGTTTTATTTTAGGTGGACATTTTCTATAATTAGTTTTTTCTTTTTGTTTTACGCATTCAATTCTTTATTGTATAATAGAAAATTTGAAAAACAAAGCTACAGAGAGAAAAGTTAAGAAAGTATGGGGACAAACAAACTAAAAAATGAGACAACTGTAAGATACATCTAAGGCAAATCACCTGGCGTAGCAGGTAACATGGCATTTAGCGTTGCCAATAATGACATATAGTTGAGTCAGTAATAAAAAGCATAAGTAAATCGCTTGGCTTAGCTTGTAGAGGATTAAAATGTTGAAGGCCTGCTACGTCAGAGCAACTATACTGGGTTACAAGGTATAAGATAGTACCAGCACAGGTGGAAGGAAGGAGAGGGAAAGGGAGTTTAGAGAAGAGATTAGAAATGACGTAGTGCTGAGGAGCTAGAACATTATAAGTAGGATCTATATGTAGAGGAGTTAGAGAAAACCAATCAAACTCTGTAGTTATGTGCCTCCGACGCTTTAGTTTCCGTCACCAGTTCCTCCATTTGCTGAAAACTAAGGATTTCTTTGAATGAATCTGTAATTGATGAAGAGTGAGTTTTTTTCCCCATACTCTAAGGATCACCCCCTCCTAACAGCAATAAGGAGGAATCGCAGAAGACTTTTTTACGATTGCCAAGAGGGTCTGGTATCATAGAGAGTAAGAGAATTTAGGGCTCATTGGGGAGTTGGACATTTATGATAATGCGTATCAAGTCCACTATTTAAGGTGCCAATCGGTGTGCATTTACACCATATGCGGATCATAGACCCCTGAGCCCAACCGCATCTCTAGGAGATAGGGGGATAAAAAATGGAATATCCGAGGGCGCAGCTGTACTGAAAATTGCTTTTATTTGTACAACAACAACAACCGCATCTCTAGCACAGAGCCGATACTGCTGGGTATAATGTATAATGTATGATGTATGAAGCGGAGTTGAAACTTTATACCACCTGGTTAGTATTTTATAGTTTGTCTCATAAGACAGAGAATTTATGGCATAGGAGGGTTGAAATAGGGGTTTTGCATCCATTCCCAATTACCTTGGAAGGCAAGACTGCAAGATTTGGGAGTATATTGAGTAGACTATATGGGTGGGGGCAGTCTCACTGATGCAAATGTTCTCAAAGAATGTAAGGCATGGGTCAGCAACCTGCGGCACACCAGCTGTTGTGAACCGACAACTACCATACTTTGGCTGTCAGTGCTTTCTGGGTGTTGTCGGTTCACAACAGCTGGAGTGCCGAAGGTTACCCACCCCTGATGTAAGGGATCTGTGCAAACGCAGTAGTTGATTGTGGATATTGTAATGGTGTTAACTCCTTCCCGCATTTTCACGTACATGCACAACGGGGAATGCAGCCAGTTCGCGCATTCCCACGTGCATGTATGTGACGGCGATCGCATGGGCACAGAAGCTGTACCTGCATGATCACCGCGGGAGCCCGACTGTGACTGACAGGGAATAATGCTTTGGTATACTAAGTATACCACGGCGTTATATCTGCGATCAGAAGATTGCATGGTGAAGTCCCCTAGCGGGACTTAAACAAATAATTGAAAACGTGAACAGTAAAATATTTTTTCCCCATAAAAAGTGGTTTTATTTAATAAAAGTGTAAAAAAAATGAAAGTACACATATATGGTATCGCTGAGATTGTAACGACACAAAGAATAAATTTAACACATTAATTTAACTGTATAGTGAACGCCATACAAAAAAACCGCAAAAAAGAATGGCAAAATTGCTCTTTTTCTACATTCCACCACCAAAAAAATATAATAAAAGTTAATCAATAAGTCTCATGCACCCCAAAATAGTGGCGATGAAAACTACACCTTGTCCCGCAAAAAAATAGCTCCCATATGGCGACATCAACGGAAAAATAATACAGTTACGGCTCTCAGAATGCGGTTATGGAAAAATTTATTATTTTTGTTTAAAAGGTTTCTTATTGTGCAAACATAGTAAAACATAAAAAACCTATACATATGTGGTATCGTCATAATCGCACCGATTATGACCATTTAGAACTTATCTACAGGTGATAAATATCTGATCAGTGGGGTTCCGACTGCTGGACGCCCATAAATCCTGAAAACGAGGGTCCCAGAGTGCCCTATATGAATGGAGATGCACATGCTCGGCCACGGCTCTATTTACTTTCTATAGGATTGTCGGAGATAGCCCCATAGAAAGTGAAAGGAGAAATGGCCAAGTATGTGCAGTCCCGCTCCACTCACTCAGTGCTCTTCGGGACCCCCGTTTTCAGGGGGTCCCAGAGGTCGGACCCCCACCAATCAGACATTAATCACTTATTCTGTGAATAGGGGATAAGTGATCATTATGAGAAAACCGCTATAAGTTCACAAGAGTTTGATAAAAGTTATGGCATGGAGGGTTGAAAAGATCAGGGTCCAATGTAATGTTGAAAGCAACAGTTTTAGAAAAGTAGATTTTTTTTAGTTGTTGACGTAACTAAATTCACGAATAATTGCTTTTAGGGCAGGGAGGGTAGTGCTTGGTTGGGTAACTTAGAGAAGGAGGTCATCTGCAAATGCAGAGCATTTTAAGTCTAGCTCACTAATTTGAACACCTCACACATTGGCACTGCCCCGTATAGCTTTATGCTTACTATATTGCGGTTTCATTGGCTATTTTAGTACATAGGGAGGGGCATATGTCCCCTAAGTACATGGAACAATTCATTTTGAAATATTGCTGAGGACCTCATAGAAATCAGTGCAGTTCTGAAAAAAACATATAAAAAATTCATAAACTCTATTCAAGACTTCTCAATCGTGCGTCATTGATAAGAATGTAGTGGTGAAAATATACACTTCAAAGGCATTTTAAAAGCGATTCATGTTTTTATGCGCCTCTCATTATGAGAGAGGGACGTTCCTTTGGATCCAGTGACAATAAAGCCGATACTAATATCACCCCTTCACCAGCCTATCTATTGATAAGTAAACATATTAATGGACCATTACACTCAATAATATCAAGATTGAATGGAAAGTTATAATAACATAATATCCCAGATGTTATATGACATGTGAGAAGAAGAGGGCCTGCTTTTTTTCCCCCCAATTGCCCAGTCTTGCCAATTGAGCTGTGTCTGGAATTGCAGCTCATCCCCATTCAAGTGTATGTGACTGAACTGAAATACCAAATACAACCCATGAGCAAGAGTGGCGCTGTAAAATAATTTTAAATCATAATACTTGCCAAGTAGTGTAGTCTTAATAAGACGAAGTCTGTGTGCTAACACTTCATATTGCTAGGATATGCTATCAATTACTAATCATCAGGTTCCCACTACCAGAACCCCGACGGATCCTTAGAATAAAGGCACCACAGGGTTAGCTAATTTTTGCAGCTACTTCACAGGGTTTCCCTGCACAATGAAACTAGTCACTACCCACTGTGCAGGAAACTGCAGCACAGCCCCGTACATTTGTATAGGGCTGTGTTGCAGGTATCTGCACAGTGTGTGGCCAGAGCCGCTTCTGTACAAGAAAAGCTGAAATACCTTGTTGCCTTTTATCTCTGTATTGGCCAGGGTCCTAGAGATTGGTCCTCCACTATTGTCATGTTGAGGCATATCCTAGTGATGTTCCATGACAATATAAGTTGGGAATACCCCTTTAAGAACAAGAAAGACGTCATTAACCACATGGTAGACTTTCTTAACTATGTAAGTACTGTTGAATTGATGTTCAAGTTCTGCAAATTGCAAAAAATTGAGCAATTCCAAAACAGAATTGAGTTTAGGACATTGTTTGGCAAATAAAAGACCAGAAGGCTTTCTGACTAAAAGAAGAATTCGACTAATGCAGGCATTATAAGGGGGCAGAAGTAGCAATCACAGCCGTGCCCTGTAGCCTGAAGCGGACCAAAGTGCCTTCTGCCACATAAGAAGACACCTGTATTAAAAAATGGCACAGCGTAGATGGGGCTTCAAGTTACACCTCTGTACAATTTTTTATAAGTAGGTGCTTTAAAGGGGTTTTCCAGCCAGTAAAAATTGGCCATCAATAGCTGATCGGTCAGGGTCCAACTCTCGGGACTCCTGCCGATCAGCTGTTTTGAAGGGGATGAAGCTCGTATGGGAGAATGGGAGAAGAAGGCTGCAATACCTGTGAATCACCGCTACTTGTGTGTCGACAATTCACAGTGAGCAAGTAGAAATAAAGGGGAAGCAGCACTTGTACGAGGGCTGCGGCCCATTTAAAACAGCTGATCGGCGGGGGTCCCGGGAGTCGGATCCTGACCGATCAGCTATTGATGGCCTATCCTGAGGATAGTCCATCAATTTTTACTGGCTGGAAAACCCCTTTAGCTCCTCAACAAACTTACATATATTTTTATTATTACTTACTTGTGGTCTCAGAAATGTCTCATTAAAATCTATTTTTCCCTCTTGCCCGTAGGAGGGAATTCTTCCTGCTAGAAAAAGATGTCTCTGTAGTAGCCTCATTAAAAGAAGCATATTAGCAGACTCCAAGACCTAAAGAGCCCCCTTGATACCTTAACAACCATATTATACATTTTTATTGTATTATATTTTTTCTACCTCTTTTGTCTCGCTGACATATCTGCAATCTCTGCAGCCTGGGGCTTTACCTGGAGACACTCCTTTTCTTCCATTTTTTTTTACATAGGAATAGAATATCTACTAACATCCTATCCAGCCCATATACGTGCCTCAAATCTGTATTAAAACCTCTGAGAAAGCTCGAAACCTCTCCTGTTAGGTATAATGGAGATATTTTCTCCTCGACCACCTTAAACCTCTGGGAAAATTTGCTATAGAAGTTTAACTATCAAGGTTGTACTCTGTCAGACTCCATTCTTCAGGGGGGAGATGAAGCCCTTTGTGTCTTTAAACAACCCTATTGCTTTCCTCACTCAGCTGTGAAGAAGGAAACAGGTCCTTGAAAGTGAGACGATGAGAGTTGTCATGGAAACCACCTCCTATCTTCCCCAAGATCGGAGAAAGCTTTGAAGTGTGTAGAATGGCGAGGGCTATATGGAGCAGACCCCAAGCCTGTGCTGATCCCTTATCAGCGTACGACCTGCTGGGTGGATGACAATGATCCCTCCTATATTTTGTATTATAATACGTGACTCTTCTGTTTAGTTTCAGAAGTATTTTATTGAAGAAGTTTAAAGTATACAAAAGGCAACACATAAAAGCATTAAAAATCAAAACAAAAAAAACCTCAGTGACTTGGAGTATTTAGATGATAATATTATCAGAGCAATAGATTTAGTCTGATCCAGGAGGAGAATTGGAGAAAACAACAAAGCTAAATATTTGAGATAGATACAATATAGCAAGATGAACATATACTTTACAGCGTAATGTAATATTGCATATTTGGGTGGAGAACATCAATGGTCGCCATGTTTTAATATAATAATTAAATGCGATCAATATGTATAGCTTCAACTTTCTCACAGATGAGATTTCTGTTAACTCTAGCTATATTTGCTTTGTAGGAGATGGCGTTTAAAAGCCATATTGCAGGCACATGAATGCGAGTGGCCAGTAAAATAAGGTGTGCCAATTTAAACTGGCCATACGTGAGCCCTAGTGGTTTATAGCCAAATGGTCTCTTATGAGGCCTAGGACGACCCCAATCAGTTTGCAGATCTGAGACCAGAGGGAGCTGATAGTAGGATAGGACCACAACATATGGTACATATTACCTAGACAATCACAGCCACAATAACAAGTAGCTGGTACTATGGATACATGATATGAAGGCGTGAAGGGACTAGGTAAGTCATATGAAGAATTTTCAGCAAGGTCTCCACAAGTGTTGCTTGCCATCTCCCTTTACTGAGAGTTTCACAACAAAGATGTCATTTTGGCAGAATCATTTGTGAGTCAATGTCCTCCTCCCGTTGTAAAGAAATGGAAATTTCTAATCCTCCCAGGGGGAATTCAGGCAATTGGAAAGACTGTAAAAACACTGTAAGGAAAACCATATGCCAGTAATCAATACTGACTAGTTTATGGTCCTGGCACAAGAGTTAAGCCACCTACGGGTGCAATACCACACCAAGGGAAGCACTGCATAAGCCTATGCCATGCTTCTTCTATCACCAAGAAGAAACTGATCACGATAAACCCCATCTTGCAAACCAGAAATCAAAATGTCAAGGTCTAAATTCGTTAGGGGAACTCCATCCATAAATAAAAGACAACACTTGTCCCCATCCAGTTGCCTATGTTGACCCACTAAGCCACCCCATGCCCGCACAAAACTGGAGACGCTAGTGTTTAATCAGCATCTCGCCCATTCAACAGCAGCACAGTCTCTGACCCAATGCAAACCCACCCTTGGTATTTACTCTGACTACACCAATACTGATTACAGAAAGTTAGATTTCATTAAAGCAATTTATTCCACCAGATGAATATGACACAGGTCGTTTCCAACTGCATGCACCACCGGCACTGTTGGATCAGGAGGCCGCCTACTTATATCACCACAGCGAGCCAAACATGCAGCCAGAGAAGGCCCTGGATACCTCTACAGTAGAATTATGCTTCAGCAAAACAAAAAATTGGTGCTTCGTGGGCAGATAGAAGCCCTTCTCTCACCACAAAACATGTACGAATAGCTGATTAACCCAACAGTCAGCCGGGACTCTAAGAGGTAATGAAACAAATTAATTAACAAATCAGGTCGAATATAAAGAGAAAAGTAGGCAGAGCACCAACGGCCCAGCCATTTACCTGATCATCTGTAAAACCTAATTCACTCACAGTGGTATCCCGGCCAATGCAAATCGAGTTTGCCACAAACAATTAAGAGAGCCCCAAATGACTCAGACTGAAAACGTATCAGGGAGAACCGTTCCCATGGACCCAATATAAATCCCTGCAGGGCGCAATTGTAGAAAAGCACAAACTGCTGCAACCGGACAAGTAGCATAACCTATTGGCTATCTTGTCTAAAATTATCAGACCTGCTAGGGACAAAATGACATTATACTGACGTAACCCCCCCGCCTTTTGCTCTCTAGCGGGCACCAACTCGAAGATGCAAAGAGCCGTGAAAATTGCAGGCACAAAAAGTCACACGAAGCATTGCAACCTCAAAAACGGAATAACACTGACAACAGAGCCTCACACAAATGCTCTAAAAGGGAGAGAGAAACCGGCCGACGTGTATCCCTAATAACTGATTCCTTTTTTCATAATTTGTTGACCTGATGTAATGGCAGGAAGGAGGTGAAGGGAACAAGTGAGCCCTAATCTACCCACCGCCCTGTCCCTGCCTACTTGCAACGACCCGCCCTAGGCGACGGGGTACAACTTGGCGGCGGTCCCTACGCTGTCTAAGTGCAAGGGAGTACAAACAGGGAACACGCAAGGGAATACAGTAGCCCACGGAACGCCGCGAGGAAACGGAGCGGTGAATGAGCCAGTCAGGATCAGGAAGTAGTGGAGTATACAAACGGGAGCACGGAGCAGAAGCAAGCCAGGGGCAGAGCAACGCAGGATAAACGGAACTGAAGCAAGGCAGAAGCACGGCAGCAGCAGGCTGGAGCAAGGCAGCAGTGGGGCCAGGAATCCAAGAAGAATAACAAGCAAGGAGGAAGAGAAAACGGCAGGTATAAATGGACAGGGGGCGGAGCTAACTCTGACTGACCAGGCCGCGATAGGCTCTCCCACTCCTGAGCCTGCCACCCTGATTGGTGGGAGCAGGTGTCAGTCTCAGAGGTCTGGCCTCAGGTGTCGACTGATTAATCCTGGGAGTATACCCAGACGTAGTGCCTGGCAGATCCTTTACACCTGACATACCAAAAAATGCTTGAAGGCGGAAAAAAAAGGGGACTATATCACAAAGGGCAGAGGTTGTTGTTCAGCAGGGTCCACAAATAGGTTGGGTAGTGGATAGGCTCTGGGTATGCTTGAGAGTGCAAAGTACAGAGGTTGCAAACTTATACTAAAAAGGAAGAAGGACATCATCAATAGTATTCTCCACACTGGATACATGATGAGCATGAAACCAAGTGTTACATTGCGGGCAGTGGAGGACCAAACATCGGAGCAAAACTAAAACTGGTAAGGAAGAAGAATACCAGTGATTAACTGCATGAACTACCGATAAATTGTTTGTCCAAAAAGTTAATTTGTATTGATCATGCGTAAACTTCAGAGTTCCACTGCCTCCACAACAGGGAGCAGTTCAAGAAGGGTCAGGTTCTTACACTAGCCCGTTTCCATCCAATCTACAGGCCAAGAGTCAGCACACCTTGAAAAATCCAATATGGCACTGAAACTCTTTGAACCAAAGGCACCGGTAAACAATTCAATATTAAAATTGTCAACCACGTCAGATTTTCAACAGGTGTGACCGTTGGGAACCCCCAAATATTTGTACCATACCTGCAACTCATCCTTTGTGACAGTCATGAAGCAAAAAACCCTAAATTTTTAGGCTGTTTAACACCGACAGTAGCCAGACAACAGCAGCGAAAAAACATTGCCCATCGGCAAAACATATAAGGCAAAAACAGAAGGTCAAAGAATTGATTGTACCTGTCGCAGAGTAACCTTACAAACCAACAGGAATTCACTCAATATGGTGTGAGGCCTCTCCAACTTGTTCTATGGCAGCCTAAAAACCATGGGGAATGTCACGGCTATGGGGTATGTGGACCCACTGGGCCGCTCCGCAGTAGCAGCTGGTCAAATGGAAAGTCAATGACAGACGCTAGGACGAGAGTACCTTGGTAGCAGGCTTGCCCTGGATAACTGGATTTGAGCACAGAAGTTGTCTTGGGCAATAGACTTGAAACGGACACTGGACACAGAAGTTGTCTCGAACACTTGACTTGGGATGGGCACCGGACAGAGATTCTGGATACGGGATGCAGGACCATTTGCATGACAAACACTGGGAAGACACAACATTGCTCAGGCACTGAGGAAAGGGGCATGATTTATTTTAAGGGCCTGGATGCTCAGGGACAGGTTTGGGATAATTTTACTGGTGCGCACGCTGGCACTTTAAGACTTGGCACGAGCGCACGCGTACACCCTATGGGACAGCCGGGGAGAGAAATCAGAGAGCATAGCATGTCGGCGTCCCTGGGCAGGGGGACACTGTTGAAGAGACACATTCCTGTGGTCGCTGGTGAGAGGGGGATGCCAGCGGTCCGCGACCGATACAGCGGAAAAGTCTTCTATAATACACAAAAAAAAAAAATACTATAAAAGAGCCCTCAGTTTTTTCCTTAGACAGAGGTGCCATCAGGTATTGAAAGGATACCAAGAAATAGTTGCAGAGAAGGGATTCAGCAGGACCTAAAAAAAAAATCATCAAGGTAGTGCACGAGAGAATCAGAACCAGTTTCTACTCAAACTGCCTATTCTAAAAAAGTACCAACAACTTCAAAATAATAGCAAGAAATCAAATAGCCCATAGGTGTACACATGAAATTATAAAAGTGCCTGTCGAGTTGGTAACCAAGAAGGGGGAAACAGTCTGCATGAAGCAGTAAGAGCCAAACGCAGACTCGATATCCGATTTTTCCATAAGAGTGCCTGGACCAGCCTGACGCACTAGGGCAACCGCTTTATCAAAAGATACATAGGTAACAGATGCTAAATCTCTTGCTATTCCATCATTGACGAAGTAGCCTTTTGGCTGAAAAAAATTATGAATTAGCCGGAATGTTCCCGATTCTTCTTAGGTACCACACCCAAAGGAGACACCCACAAATTCAGGAAGGGCAACAAATCTTCTTTCTCACCTTGCCATGCGCCTCCACAGTAAAATCAGCAACATACTTCAGATTTCTAGAAGAAACAGGGAAAGGTGTGAAAATAAAAAGAAAATGAATATACAAAGGAAAAAACTGTTTTTAGTAGGATGGCCTCCCCTTTCAATGGTACAGGTCTAAACATGGGAGCATCTCTAGAATGCATACAGACGTCCTCTGGCCTACCACCACCTTGAGGGTGGGGCAGCCCACAAGCACGTCACTAGCAAGGAAGAACGGAATGGGCACCCCCGCAAGTAGAGCACTCATGCCTAAATTTACAGGTTGCAAAGAAGTGACAGTGACCCTTGTTGTATAGGCCTGTGGGTCGACTGAACATAACCCCCCTGTGGGGCGAGAAAAGGGGGCAGACTGAAAGAGCTGAGGCTGAGACATCATCAGATGCAACCAAACATCTGACAGCTTTGTGTCCCAGCCAACCTGAGGTTGAAGGGCTAAACGCCTTCTAAACTCTTCATCATGCTGCCCCCAAGTGGCGCCACCATAACTTCCATAGGCACTATAAATAGTGTCAAGGTGTACAAATAATTTGGGAGGTTTTTAAGGGAATTTTTGGAAAATAATGCATGCTAAAACCTTATTGGCCTTTACCAAGGTTTTAAAAAGTCCTTAACTTTTGGCTTCTTCTCGAAACTTTCTCAAAATTCCATTCCCTATCTACCGTCACCGACTCTTGGGACGAAAGAGACCGAATGTCCACATATTCATTTCTACGTTTTCCTTTTTTGGAATGTCTTCTGAAAGGTGAGAACCTAAAGGAGAAACGCTGCAAAAATATGTATGCCAAAACCAGTGAATGGCAGAGCAGAATTAGAAGAACTGGCCTCCTCCGTACTAGCCACGGGCAGGCCAGCAGTAGTCAGCACGGCAGGTTGTGCGTTTTTTGCTGAAGCCCGTATTATACAAATAAAATTCTGACCCACAGACCCATCATTATAACCCAAAGCCTGAAGGCAGCTAGACTTATCAAAAGGCGATCTTAACATAGAACCGCAGCATTAGCAGTTGGCGGTGGCTGGAAATGTTAAGCGGTAGAAGCTGTGGGAGCTGTTCAGGAACCTTTGAAACTCTTGTCTTTTTTGCCGCCCAAGCGACGATGGTGACTGTGACATCTGCGGGAGGAATCAGCAGAGCTGGAGGACCCAACGTGGGAACTCGTCCTGTAGTCAACTGACAACCCCAATGAAGAGGAAGGATCCTGGGTATACCTTCTACGGCACCTGTTGTGACGATAACTGTAAGGGTATGTTCACACGCTTAACAAAATATGGCTGAAAATACAGAGCTGTTTTCAAGGGAAAACAGCTCCTGATTTTCAGCTGTTTTTTAAGCATCTAGCGTTTTTTAGGGCCGTTTTTGGATCGTTTTTCTATTGAGTCAATGGAAAATGCCTCCAAAAACGTATCAAGAAGGTGACATGCATGGGCAGATGTTTTTAGGTGTTCTGCTTCCGATTTTTCAGAAAAACGGCTGAAAATAGCCCGTGTGAACATACCCTAACTGCGTCCAGAACTATACCGCGTCACCTGCACCAGCCGTCAGCATGGCCCACAGGCTTGAATGATTGGGCACCAACTGGCAGGGAGACAACTCCAGGAGTAGAAACAGCGAGGGGTTCAGCATCATAGAAAATCAGCTGCCCAGCATTGCTATTAGGGACAGGTGCAGGGGGCTGGTGAGAGGGAAGTGGAAAGTCCGACATCACTGCAGTAGCAACACTCCCACACACAGCAGATGGCCAGCACAGTAGCAGAATCTGTACCAGCCATACCCTCCAGGCTGAACAGCAAGGGGGAGGAGGTAAAAGGGAGGTGGCCAGGAGGCACTACAGAGCATTGCCGGCATTACAGACCAGAAGGACGCATGATGCGGTGCTGCCACCACTCTTTCAGAGCAGGCCGGACAGGAGAGGGGGCAGAGCTTAGGCAAGCACGAGGAGAGGCAATGTCAGCCAATAAATCATCAGCTTGGCATTCAATATGCGACGCCCAGGCCGGATTGGCAGATGTAGCATTCTTCAGGTGGGCAGATGAATGACCACGCTGAGGGAATTGAGAGGGTCTAAGCCATTTTGGAGGGTGGGAATGGTGTGGAAACCGATGGAAGAGATCAGCAGGTGGCACAAGGATTGAAAGCCAGGTCCTCAATAAGACCCTGGAGTCAGCCAGTACCTTAAGAGGACAATGTGAACTGCAACTTGAGCCCCATCTCTGGAGACCATGATGGGGCTCAGCAGTTACACAGCTAAAGGTAAACTGGAAATGTTTCTGAATAATCTCCACTCCCCTAACTAGGTATTATATAACATACGCCCTAACGAATCCTAGGCTAGCCCTTAAAATTTGTGCTCACCCTGTGAACCCTATACTACCTAAAAGGCACATTTCACCTTACTATATAAACCCAGGCCTAAAAATTCCATGCATGCAGTTATGGGTGCTTGCATTAGGAACTAAAGGACCCTCAATAAAATAAATCATACCGATTTTATAGGGGTTATAGATGGCTTTACGTTCAAGAGCAAAGTAATACACAGTTATGTGAGGTTTCAGAAGAGTACCTAGAAAGAAGAAATTAGGAAACGGATTCTACATGAATCGAAAACTGTCCATATTTCCCAAACGTTTTGCATTCTCTAAAATCCGAAACTTTTGGTGTTCGTGGCGCATGAATTGTCAAAATGGCAGCCGTTGGCAAGCGCCGGCTGCCATTTTTCCAATTATAGAAAAAATTGAGGGTACAAGATGAGATTAAAAAAAGAAGAAGCATATTTACCACCTCTCATGGTCTTGCGCAGTGACACTTCCCATGTCATCGTTGCAGTCAATCACAGGCTGCAGCGGTCACATGGGCCAAAACTACATCATGACCAATGTCGGATTATCAATAGGGCGGTTCGGGCGGCCGCCCGGGGTCCACGGCTACCGGGGGGCCCATGGCTGGCCGAACCGCACATGATTGCACGGACCCCTCATGCCTGGTGGCATCGCTAGCACCGGAGGGGGCGCCGGTGCTAGCGGCAGCCACATTCATTTGTATCTGAGTCCTCAGGACTTAGATACAAATGAATACTATAGGGTGCAGGTCCGTTCAGCTTGCAGCCTATAAGGCGCTGGGAAGACTCCCTGCGCAGGCCAGCGTGATGAGGTACTGCATCACGCCGGTCTGCGAATGCGTCTAGTCCGGAGGATTCACACGCGTCCAGCTGGAGCGCCCACCACGGGGTAAGGTAAGTAAACTGTATATATTTTTTTAGGTGGGGACTATCGCTGTGTAAATATTCAAGGAGCGGGGAATGCTCTGTGACACTATATACAAGGGGGGGAGTGCTGTGTGGCACTATATACAAGGGGGAGTGCTGGGTGGCCCTATATACAAGGGGGAGGGTAGCGCTGTGTGGGCCTGTATACAAAGGGGGGAGTGCTCTGTGTCACTATATACAAGGGGGGAGTGCTGTGTGACACTATATACAAGGGGGGAGTGCTGTGTGACACTATATACAAAGGGGGGAGCGCTGTGTGTCACTATATAAAAGGGGGGAGCGCTGTGTGAAACTATGTACAAAGGGGGAGGGCTGTGTAGCACTATATACAAGGGGGGGGTTGTGTAGTGCTATCCACAGCGGTATGTGTTTGGCGCTCTTTATAAGGTTTTTTTTGTCACTACTTACAAGAGGGGGAGTGCTGTGTGGCGCTCTCTACAGGGGGTCTGTATGGCACTATCTATAGGGGGCTGTGTGTAACGCTCTCTACGGGGGGATGTGTGATATCTACAGGGGGCTGTGTGTGGCACTATGTACAGGGGGCTGTGTGTATGTGGTGTTTTACAGTGTATGGTATTATTATATTCAGGCGCTCAGTGTTTGGTGCTATTATATTTAGGGGCACAGTATGTGGCACCATGATAACTTTATTTTCGTTTATAGGTGTGGAAATGTTGGAAAAGTGAGGAGCCGAAGACATCTGAGTGGCAAATTCTCCAGAAATGAGTCATGGCCGGGAGAAGTCGTCATGAGCTCTGGACCGAATGGAGAAGAGAAGAGGAAAAAACTACTAGAATCTGAGACGTCGTCACCTGTGAGTCACTAGATTTATAGAGAATCTGTCACCTCTCCTGACATGTTTATTATAGGAAATCCTTGTATTTCACAAAAAGTCTTTCTGCAGTCCTGGACTGATAGACAATTCACCTTGTCAGGAGGTTGTGTCCTAGCACAGTGTGATACTGTCAGTATGTAGGGACACAGCCCTGTGACAAGGGGAATCGTAACACCCATTTGTTAATGCTTGCCCAAAAAGGTAGTGTTAAAAATAGTTACGGCGCGGCAGGGCGGCGGTGCGGAACGGGGGCCCAAGTTTGGGCAACAGCCCAGGGCCCATGGTCTACTTAATCGCCACTGATCATGACGTAGCTGTCCCATGTAACTGCTTCAGTCAATCACAGGTTGCAGCGGTCACATGGGACAGCTACGTTATGACATAGTTTTGTTCCATGTGACCGCTGCATCCTGTGATTGGCTGCAGCGATCATACGGGTCAGCTATGTCATCTCACCTGCCAGCAGGGAAGCATCGGTACGGGACACCAGGCGAGGTGTTGAGTATGTTTGTTTTTTTTTGGTGGAATCGCAAGTGCCCTGATAGCCTTGTTTGGCTCTCTGATGTCACTAGGAGTGTATCCGACTTGGATAAAGTCTTATTAAACATCAGAGAGTCTGACAGGGCTATTGGGATTCGCGGAGAATTTATTCGGACCGAAACAAATTTTGTGGCTGATTCAATAGAATCGGTCCTGAAACGTATTTCAGGAAATTCGCTAATCACTACTAAAAAGGAGAATATTTGTTGTACTCTAAAGTCCTCTGCAGTCGGAGCTTAATACATATCTCTTAAGTGAGCTATGTGCATTCGTTTACCACTTAGTATAAAATCTTGTACACTGGTGAGGTTATTTAGGGTCTGTAATAATATTTCTCAGGTCAACGGAAATCTGGTTACTGTCGAATCAGTGAGAAGTGATTTGTTTAACATGATAGGAGAAGGGAGAGATGACCCTGTGGGGAGATATGATAATTTGCTAACTCAATATCGTAGTCTGACCAGGCGCATACAACGTGTCTAGCGAAAGATATGTATGGTAGGGTCGTGGAAGCGTTTAGTATCATATCAATTCTGGTGTAAAGGCAATCTGCTAGAAAGTAGTAAGTATATCCTCCATACGTTCCATTATGTTCTCTTCCCAGGTATCAGTAAGGGAAAGAGTTAAAAATTATCTGATATAGTATGTTTATGTGCAGATTGACATGAAACTAGATTTTCATAAAAATGAGTATCAGTTAGGTGACTTTCCTGGGATAGCGGATTTAGTGACCACAACATAATTGTTTAGTGAGGCGGATGTCATTCTTACAGTTCTGATCGGCACCTTAGATAATGTTGAGATCAAGAAGTCCTCAAGACGCAGGTGCAGTAGCTTGCGGAAGGGGGCATTGGTGGCAAAAAATGGAAAACCGCAGTGATACTGCACCTGGGCAGTTTGCAGCACCATGGATATAGGCCTCATTTCCCAACGGCGTTCCAATGTTGAGGGAACCAGGTCAGCGTAGAGATGAGTTGTGTGTGGAACTTCAGGCAAGGTGAAGAGATTATGAGTAGCAGCTACGAGTTTACCTCTGGTCTAATGTCCCTAGGAATGTCAGGTTGTGGATCCTTGGATAGTGCCCAAAGTATGCAGTCCGTTCTAAACGGAATAAGTGTTGTGAAACGGGTGGCCATTACATTATTGAGATCAGTTATGGTCTTTGGCATACCTCTCACATGTAATTTAGCTTTACGTTAGGGATTCTCCAAATCTACTAATTTGAGCTCCAAGGCCTCAAATCTTGAGGCATGGGAGTCTACGTTCCCCCAGGCTTTTTCTAAGGCCTCCACAATTTTCTCAGTCTTAGTTTCAATGTCAGCCACTTGATGGCTTAAATCCTGAAAAAGTGCTTGATATTCTGCAGGAGTTCTGCTTGTTTTGGGGTTTGGGAGCAGAAGAAGCTGTTTCATATATAGGTGTGTCTTCTTCAGAGGAGGCGTTGGTTTGAATAGTGCAGCAAAAAATTTCCAGTAACGACTGGGAGGGAGTCTGCAAACTCCTTTCTTAATCCTGGACATGTCCAGTTTTTGGGAGGTTTGGATAGCGCTATGGAACCTATTTATCATGCTCAGAAGGCCTAAAGAAGGTGTTTAGCATGGAACTTACATTAGGTGTGTCCTGTTAACGTGTATATGTGCATATCAGTATATGAAGATGTGTGGCAATGAAGAGGTTGTTGATTAATTAATCCACTGGTGAATTTTCAGACCCAGATGTCCTGTGGGCACTCCTGCCGAAATTACAGATTTATGTGGGTGGAAAGCTGGGATATTTCATAGCCGGGGAAAAAAATATTTAACACATCTTTTCAATTACCATCACTGTAGCTGTAAAGTTCTAATCAGCACAGAGGTAGCTATAAGAATTTGTAAAAGGCAAAAATTAATTTTTTTAAGAACTTAAAAAAAAACAAAAACATTTTCAAATGTAGTCCCCTTGGTGATCAGCAGATCGCAGTCGGTCCAGCTGTTGAAACCTCCAGCTAGTAGTTTTAGACACTGGAAGGAGACTACTGATGTAAAGGATCTGCCAGGCACTACGTCTGGGTATACTCCCAGGATTAATCAGTCGACACCTGAGGCCAGACCTCTGAGACTGACACCTGCTCCCACCAATCAGGGTGGCAGGCTCAGGAGTGGGAGAGCCTATCGCGGCCTGGTCAGTCAGAGTTAGCTCCGCCCCCTGTCCATTTATACCTGCCGTTTTCTCTTCCTCCTTGCTTGTTATTCTTCTTGGATTCCTGGCCCCACTGCTGCCTTGCTCCAGCCTGCTTCTGCCGTGCTTCTGCCTTGCTTTAGTTCCGTTTATCCTGCGTTGCTCTGCCCCTGGCTTGCTTCTGCTCCGTGCTCCCGTTTGTATACTCCACTACTTCCTGATCCTGACTGGCTCATTCACCGCTCCGTTTCCTCGCGGCGTTCCGTGGGCTACTGTATTCCCTTGCGTGTTCCCTGTTTGTACTCCTTGCACTTAGACAGTGTAGGGACCGCCGCCAAGTTGTACCCCGTCGCCTAGGGCGGGTCGTTGCAAGTAGGCAGGGACAGGGCGGTGGGTAGATTAGGGCTCACTTGTTCCCTTCACCTCCTTCCTGCCATTACATAATAACAAGCCCTTACCTAGTCTACCATTTCTTCTACGCTGACGCTATCATGGACCCCCTTGAGACCCTGACCCAGCAGATGCAGGGCCTCTCCCTACAGGTCCAGGCCCTGGCTCAGAGGGTCAATCAGTCTGATGCTGCCTTTGTAGTACCCCTCACCTCACCTTTAGAACCCAACCTCAAGTTACCTGACCGGTTCTCAGGGGACCGTAAGACTTTTCTCTCCTTCCGGGAGAGTTGCAGACTTTATTTCCGCCTAAGACCTCACTCCTCAGGTTCCGAGAACCAGCGGGTGGGTATCATTATATCCCGACTCAAGGAAGGGCCCCAAGAGTGGGCCTTCTCCTTGGCTCCTGACGCCCCTGAACTCTCCTCCGTTGATCGGTTTTTCTCTGCCCTCGGTCTCATTTACGACGAGACTGACAGGACTGCCTTAGCCGAGAGTCAGCTGGTGACCTTACGTCAGGGTAGGAGACCTGTTGAGGAATACTGTTCTGATTTTAGAAAGTGGTGCGTAGCTTCTCGGTGGAACGACCCGGCCCTAAAGTGCCAGTTTAGGTTAGGATTATCTGACGCCCTGAAGGATCTGCTGGTTAGCTACCCCTCTTCTGACTCCCTAGACCAGGTTATGGCCCTAGCAGTACGACTTGACCGACGTCTCAGGGAACGTCAGCTTGAACGTTTCAATGTTTTCCCCTCTGACTGCCCTGCGATTCCCCCCGAGGTCCCGTCTCCTCGTTCTTCCACGGAGGACTCGGAGGTACCTATGCAACTCGGGGCCTCCATGTCCCCTCCACAACGTAGAGAGTTTTGCAGGAAGAATGGTCTCTGCTTCTATTGTGGGGACGACAAGCATCTACTGAACACCTGTCCCAGGCGCAAGAATAAGCAGCCGGAAAACTTCCGCGCCTAAGTGATCATCGGGGAGGTCACTTGGGCGCACAGGTATTTCCCGTTAATACTAAATGCAATAAGATTTTGCTTCCCTTTCAGGTCTCGTTTGCTGGCCGGTCTGCCACTGGCAGTGCCTTCGTGGATTCGGGCTCATCTGCTAATATCATGTCTGTGGAATTTGCTATGTCTCTAAAAATGCCTTTTATTGATTTACCTTATCCTATCCCGGTAGTGGGTATCGACTCCACTCCTCTTGCTAATGGTTATTTTACTCAGCATACTCCTGTTTTTGAACTCCGTGTTGGCTCCATGCATTTGGAGCAGTGCTCTGTACTGGTGATGCAGGGATTATCGTCCCATCTGGTATTAGGTCTTCCCTGGTTGCAGCTGCATAATCCCACGTTTGATTGGAATACTGGGGATCTCACCAAATGGGGTAGTGATTGCCTGATGTCATGTCTTTCGGTTAACTCTATTTCTCCCCGGGAGGAGGTAAACACGCTTCCTGAGTTTGTTCAGGACTTCGCTGATGTGTTTTCTAAGGAGGCCTCCGAGGTGTTGCCCCCTCATAGGGATTACGATTGCGCCATCGATTTGGTGCCTGGTGCCAAGCTTCCTAAGGGGAGGATATTTAATCTTTCATGTCCTGAACGTAAAGCTATGAGGGAGTATATCCAAGAATGCCTGGCCAAGGGTTTCATTCGCCCCTCGACTTCTCCTGTAGGTGCTGGCTTCTTCTTCGTGGGGAAGAAGGATGGTGGTCTTAGGCCGTGCATTGATTATCGGAACTTGAATAAGGTCACAGTAAGGAACCAGTATCCCCTTCCTTTGATTCCGGATCTTTTTAATCAGGTTCAGGGGGCCCAATGGTTCTCTAAGTTCGATCTACGGGGGGCATATAACCTTATCCGCATCAAAGAGGGGGATGAGTGGAAAACTGCGTTCAACACGCCCGAAGGTCATTTCGAATACCTAGTCATGCCCTTTGGGTTGTGTAATGCCCCTGCCGTCTTCCAGAATTTTATTAATGAAATTCTGAGAGATTACCTGGGTAATTTTCTTGTAGTGTACCTTGATGACATACTGGTGTTTTCCAAGGACTGGTCCTCGCACGTGGAGCATGTCAGGAAGGTCCTCCAGGTCCTTCGGGAAAATAATCTGTTTGCGAAGACCGAAAAATGTGTGTTTGGGGTACAGGAGATACAATTTTTAGGTCAAGTCCTCACTCCTCATGAATTCCGCATGGACCCTGCCAAGGTTCAGGCTGTGGCGGAATGGGTCCAACCTGCCTCCCTGAAGGCGCTACAGTGTTTTTTGGGGTTCGCTAACTATTACAGGAGATTTATTGCCAACTTCTCGGTCGTTGCTAAGCCTCTTACGGACCTCACTCGCAAGGGTGCTGATGTCCTACATTGGCCCCCTGAGGCCGTCCAGGCTTTTGAGACCCTCAAGAAGTGCTTTATCTCGGCCCCGTGCTGGTTCAGCCCAACCAAAGGGAGCCATTTATTGTGGAGGTTGACGCGTCCGAGGTGGGAGTGGGGGCCGTCTTGTCCCAGGGTACCAGCTCCCTCACCCATCTCCGCCCCTGTGCTTACTTCTCTAGGAAGTTTTCGCCCACGGAGTGTAACTATGATATTGGCAACCGCGAACTTTTAGCCATTAAATGGGCTTTTGAAGAGTGGCGTCACTTCTTGGAGGGGGCCAGACACCAGGTAACGGTCCTTACTGACCACAAGAATCTGGTTTTCCTAGAATCTGCCCGGAGGCTTAATCCTAGACAAACTCGTTGGGCACTATTCTTTACCAGATTTAATTTCTTGGTTACCTATAGGGCTGGGTCCAAAAATATTAAGGCTGATGCACTGTCACGTAGTTTCATGGCTAATCCTTCTTCTGAGAAGGATCCTGCTTGTATTTTACCCCCTGGTATAATTGTTTCTGCCACTGATTCTGACTTAGCCTCTGACATCGCGGCTGATCAAGGTTCAGCTCCCGGGAACCTCCCTGGGGACAAACTGTTTGTCCCCCTGCAATACCGGCTAAGGGTACTCAGGGAAAACCATGACTCCGCTCTATCTGGTCATCCTGGCATCTTGGGTACCAAACTCCTCATGACCAGAAACTATTGGTGGCCTGGGTTGCCTAAAGACGTTAGGGCTTACGTCGCCGCTTGTGAGGTCTGTGCTAGGTCCAAGACCCCTAGGTCCCGACCTGCGGGCTTACTACATTCCTTGCCCATTCCCCAGAGACCTTGGACCCATATCTCCATGGATTTTATCACCGATTTGCCTCCATCTCAGGGCAAGTCGGTGGTGTGGGTGGTAGTAGACCGCTTCAGCAAGATGTGCCACTTTGTGCCCCTTAAGAAACTACCTAACGCCAAGACGTTAGCTTCTTTGTTTGTGAAACACATTCTGCGTCTCCATGGGGCCCCAGTCAATATAGTTTCGGACAGAGGGGTACAATTTGTTTCCTTATTTTGGAGAGCTTTTTGTAAAAAGTTGGAGATTGATCTATCCTTCTCCTCCGCCTTCCATCCCGAAACTAATGGCCAAACGGAAAGGACTAACCAATCCCTGGAACAATATTTAAGGTGTTTCATTTCTGACTGTCAATTTGATTGGGTCTCATTCCTTCCCCTCGCCGAATTTTCCCTGAATAACCGGGTCAGTAACTCGTCAGGGGTCTCCCCGTTTTTCTGTAATTTCGGGTTTAATCCTAGGTTCTCCTCCGTTTCCCCTGGTTGTTCCAATAATCCCGAGGTAGAGGACGTTCATCGGGAACTGTGCACAGTCTGGGCCCAGGTTCAGAAGAACCTAGAGGCGTCCCAGAGCGTACAAAAGATTCAGGCTGATTGTAGACGTTCTGCTAACCCCCGGTTTGTCGTCGGGGATCTGGTGTGGTTGTCGTCGAGGAACTTGCGCCTTAAGGTCCCGTCCAGGAAGTTTGCTCCCCGATTTATTGGACCTTATAAGGTCATTGAAGTCCTCAACCCTGTATCCTTCCGTCTGGAGCTGCCCCCATCCTTTCGCATACACGACGTCTTCCATGCCTCCCTCCTGAAACGCTGCTCCCCGTCCTGGTCCCCCTCGAGGAAACCTTCTGTTCCCGTTCTCACCCCTGAGGGGGTGGAATTCGAGGTGGCCAAGATTGTGGACAGTAGGATGATCCAGGGCTCCCTCCAGTACCTGGTCCATTGGAAAGGATACGGGCCGGAGGAGAGGACTTGGGTACCTGCTCGAGATGTTCACGCTGGGGTATTGATCAGGAGGTTCCACCTTCTCTTCCCCACTAAACCGGGTCCTCTTAGTAAGGGTCCGGTGGCCCCTCATAAAAGCGGGAGTACTGTAAAGGATCTGCCAGGCACTACGTCTGGGTATACTCCCAGGATTAATCAGTCGACACCTGAGGCCAGACCTCTGAGACTGACACCTGCTCCCACCAATCAGGGTGGCAGGCTCAGGAGTGGGAGAGCCTATCGCGGCCTGGTCAGTCAGAGTTAGCTCCGCCCCCTGTCCATTTATACCTGCCGTTTTCTCTTCCTCCTTGCTTGTTATTCTTCTTGGATTCCTGGCCCCACTGCTGCCTTGCTCCAGCCTGCTTCTGCCGTGCTTCTGCCTTGCTTCAGTTCCATTTATCCTGCGTTGCTCTGCCCCTGGCTTGCTTCTGCTCCGTGCTCCCGTTTGTATACTCCACTACTTCCTGATCCTGACTGGCTCATTCACCGCTCCGTTTCCTCGCGGCGTTCCGTGGGCTACTGTATTCCCTTGCGTGTTCCCTGTTTGTACTCCTTGCACTTAGACAGCGTAGGGACCGCCGCCAAGTTGTACCCCGTCGCCTAGGGCGGGTCGTTGCAAGTAGGCAGGGACAGGGCGGTGGGTAGATTAGGGCTCACTTGTTCCCTTCACCTCCTTCCTGCCATTACAACTGACCTGAGCAGACAACCCATTTCTGGAATATAACAACTTAGTTGGGCTGCATTCTTTTTCTATTAGCGTGCGCTGTGTTAACTTCCTATGACAGCCAGTTAGGCTCCGGAGCTACTCCTTCCCCTTGTTGCCAGGTACATAAGTTAGGTAACCCACAGCAGCCATTCATAGCAGCAGTGGAGCTGTAATTTAGTCACCCAGTCACCCTGTCTTCATAGAAAATCATAGACCATGTTCAGTCCTCACACTTCCTCTATGGCTATTCCTGTTAGGTTTTACACCAAATTCAACACAATACCTGATCTATGGCAGCTTGGGACATAGAAGCCAGACAATGTAGGTAGGACATTTATTTTTGTTTTTTTCTCTTTAAAGAATAAAGCCAGTGTTTCAAGGCAACAGTCTGTGGGATATACCAATATAAAATGACATAGCAATAACAGGAGATCTGCATTAATGTCTTAAATAGGTTGTCTCAATAAATACATCCTAAAATGTTTACAGTGAAGCCTGAAGTGAAACTGATGCCTGAGCTAGTCATGACAACCAAACATCAATGAGCCATGTGAAAGTCAGCACAGGGAATACACGAACAACTACTGGAGTATGTCAATATAAATAAGTAAAGTGATACTCAGTTGTCATATATATTATCATGGTCAGCAGAGGCTTCAGCTGCAGCCTAGAAAAGGACAGTGGTGGATCTCAGGAACAGAGTTATTCATGGCTGTGAAACCTTTTAGACTTTTAGAGCTCTACGACTCTGAATTTTCAGTTTTTTTGAAGAGGTACATTGCGTTTCCCAGTGCAGCAGGGAAGTGTCTTATGTAACCTTTCATATAACTGCCTCCTGCACCTAATCAGGTCAATCATTCACCTTGTGACCCGTAGGTTACCAGATTCCAGGTCACAGAGTCAATTACGTTGCACCAGGCACTTGCGCCACACGCAAAAACAAAATATAATAAAGCTTATACATCTTACATTGTTCTTATTCCATGCAGACGGTCTACATTAAAAAAACTGTATTCTCCTCTAGAAGCAATTCTTCTATGGGGGAAGCAGTTGTGGGAAAATGCTGCAAAGTAAAAATGCTTTCAGAAATAGAACAAACTACAAAGTGTATCAATGGAAGATAAATCTAAATCGAATCAATATTTGGTGTGACCACCCTTTGCCTTTACAACAGCATAAAATTTTTCTAGGTACACTTGCACAAAGATTTTGAAGGATTATATTCAGGTTTATGATTAACCAATTATGCTAAACAGGTTATAATGATCATCATTTTCATATGTAGTTTGAATCATAGTCATTAAATGTAACAGAAACAGCTGTGTAGGAGGCCTAAAACTGGGTAAGGAACAGTCAAACTCTGCTACAAATGTGAGGTTGTGGAAGACAGTTTCATGTCACAGGTCCACCATGGCAAGACTGAGCACAGCAAGACACAAGTTAGTTATACTGCATTAGCAAGGTCTCTCCCAGGTAAAAATTACAAAACAAAACAGACTGGGATTTCAAGATGTGCTGTTCAAGCTCTTTTGAAGAAGCACAATGAAATGGGCAACGTTGAGGACTGTATACACAGTCGTCGGCCAAGGAAATTTAGTGCAGCAGATAAAAGACACATCATGATTACTTCACTTCAAAATCGAAAGATGTGTGCCATCAGCTCAGAACTGTCAGAAACCAATGGGACCCACGTACACCCATCTATTGTTCGGAGAAGTCTGACCAGAAGTGGTCTTTATGAAATAATTGTGGCCAAAAAAGCCATACATTCAATGTGGAAACAAGGCCAAGCAACTCAACTATGCAGGAAAACATAGGAACGGGATTGCAGAAGTGCTCTAGACTGATGAGTCAAAATGTGAAATATTTGGCTGTAACAGGAGGCAGTTTGTTCGAAGAAGCGTGGATAGCGGTACAATAACGAGTGTCTGCAGGCAACAGTGAATCATGTTGGAGGTTCCTTGCAAGTTTGGGGCTGCATTTTAGCAAATGGAGTTGGGGATTTGGTCACGATTCATGGCGTCCTCAATGCTGAGAAATACAGATCGATACTTATCCATCATGAAATACCATCAGGGACACGTCTGATTAGCCCCAAATTTATTCTGAGGCAGGACAATGAGCACAAACATACTGCCATTGTTATTACGAATTATCTTCAGAATTTATGCTATTTAGAAGGTAGGAAAGGGGTGGTCACACCAAATATTGATTTGATTAAGATTCTCTTCTGTTCATTCACTTTCAATTTTGTTAATTGACAATAAAAAACTATTAACACTTCTATTTTTGAAAGCATTCTTACTTTGCAGCGTTTTTCCACAACTGCCTTTTGCACAGTACTATATATAAAAAAAATAGACAGAATACTTCCACAGTAATAACATGAACACCTATATATAACATCAGAAAACACTTCTTGGGATCGGCGTATGTGTGCAAGCAGGAACTTTCTGGTCATACCCTTCACAAAGCAATGATGTAACTAATTCTTAAATCTGTATATATGGCGGGTAGTTGACCACTTCTAGTTTTCGCCACAGATATCTATGATCTATGATTTTTTTCATTTTTTCCTAACATTGGTTAGTCATACATTCAATTGAATGCAATTTGGTTTTGGCGGAGACAAGAATGACAGCATATCCTCTCCTCTGGGACAATTAAATCTGAGTCCGCATCACCTTAGAATGACCTCTGAGCAGCAAACCTTAAAGCACATCTCCAGTAAAAAATATAAACTTTACAGTGCACTTAGATGCCCATGTAAAGTACCTTTGAGGAGCCTTTCCTTTCAAAGTTCAGCTGATTTTGCTGCACACCTTGCATTCTTTCTAATTTACTAACAATTATTATTGTCAGGCATGTTACTGATACAG
The DNA here is from genome assembly GCF_050947455.1 of Rhinoderma darwinii. NCBI lineage: Eukaryota > Metazoa > Chordata > Amphibia > Anura > Rhinodermatidae > Rhinoderma > Rhinoderma darwinii. The sequence continues at coordinate 390,184,823 of NC_134689.1, forward strand.
TCAGCCTGATCACTGGTTATACAAGCCTGCTAGCTCACGTTACGCTTGACACTCCTTCCCTCTCCCCTCTCCCACTGCAGAGACTGCTTGCTTGACTCAGTGCCTGGGCTGCTGTAATCACAGGACTTCATTAACTAGCAAATTCCCTTAATGGAAACAGCTTTTAATTCCCTGTTTCGGAAAGATATTGAAGTTGTTTTAGCTATTTCTTTCTCTCTCTCTCTCTCTCTTGGGGAATCCAAAAATCACTGTTTATTAGAAATGTCAGTTCTTTGTGTCCATTTGTTTGTTGGGAGCACTACTGAAGAGAAGAGTGAAGCTACTGGGGCATGTACTCTCTTTATTGCCATTACACACATCTACTGTGCTATATCTCCATCCTGTTTAGAATTCACAGAGGGTTTGTGTTTGTTAGCACCAGGGAATTTTGAAGTACTGAATAAATCATGATATTTCTCGTGGCTTGATGCAACAATAATTCCACAATGAATTGTTTAGAAAGATGCGGATGGGCGAAGAAAAAAAAATAGAAATATTAAAGCTGTCATTAGGGAAAGAACATGCGAAATGATTTTCAAAAGCTTCTGAAAAAAAATTCATTTTGCTTTATTTAGATTGCGGATTATAAACGTCAGCAAACAGAAAATAATGCAGCTTCTTATGGGAGACTGAGAGCGGACAGGAGGTTCAAGGCGTTTTCTGTCTTCATTGTTTTGAGTTTTGAAAATATATATTTCAAAAGATCAGAAAATTAAATTAAGGTATCTTTATCCTCACAATTGCTCTCATAAAAAGGAGGGTGAGTTGGAAATTGTAGTATCGAATGAATAGATAGATCCGAATAAGGTTTTGTACTTGAAAAAGGGAATTGATTTCTCATTTTCTACAGCAAAACAGCAAAGTAGTTGCAGTACATTAATGTACATTAGTTATATATGATAAGGTTGAAAAAAACACACAAGTCCATTAAATCCAATCTATAATCCTACAGTGTTGATCCAGAGGAAGGAAAAAAAAAAACAAACAACCTTATTAAGCAGTTGCCAATTGCTTCGTATGACATGATGATGTGCCCATATATCCATGTGATCACTGCAGCTAATCACTGGCCTAAGCGGTCTGTGCGTCATCGCTGTAGCCATGTCAACAAACATCGGTGGGGAGAACCGGAGTGGCAGCGCTAAAACACTGGGGGATCAGTTGGGTAAGTTATGCTTATTTTCTTAATTTATTGCATCCTCGCCCCCTTGGCCCCTTTAATTACTTTGGTCAACTTCCTTCTTAAAAGAGGTTGTCTAGTTTAGAAAACCCACTTGAAATACTGCATTATGGAATTCTCAGTTATTAGAGGAGGGTCCCCTGTGTAGGATCAGGGCTGGCATTAGGTTGGATGGCGCTCTGTGCGGGGCCCTCTATAGCTGCCCTCCACAAACCAAAAATTAACCACATATATAGACACGCACATACTGGAACATATATACTGTACATAAATATTTAGACAAACAGGCAAATATATATACACACACATTCTGGAATATAGACATACAGATATGTATATATGTGTGTGTGTGTGTGTATATATATATATATATATATATATATGCACACACATATATTATACATGTATATATGTGTGTGTGTGTGTGTGTGTATATATATATATATATATATATATATATATATATGCATATGCACACACATATATTATACATACACACACAGAAACATATACATAGAAGGCACGTATATACAAGCACAAAGACACATTCACATAAAGACCCATATATACCCACACAGGCACATATATACACAGTACAAATAATGTAGTAGATTTCAGATGGAGTCCTATGTAACACCACAGATAACACACTCTGATAGCTCTCTCAATACAGATATTGTAGTGGATGTAAACACACACAGAGTCATATATACACACACACAGTACAGATGATGTAGTATAAGTTACCTGTAGTCCTATGTAGCACCACAGATAACACACTCTGATAACTATACCCACAGGCATATACACACACACACAGAGGCACATATATTATGCAGTTCACCTTCAAACTGGAAACACATTTAAAAAAGAAATATTTCCATGAATTAATTGCCATGAATTGGTTAAAGTTGGAAAGATTACCATATATGAAAATGTGTTTTCCCCCACTTAAGAGGCAGCAGGGTATATAGGGGGCAGCAGAGTATATAAGGTGCAGAAGAGTATATAAGAAGCAGCAGAGTATATAGGGGCAGCAGGCTATATAGGGGACAGCAGAGTATATAGGGGGCAGCAAAGTATATAAGGACCAGCAGAGTATATCGGGAGAAGCATAGTTTATAGGGGACAGCAGTGTATATAAGGGGCAGCAGAGTGTATAAGGGCAGCAGAGTCTATAAGAGGCAGCAGAGTATATAGGGGCAGCATAGTTTAGAGGGGTCAGCATATTATATAGGGGGCAGCAGAGTACATAAGGGCCAGCAGAGTATACAAGTAGCAGCATAGTTTATAAGGGACAGCATAGTATATAAGGGCAGCAGAGTATATAGGGACAGCAGAGTATATAAGTATCAGCAGAGTATATAAGGGGCTGCAGAGTATATAAGGGGCAGCAGAGTATACAAGTAGCAGCATAGTTTATAAGGGACAGCATAGTATATAAGGGCAGCAGAGTATATAGGGACAGCAGAGTATATAAGTATCAGCAGAGTATATAAGGGGCTGCAGAGTATATAAGGGGCAGCAGAGTATATAGGGGCAGCATAGTATATAGGGACAGAAGAGTACATAGGGGCAGCAGGGTATATAGTGGGCATCAGTGTATATAAGGGGCAGCAGGGTATATAAGGGGCAGCCGAGTATATAAGAGGCAGAAGAATATATAGGGGGCAACAGGGTAAATAGGGGCAGCATAGTTTAGAGGGGTCAACATAGTATACAGGGGCAGCAGAGTATATAAGGGCCAGCAAAATATATATGGAGCAGCATATTTTAAAGGGTTAAGCATGGTATATAGGGGCAGCAGAGTATATAAGGGCAGCAGAGTATATAATGGACAGCAGAGTATATAGGGAGCAGCAGAGTATATAAGGGACAGCAGAGTATATAAGAAGCAGCAGAGTACATAAGGGGCAGCAGAGTGTATAAGCGGCAGCAGAATATATAAGGGGCAGCCGGGTATATAGGAAACATCAGGGTATATAGGGGGCAACAGGGTATATAAGGGGCAGCAGAGTATATAAGAAGCAGCAGAGTATATAGGGGCAGCAGGGTATATAGGGGCAGCAGAGTATATAGGGGCAGCAGGGGGTATATAAGGGGCAGCAGGGTATATAGGGAGCAGAATAGTTTTTAGGGGTAGCACAGATATCTTCGTTTTATCTGTTCTTTAATATTGATCACACAGAAAGACGCACACAGGCACTTATATACACACATAGACACATAGATACTCACCATCTCTCCTTGCTGACAGGATCACAGGCTTCGTGCAGGACAGGCTGTGGGCGGAGCTTCCTCCTCTTCCCTTGCTCCTCGGCTCTTATTTACTCCGTGTGTAACTGAGTAGAGGACAGAGCAGAGGCAGAGCCCAGTGGCGCTCCCTACATGCTGGGAGGGTGCAGCGCCCTGTGCACTCGCACAGCTCGCACACCCCTAAGGCCAGCCCTGTGATCCTCATCTATTAGGGTATGTTCACACGGCTTATTTACGGACATAATTCGGGCGTTTTACGCCTCGAATTACGTCCGAAAATGCGCCTCTATAGTGTTGACAAACATCTGCCCATTGAAAGCAATGGGCTGACGTTTGTCTGTTCACACGAGGCGTATATTTGCGCGTCACTGTCAAAAGACGGCGCGTAAATAGACGCCCGCGCCAAAGAAGTGTCATGTCACTTCTTCAGATGTAAATGGAGCCGTTTTCCATGGACTCCATGGAAAACCAGCTCCAGTTACGTCCGTAATGGACACGGCGTTCAAGTGCCTGCACATGCCGTTACGGCTGAAATGACGGGGCTGTTTTCTCCTGGAAGAGCCCCGTAATTTCGGCCGTTACGGACGCTGCCGTGTGAACATACCCTTACAATGCACTGGAGGAACCAAAATAGTGGAAACCCCCCAAAAGTGACCCCATTTTGGAAACGACACCCCTCAACGAATTTTTTTAGGGGTAACGTTAGCATTTTGACCAAACAGTTGTTTTGCTGAATTCATTGGAATTAGAATGGAGAGCGGCTACAAAGAGCATTTCTTTCTCGGAAGGAGCTGCTGTGTCTTGATTTAAATTGACACTGTTTAATGCCTCATTTCCCCTATAGTGGCCCTGCAGGAGACATGAACAATTGCTCCTGGGTTCTCCCACACATTATAGCTGATTGCTGGGAGGTCTCAGCAGCGGGACACCCTGTGCTTAGCTTAACATTGGGGGACCCTTCTAACAAGAAGGAATTGTCCAAAGGGGATCTCCCCTTTAACCTCTTCCCGACATCTGCTTTATATATAGATATATATAAATTAGGAAGCGGGCTCAGGGCCTGAGCCCCTCCATAAGTTGCACGTGTCGGCTGTATGTTACAGCCGACACATTACTGCAATGAATGGGATCCCCCTTGTTTAACCCCTTAGATGCTGTGGTAAATAGCGACCGTGGCATCTTGGCCATTAGAAAAGAGGTGGGCGGCCCTCACCAACGGCCCAACGCCCCCCTCTCGTGATGCGATTGCGGGGTGCCAATGGCCGTCATGGCAGCGTGGGAGCCTAATGAAGGTCCCCAAGTCTGCCATCTTTGTTCTCCTATTAAGCCCTTCTAGAGGCAGGACTTAATAGGAGCATTGTAAAGATCCTGATATATTGAAATAAATTATTATTGCTGTATATCGTACGGCTGATCCAACAACCGCTGGTTCAAGTCTCCTAGGAGGACTAACAAAAAAAGTAAAATAATGTATGTGTATATATATATATATATATATATATATATATATATATATATATATATATATATATATATATATATATATACATATATATATATCTTTATATATATAGATATATAGATATATATCTATACATATATATATATATATATATATATATATATATATAAAATATTAAAAGCTCGAAAAAAACTATTCCCATTTTCTCCCAAAGGCTGTGTAAAAAAAAGAGAAGAGAAAAATTTAGTTTTGCTTAGGTTCTGATTTTTATTTATTTTTTTATTTTTTTTGTCAGGTCAGAGGTTCTGATTTAATGGCTAATGTGTCTTTATAGTTGCAAACTAAAAATGAGTCCTGTGGAGGAAATATATTATAACTATAAATATCGCATTTCAAACTCCAGTCTTAAACAAATTTATGTTGGCAGAACATACGCCAATTATATTAAGAGGTGCACACCTCTTAATATATTTGGCGCATCTTTGGCTGTTTGTGCAACAGAAATGCATATCTACGCCTGCTATGAGGAGTTGTAAATATGTGCCATAACTTACACCAGGTTCTGGTGTAATATTATGATAAATCTGCTGTTTTTGTAAGGAACCCATCTCCTTTGACTAAACACCATCCCCTTTTTTCACCACTTTCAAGAAAGTTGCAAGTTTTAATGCAACCATGGTGTGCGCCAAAATTTGCAACTTTCTAATGCCAGGAAGCTGGTGTGAACCTTTTGATATATTCCCCCTTGTGTGAAGTCCATCAATCATGTAATTCCCTTCCACATACCCCATCCTTTATCATCCGTAGGTTAGCAAGAAGAGGAGGTAGATGAAAGGAAGTAACATTTAACTGCATGATCATACTACAAATGGGCTGTTTATACAGTGAGTCTGTAACATTATAGACACATAGGTCTGCAGAGGAGCTGCATACCCAAAACGGTCAAGGAGTTTTTGATCAGGCTTGTTTCCAAGTTGCTTCTCTATTAATTTTAGACACATTGGATCAATAAACAAATTGTTTGCAAAAGTGTACATACCCTTTAAAGGATTAAAATAATAGAATAGAAGAGATGCTACAAGCGACATAGACATATGACATTATGGACAGAATGGGAATTCGCAACCGCATATTAAACATAGCATTAGGTCTATTCTTTAATCATCTAGATTATTTGGACATTTGTGGCCAGTTTGGAATTTGTACAGAAATCACAGCTGGAAACACAAAGATTGAGCCCAGACTATGCATTACGTACCCTAGGAGTAAGCAATTAAATGGAGTGACAGCGGTTAGGAATCATAGTAATGGAGGATGTATTTTTATTAAACAATAAAATGAATGATATGAAAATAAATAGTACAGGGAAACCAGAAGAAATAATAGCAATGGCAAAAGTGAAGAAATCTCTGTTTCAGCTTGCAAAATAAAGAGTAATAAAATGTTTTATGAGAGCTCCTTAATGGAAGCCCGGAGCAAGAGTGTGTACACAAGATCTGATTAATCACAGAGAACAGTCACATATCAAAGAATATTTTCCCCCGCACTACAAGATCTTTACTTTACTTTGTGCCCTGCACTGGCTCATTAAGGTCATGACTTTTTTTTACTGGACTCTTTTTCTTTTTTGCGCTGCAAATTTTACAGTTGACAAAATGAAGATATAAAGTTCATTTCTATAGACTGTAGAAAATATCAGACAAGTCATAGACGTATGGAAGACAGGCTATGGGACCAATAAGAAAGCCCAGCATGTCTAATTATACTTTATATCCATTGGGGTAGATTGTGAGAGTGGGGGCCCATAGCAAATATTTAATTGGGTCATCAATTTTAGTGGTGAGTTTTCAATCTTGGAAAGAAGGGCCTGGTGGTTTTTTTCCCCCTCCTCCATACCCTTTTCATGACCCTTGAGTCAAATCTCCACACCCTTGTTTGCTAGCAATTGAGTTCTTCTGGAGAGCGGAGTACTGCACAGGTTGTAGTCAACTAGTAGCAAAAGGGATGGGAAGAATCAGGACTGGGTTAACCTCTCGCCAAGGGTCCCGTAGCAGTCCGCCGCATAGGCTGCCTTTATAGCATGTATGCCCCTGTTCATAAATATTTTCGACTAGACAAAAGTAATCCAAAAGAGGAGGAGTTTATATTGCCATTTTTCAGGGCGTATGTGGGCTGTTATTTTGTTGCTCCTACCTCAAAGTAAAAGCTCCTTGGGACAAGTGAAAACAACAGCACATTTGAAAAGTAGGAATTTGGTTGATGGTCTTAGCTTATGGATGGTCCTAGATTATTCTGGAATATCCAGTCAGACTGGCCCACCAAAGCATCAGAGGATCTGCTAGTGGGTCTAGGCTCTGATACACTGGGCCTCGATGGTCTAGCAAAGGATTACTCCAAAAGGATATGTCAACCCTATATTTACGACCAAGCTCTTTGTTGGAATGGTCCTACAAGTTCTTCCCAAAAATCTTGGCATGTGTAAGTTACACGGCAATGAACAGGAATAACATATTTATGTACTGCCAAATGATAAGGGACACAAACCAAAATCCTAATGGTGTTGATGAAGGCTGTAGAGAACACTGTCAATTCCTGGGGACACTAAAAAGTGGACACTAGATCAAATTAAGCCAAACCTTCCACCTAAAGCACAAATGGGCAGTATAAAGCTTTATCTTCATTGATATGAGTAAACCTAGCTCGTTGGGAAAGACTTACTAATGCTGTCTAAGGCAGGCGACACATTTCAGAATGATCCTTCAACCAACAGTTTTCCTCCTGATCGCCCCATACGTTCACGCTCGGCTCAGCCAACCATGCATACTATCTCAATTGGGAGCATGAACTTATCGCCTAGCAAATAAAAGGATCGGGCATATTGGAATCCAACATGTCCAAACATTATCTACCACAACATCTCCCGTCTGGGGAGAATCAGGACAACGCCGACATAGGTGTATGTCGCGTTCGGCCGACAGACACCTAATGCGTATGGCCACTATTATATTTAGAAATGTAAAAGACCAGGCAGTCAGTAGAAGCACCAAATTCTCAGTGGTGTACACTGTATGATAAATTTGGCACATCTTGCAAGAAATTTTAGACATTTTTCTCTTCATTATACCACCTCCTGGTTGGCTTAGTTTACTACAATATTTTGTGCCAGTTTTAATCCATACCTCTTTTCACTTAGTCATGCCACCTTTCTTACTATACCATGTCCCTATTCGAACACAGTGCAAAAAAGAATAGTTAATACATTTCATGCACAGCATTATGAATAGGCAATCTGCCCTAATGTGTTACAGTCACGTACTAGAATGTGGAACCTCCAAGTCACAATGCAATTTAAGCTGGCTGGATTTAGGTGTAGTAATCCCCTGGTCTTCACCCTTAACCCAGGCCGATGCGTGGTTCAGTAATGGAGCGAAGAGATTAGACAGAATAAGACTTGCCAGAGGATAACCAGGATTGTAGTCAGATACAGGCCAAGGTCAGGCTCCAGGAGTAAAACCAGACAAAGCATAAGGACCAGGCAGGAATAAGGTCAAGAACTAAGCTGAGATCAGTATCAGAGTCAATAGTAAGCACAATAGCAATTCGAACAGAGCTAGGGCAGGATTGAACTTTAATCACTGAGTAGAATTCAGAAGCAGAGATCCTCTTCAAATAGGCCGCTGACCCAGAAGTCAACTGGAGGCGCCGGCAGCTCACCCAGTTTGGAGACCCAACATGGAAAACCTGGAGGGGAGCTGCGTCTTGGAAAGAAAGGAGCGTGGCCGACAGGAAGATCTGCTGTGAAGCAGAAAGCAGCAGCTTCAGATTCTCTAGCAACTCAATGTGCCCAAACAGGCCGAGCTGCGACCGCCACCAGAGATGAGGCGCTGGAGATAAATAACACAAAGATGCCAAGAAGAGTTTTAGGGAAAAGCGGAAGAGAACCACCATCAAATAAGTTGTTTGAATAAAATGACAAAAATATAAATATGTGCTGGAGAAGCTTGAAGAACATAAGACAGGTCATTCTGGACAAACGCTATCTATATGGTCACCAGTTTTGAGACAGACAATGTGTTTGCTTGAAAAGTATTATAGGGTTCTTTGACATTCTGAATCCATACATTTTGTCTTGGGAATCTGGCATGCAATTTTTTTTATTTAATTATCTTGTATAGAACATGAAACTGCAGCAACCTGGGAACTCTTCACCTGTTTTCTATCCCATGGTGTTTGCATGAAACTCAGCAATCAAATCTTTCCATTAATTTTGAGCAAATCCAATTATATCTTGACTGAAAAATAACATATCTCATATTCTGATAATGTTTTAAAGCAAGTAACTTTAAATATGTTACTAAATTATTAATACATTAATTTATGACTAAATTAAAGGCCCTGGTTACGTTTTTCTGTTTCTTCCAATTTAATGGAATAGAATAAAATACGAATTCATTACAATATTTGCACAGAATTTAATATAATTTTTTTTGCACAAAAAATGAGAGTCTTGAGGGTTATCCCCATTTTAGACATTTATGGTGTATCCGCTGAATAAGCCATAAATGTCTGATACTTGCGGGTCCCAGCTCTGGTAGGTGCGGGACCCGTTGGCTGCCGCTTCCACACGGGACAGGTGTCGCGTGACCCCCGATCTGGAGATAGGTGCAGGTCTGTGAGCTGAGACCTGAATCTATCAGACATTTATGTCATATCCCGTGATAAATTATGTAGGAAATGTATGGCGCTAATATTTGGACACTGAATAATAGTTTTCTTTGGGACATTGGATTGCAGTATTGTTTTGGTAACACTGTATATGGCCGTGCTATGGTACTATTATTTGGATACTGTATGGAGGCATAATTTTGGCATTGCATGTGGTATTATTTTATTTATACAGCTTTTGAGATTATTAAAAAGTCAGGTCTGGGGGATGGGCCTTATGGTGCATTTATGTCCAGGGTTTCTACAAAACCGGCACTGTGCAATAAATATTTAGAAGTTCACAAAAATATATATGGAATAAAACATTAGCGATACAAAATATTGTTTGGAACAAGTGAAAAATAACTGGGTCAAAAGGGAACCATCCTATTACCTATCAGAAAAAAACATGTGTCAATTAAGATACCAGTTTCCTCAGGGGCCACTTTGAATTAAGTGACATTTGTAGGGCCAAGTTTTATAAGTGATCATTAGTAGATACTGACTACTATTTTTTACAATAACAATTTTTTTTTAGCCATCAGATCTGGTTCAATGCTGTATTTCATATTACTCAAGCACATATCTTCATTTGGGACCATACAACAGTGTGTTTCAAGGAAAACTCTTGGACTACACACAGTCATAAAAGTAGCTAACTTAAAGAGGTTCTCTCTGCATGGCCACGCTTTTTCTAAAGTACACAACCCTGATGAAACCCCCGGCTATCAGTTGGTATTGCCACCAACCACATATTTCCCCTGTGTTGGGGTGACCATGTTATACATGGCTGTGCCTTCACCAGGGAATCCTCCTCCATGACATCCATATGCACTAATTTTGTCATGAGTCAACCCCTTCAATGACCTTTATTTCAATGGCCTGGAGAGGTTCCAGGGATGACTTAATGTTATGACAATGATGATGAAAAAACGTCAGGCCAAACAAATATATATGTTTCAAACAAAACATTTTATTTCAGATCTTCCCTAGATTTCTGTTTGTATTTTTCTGGACTTTGTGTGTTCCTCACCACATGAATAATGGCCCTTTGTTCAAGTAATCCTTTGTGTAATGACAAGACTTGTTCTTTAATTGACTGATCTCTTGGTAGTGTCAGGTTTTATTTTTCACTCAAGGGATTCTGGGCACATTTGGAGGTCATCTGTGCTCTGAATGACTGATGCCGAGACATCCTTCAAGAAAAGTTTTTAGGTCTTTTGACCTACAGTCTTGGTGAAGGAACGAATAAGATTAACAAACAGTGAAACCCTTTCTTCTCCTTTCTGATGATGGACACACAAAAAGGTGTTAAAGTTAACCTACATTTCTCAAAGAAAGTAATTCAATTTTAGTTTTCTTCACATTTAAAAAAAACATCTTCGTGTCCTAAATCAAAACATCGTTTTTGATGACTTTTTTAAGATACATATATCTCTCCCTGTGTGCCCTATAATAGAAATCTGTGTTTGTCTCATCAGTTATTGATGCTCAGCACCTTTTCCCCGCATAAGAAAGATGTATATACAATAAGAATCTTGCCAATTACGGATGCTATGTGGTAAGGCAGATTTTAATATATAGCCGGTGACAGCGTAATGAATATTTTACAAGTCTTGTTTTAACGTGTCGAATAGGGCCCGGCTGATTATATCGTTTTATTTCTCTGGATGCAAAAGTTTACTGCTAGATTTGGAGAGTTTGAAATGTAGAATATGAAAAGAAGAGAGAAGGAATTTAGAGACTATAAATGTGCTGCTTCCATCATCCATAGCTTTTGCTCGAATTAGTTGTCTTTCCCTGGAAGGTTTAGAGGGTATTACTGGTTTAAGGAATGCTCCCGAGCTAAAATATCTCCTTAATAATAGAAGTTTTGAGGATTTAAAGAAGAAAGAACATCCACACTCTAGAATTTGTGATTTGTGTTTTGCAGCTCAGACCCATTAAAATGAACAAATCTCAACCCATTAAAATGAACAAATCTCAAATGCAATACCAAACACAGCCTTAGTTTAGACAATAGTGGAGCTGTTACTTGTACAATACTTGTACAATACTTGGAAAATAAAAGCAGACCTGTCCTGTTTATAATCCAACTCAAGAACAATATATTCAGTGCCTCTGCAGACTAAAATGACTGATAATATGGGAAAATAAGTTGTGTTCAACCTCACAACAAATGTGTATGTGGCAGACTTGCCAACTTTTAAGAAATGTTTTCAGGAAGAAATCTCGGGCGGTGCACAAAACACTCTATACAAAATTTTCAGACGTATGCTCCTGCTCCTTAAGATGGTTGTCCCATCATGACAACCTCTATCCATATACTCTAATAGGGCATATGTATGTCATACAGGGGTGTTCCTACCTAGGACCCCCTCTACGTGACAGAAAGGAGAGCAGTTTTGTAAGAATGGCTGGCATATTCTACGTTCACCCTACAGCACATTCAAAGCAGGGGAAATGTTTGGCTGACTGCAGCTGCCACCATTAATAAGGGAGTGAGAGAAGCCAGCTGCTTACTCAAAATTGGCTGCCATCATGATATAATCCCTTTAACATATAGACCATGCTTTAGAATGTCTTGAATTGCTCTTGAATAATGAAAAATGCCTGTGAACTCCACCAAAAGACATGGAGAGTTATTCTTGGTGCATGGCACAAAACCTAAGATCCCAGTCTCCGGCACCCAGACAGTTCAGTAGACCTCAGGTGGTGACACTCACCGCCGCTTAGCAGCACAACCTCCACAATTTGCATTGACAGAAATGTCTGAGAAGTGCCAATAGAGTCGAAGCGTTATAGAGCCCTTTCGATAGAGCTGCGTGAACTCAGTAAAACCTATTGTATACCCTCAAATATGAGGTGTGGTTAATAGGAAATCCCTGAGGCTGCTGACTAACTCTTGGTCTACCCTTCCTGTTGTTACTTTCGTGAGAACCTGTTTCATAATAGTGGTTTATGTCTTTTGCCACTGCACTTGAAGAAACTTCCAAAGTTAATGCAATTTTCCATATTGACTGATGTAACTACAGCCATAGCTGTGGATTCATGGCTTTTGGGGAAAACAGCCAACAACCATAGAGGTAAAGTGGATCTGTCCCCTCTCCTCCCCTGTTTGGTAAATACTTGTATTCCCCATGAAATAATAATTCTAAAACATATTTTCTTAGAACTTTGAGTACCACAGTTATTCCTCCAAGAAATTTAGGAATAAATTGACAAGTGGGTGTTACAATGCCCCATGTCAAAGGGGTCACTCTGTCAGCATTGACTTGACATTGACAGTCTGTATAAGAACCCACCCTCAACTGGTAAACTGGTAACACTGTTAACAAAGGAATGGTGTCACAGCTGTGGGAATGTGCAACCACTGGGCCACTCCGCTGTAACAGAGCAGCAGTTGGTCAAACGAAAGTCAATCACAATCTGTAGAATGAGAGTACCTGGATAGCTGACTTGTTTTGAATAAATAGGAGCTGGCTTGTGCCGGACTATCGGAAGCTGGCTTTGCTGGGTAATTGGAAGCTGGCTTGTGCTGGACAACAAGACTTTTCTCAGATACAGGACACGGATACTGAAGTTGCCTCGGACACTGGACTTGGCACGGACACTGGACAAGGATACTGAAGTCGTCAAAGACACAGGACTTGACACGATATCCAACACAGATACTGAAGTCGTCAAGGACACTGGACTTGACACGGACACTGGACATGGATACTGAAGTCGTCACAGACCCTGGACTTGACACGGATACAGAAGTCGTCACGGACACTGGACTTGACACACACACACCAGACACTGATGCTGAAGTCGTCACGGAGGCTGGACTTGACATGGACCCCGGACTTAACACCGAACACAGACACTGGATACAAGATACAGGATATGGGATACGGGATACAGGATAACGTTTGGAAACTTTTGCAGATCAACACAGGGTTATACACAACGCTTCTCAGGCAATAAGGAAGTGGGCAGAGTTCTTTTTAATATCTCGGATGTGCTGGGATTGGTTAGGGGTGAAGATCCTGGTGCACGCGCTGGCCCTTTGAGACCGAGACCATGGGCATTACAGTACCCCACCTTCTTAGCTCCTGAGTATAGGAAAAACTTTATGATGAGAGCTGGGACATCCACATTTTCTTTAGGCTCCCAAGACCTTTCCTCAGGACCAAAATCTTTCCAATCTACCAGTTAAAAGGTCTTCCCTCCTACCTTCTTGTAGTCCAGGATCTCCTTGACCTCGAAGACATCAGAAGAATCGCTGGGAGCAGTTGCAGAGCCCAGAGGTTTACTGTACCAGTTGAAAATCACAGGCTTCAGAAGGGACACATGGAAGGAATTGGGAATCTTGAGAGTAGGGGGTAGATGTAACTTGTAAGACACAGGGTTGATCTGTTGCAGAACTTCAAAGGGACCAAGAAATCTGGAAATGAATTTGTAGGAGGGAATTTGCAGATGAATATTTTCAGAAGACAACCAGACTTTAGCTCTGGGAAGAAATTGTGGAGGAAGTCTTCTCTTCCTATCGGCATATTTCTGCCTGCAGAATCACGGACTTGGTTTGCTGCCAGACCTGAAGAAAGCTTCTGAAAGAAGAATTAGCTGCTGCACTTGAGATGCAGCTGGTACAGGAAGAGGAACATGTGGATGTTGGCTGTAAACAATAAAAAATGGAGATGTAGAAGTAGTCTCACTCGTGTGATTATTGTAAGTGAATTCGACACATGGAAAAAGATGCACCCAATTGTCTGGTTGAACAGATATAAAATGATGAAGATAATTTTCTAGCCCGCAGGCTTGGAATAAGTAGCTTTGTTTTGGGCACAGTTAATACACAAAGAGCCATAGTCCACAACATCTTTGGGCAGCGTGGGCCCCGGTAGTGACAAGAAATAAAGTCCCGAGTCTTGAGAATACCTGAATGTCCTGCCAACTTAGAATTATGACCCCAGATGAGAATTTTCTTCTTATCAGCAGGAGGAACAACAATTTTTTCAGGAGGAATGTCTTTAATCTGTAGAGGGTTAAGAGAAATAATCCTAGAAGGATCAATTATATGCTGAGGATCCGCTTCAGTCATCTGTCTCAAATGACCGAGACAGTGCATCAGCCTTTATATTCTTATCAGAAGGAAGGAAATGGAGTGGGAATTGGAATCTGGCAAAGAATAGCGACCATCTGGCTTGACAAGGGGTTAGTCGTTGTACAGACTGTAAATACGTGAGGTTCTTATGATCAGTGAAGATGATAACAGGGTGAGCAGCCCCTCAAGCAAATGCCTCCACTCTCCTAAGGCTAAATTGACGGCCAGTTACTCACAGTCCCCGACGGAGTAGTTTCATTCTGCAGTAGAAAAGAGTTTTGAGAAGAAGCCATAGGATACCACCTTACCCTCTGAGTTTCTTTGAAAGAGAAGTGCTCCAGCACCAATGGAAGAAGCATCAACCTCCAACGAGAATTGCCAAAACACATCAATATGGTGCAGACCAGAGGCAGAAGTGAAGTCTCTATTGAAGCTGGTGAATGCCGACTCTTCCTCAGTGGTCCAGACTTTAGCGTTCACTTACTTATTGGTGAGAGCAGAGATAGGAGCGGTAAGTGAAGTGAAGTTTGGGATGAACTGGCGATAGACATTTGCGAACCTGAAAAATCTCTGTATGGCATGGAGACTTGAGGATGTGGCCACTCTAAGACGGACTTCACTTTCTCTTGATCCATCTGGAGCCCAGGATCTGAAGCTATATACCCCAGAAAGGGCAAGGATTTCCTTTCGAATATGCACTTTTCAAGTTTGCCGAAGAGGTTATACCCCCTTAACCGTGACAGGACTTGATCTGGTGAGTAAATCAGGATATCTTCCAGATATACCACCACACAGACATAGAGTAGATCCCGGAAGATGTCGTTAAAGAATTCCTGAAACACAGTTGAAGTGGGGTGTTAAACAATCCACAAGATATTTGTAGTGACCGTCTCGGGTGTTGGATGCAGTTTTCCATTCATCACCTTTGTGGATACGGATCAAGTTATAAGCCCCGCATAAATCCAGCTTTGTGAAAATCTTGGCTCCACAAATTCTTTCAAAGAGCTCAGACATTAGCGGCAAGGGGTTCTTGTTCTTGATAGTGATTTGGTTTAGACCACGATAGTCGATACAAGGCCGGAGAGATCCATCTTTCTTTTCTAGGAAGAAGAATCCTTCTCCGGCTGGAGAAGTAGACTTCCTGATAAACCCCCTTTATGTGAGTTGTTAATGATGATTTTTATGTGCGCGCGCGGGCCCTTTAAGAGCGGGCATGAGCACCCTACGGGACACAGCGGATCGGAGCGGAAGTGACCACTGGCGTCTCCTAGGAAGGAGATGGGGACCAGCGCTCACAAATTCATGGCTGCGGGCGTCGGCAGGTGAGTGAACCCGACGGCCAGCAGCCATGGACGCTATAAATGGTATATATGCTACCAGACAAGTAGCAGAGAAGAAGATTAAAAGCTCTATGGAAGATATAAAAATAAAAAAAATTATCTAATTCCTAGAGATGGTAGAGAGTCGAGATATGCAGTGGATCGGTCTGATTTGCATGTTGGATAATCAATGAAAAATGAAGGCTTTTAAATATTCATTCATCTATATAACATGGAAGAATCGATTCCCCAGGTTTGGGATTTGCAGTGAATTGGGCTGATTTGCCTCCTGGAGAATCAATGGAGAAGATAATTTTTGTAAAGGTTCTCTCATCTCTACTAATTATTTTTATGCATAGTGATTCAACCTCAAGAAAGGCATGAAGCAGAAAGTAGATTATTGAGCGGTGCAAAATTTCAGATCTTATTCGCTGAATTTTACATAAGAAGGATATGAATTCATGAATAGTAAAATATATTGAATCTAACACCCAGTAGTATGACTATCCTAAAGGCCTATTAAGACCACTTCTTCTATGAGATATGGTTAAGTCATGAGGTCCACTGTCTATTTGAAGGTCTGGATGTCTGACACTCACCATGGAGCATGATGAGAAGTTGCAATGGTGTGTGATGCTGTGTGGGCTTTGATGGTGACAATGTTGTAATGTATTTATAATTTGAGTCGTACATAACCAGCACGGATAATATAAAGCATCACACATTCCAATTTAGGTAGGAAAAATAACCCAAATAACTAAAGATAAGTAAATGTCTTGACAATTAGTTTTCTATTTGACCTGAATAAATTTGCCCACATCGCAAGTGCCCGATTGCCCTGTTTAGCTCTCTGATGTCTTCTAAGACTGTATGCAGGCTGGATACAGTCTTAGAAGACATCAGAGAGTCAGACACACCTTCAGGACAGTCAGGGCACTTGTGATACCACCCCTAAAATAAAAAAAAGTCTATAGTTACCTCCCCTGGTCTTCTAACGCATCCCTGCCGGCCTCCTGAGATTATGTTGTTTCGTCCCATGTGAATGTTGCAGCCTGTGATTGGCTGCAGAGGTCATATGGAACAAAATGCTGTCTCAGTAGGCCGGCAGGGACATGTCACTACTGGAGGAGAAATATGCAGGAGAAAAGAGGATCATTCCAGGGGCGCTGCTGTGTGGTGATAATGATAGGATCAAAGTCCGGAGATAATAATAATAATAAAATGAATTTATTCGAATGAGTGGCTACGCGTTTCGACGATGAACAATCGTCTTCATCAGGCCATGATGAAGACGATTGTTCATCGTCGAAACGCGTAGCCACTCATTCGAATAAATTCATTTTATTATTATTATTATCTCCGGACTTTGATCCTATCATTATCACCACACAGCAGCGCCCCTGGAATGATCCTCTTTTCTCCTGCATATTTCTCCTCCTAAGCGGTCCTTTTTGGATGCCGATACGGATCTGGCAGCAGCACTGTGGTTTTAATTTACACGCCTATTAACCCCGTACCTAGGTGAGCATATTACCTGCAGTACGGCATCTTTTGTCTCACCTTTACCGACTGATCTGCACAAGGTGGCGCCGTGCTTTTTCTCTCTTTATCCCATGTCACTACTGGAGACCAGAGGAGGTGAGTATGGTATTTTTTTCATCTCCACATTTCCTTTTTTCTAATGTATTTGGCGACCGATGTAATTTTACCAATTTGTGTGCAACAAAAGCCATAGGTTTCACATTTTGCCAAATCTGAATCTTTTGGGGAATTCTGACCCATTTGGATTACATTAAAACCAATTCGCTTATTTATACAAATCACTCCTTTAAGCTGTATAAGAACTGTCTGACAAAAAAGGAGAGTGATGAAATTATGCATCAGGTGACTTGGCCTCCACAATTACCTGACCTAAACTCAATACAGATGTTTTGGGATGAGTAGAACCAGAGAGTGAATGAGAAGTGGCCCACAAGTGCTCAGACATCGTGAACGCCTTCAAAACAGTATGACAAGTTTCTCAAATGGCACGTGTTGCAAACAATGGTGTCTATGGATAGGTGTCCTTAGTTTGGCTATTAACCCAAGTCATTTTTTAAGGCTCAGTTGGACATTGACTTACAGGGTAGTCATCTATAGGTGACATTAGAGAGACATTATTCTTCCTTCTGGATGAAAGCTATCTTGCATAAATGGCAAGTGTGCAATGCTGTTTTCAAGGCAAAGGGTAGCTACACTGAAGATTGTAATAAAGGAGGTTTTCATCGCTGCATATTTAGGCTGGGGGTATAAAGAGGGTGGTTGCAAGTTCAATGTTTCTCCATTCACTACGAGGTGCTAGAATTTTTGCAACGGTCCTAGTAGAAAAGCAATGACTTTGCCTTGTGGTATTATTCTGACAATTTTACCTTGCAGTCCCCCTTTCCATATGCCCTATTAAGTTATATTGACATCCTAGAGAGGGGTCCCCTGCTTGTGAACCCCTATCTATGGACCAGAGCATATTGTCATTAATAAGAAGAGGCATTCTCTCTGGTGAGCCTGGCCCATCAGTGAATTACATGGTTGCCCATTCAACTGAATAGCCGGCATGTAATACTACATAATCCCCTGCTGCTATACATCATTACTAAATACAGTTATATTAGGAAGAGTCGCTCAGGTTCAGCACTTACAAATGGTCGTTTTAATGCTTACAGAAAATCTACAAATTACATACAGTATTATCAGAAACTCACAAAAAAGATGATCTCCGTGAAAATCCTCTTAACACTGTACAGTGAGTACAATGAATCCCTTTAAAGACAAAAGTAAATGAGGAAAAGAAGACAAGAATAGGGAATAAAAGTGAAAATACGACACTTGGTTCATAGCTTTTTTTAAATATAAATAGTACAAGAAATCCTACATTTCATCAGGTGATCCTGCAAACACTTAAAAATCATAATGATAATACAGTACAAATGATGGCGTAACTCCCATAATACAACAAAAACCATTGGCACAGATATTCTTTCCACACAAACCTAAAATATTGCATGGAGCCAATATGAAAAAGTATTATCCACAGAAAACCTTTAGCTGAGTAAATGGGTTTATTCAGTAAATTGCAGTTATATCGATAAAAGCAAATGTGTGAAAATCCAAGCAACAACGAGAGAACACTTCAGGAATCAGTCCCAAAGAGTGGACAGCCGGAGGGGGGGGGGAAATGCATAATCACACATCTCAATTAGATCTTGGCATTTCCAAGCGCTATCATTTGCCTGCAATTTTCTGCTTGTATAGACCTATAATCAAGTACCTTTTAACTGTACAATGCTTGCCACCTGCTAGCCTAAATCATGTATTCCTGTTATCCTGTTCTCAATAATTGAATCCAGACATGGCTATTTTCTTTTTTCTATGTATAATGTGTGGAAAAAAATCTCAGCTATAAGACCTATCTACAATGCGTTAACAAATACAAGAACAACAATGGTAAGTATCTCTCTTGAAGTTGAACAAATTCGCAGGAAAGCATATTTACAACCTTTATTATTGTACGTGGTAAGTTACTGTATAATCACGTGGGTGGGGGGGGGGGGCTGAGAGCGGTCTCGGCACCTGTGCAATAATGTTCATGGGCCTCTTAACATATACCAAAATAATAATACACTCGAGCCATTGCCTTAAAGCACACCTTTTGCTAAATTTTAAGGGGCTGTGGGACCCTTCTAACCATGGGTAGTTAGGAAATGCCAAAATGGTCGGGCCACCACTGGTATCTGTAATGATGGGGGTAGGGAAACGGACAAGTGAGCCCTAATCTACCCGCCACTCTGTCCCTGCCTACTTGCAACGACCCGCCCTAGGCGACGGGGTACAACTGGGCAGCGGTCCCTACGCTCAGTAAGTGCACGAGACAAACAGACAAGGGTACACAAGCTAAGGGAAAAGGGGCAGTTGCCCACGGCAACACCGTGAGCAATAAGAGTGGTGAACGAGCCGAGTCAAACCAGGAGAGAACGAGGTACCAAACGCAGAGCAGGAGAGTAGTCAGTAAGCCAGGGTCAGTATGGAGCAGGATCAAATAGTTAGAAGCTGTAGCTGGGCCAGGAAACCACACGAGAAGAATCACAAGCAAAGGAGGAACAGGAAAGGCAGGTATAAATAGACAGAGGGCGGGAGCTAGCTCCGTCTGGCCAGGCTGCGATAGGCTCTCCCACTCCTAAGCCTGCCATCCTGAGTGGTGGAAGATGGAGTCAGTCTCAGAGACATAGACTCAGGTGCAGACTGATTACCTATGGGCGTATACACAGAAGTTGTGCCTGGCAGATCCTTTACAGTACCCCCCCTTTTACGAGGGGCCACCGGACCCTTTCTAAGTAGACCTGGTTTATTGGGGAAACGAAGGTCGAACCTCCTGACCAATACCCCAGCGTGAACATCCCGGGCAGGTACCCAAGTCCTCTCCTCAGGCCCGTATCCTCTCCAATGGACCAGGTACTGGAGGGAGCCTTGGACCATCTTGCTGTCCACAATCTTGGCCACCTCGAATTCCACCCCCTCAGGGGTGAGAACGGGAACAGGAGGTTTCCTCGAGGGAGCCAAGGACGGGGAGCAGCGTTTAAGGAGGGAGGCATGAAACACGTCGTGTATTCGAAAAGATGGGGGCAACTCCAGTCGGAAGGAGACAGGATTGAGGACTGCAATGACCTTATACGGCCCAATAAACCGGGGAGCAAACTTCTTGGACGGGACCTTAAGGCGCAAGTTCCTAGACGATAACCACACCAGATCCCCGACCATAAACAAGGGGTTAGCAGAACGTCTTCTATCAGCCTGAGTTTTTTGTACGCTCTGGGACGCCTCTAGGTTCTTCTGAACCTGGGCCCAGACTGTGCACAGTTCCCGATGAACGACCTCTACCTCGGGATTGTTGGAACTACCAGGTGAAGCGGAGGAGAACCGTGGATTAAACCCAAAATTACAGAAAAAGGGGGAGACCCCTGACGAATTACTGACCCGGTTATTAAGGGAAAATTCGGCGAGGGGAATGAATGAGACCCAATCATATTGACAGTCAGAGATAAAACACCTTAAATATTGTTCTAGAGATTGATTAGTCCTCTCCGTTTGGCCATTAGTTTCAGGATGGAAGGCAGAGGAGAAGGACAGATCAATCTCCAACTTTTTACAGAAGGCTCTCCAAAACAATGAAACAAATTGTACCCCTCTGTCCGAAACAATATTGACAGGGACCCCATGGAGACGCAGGATGTGTTTGACGAACAAGGTAGCTAACGTCTTGGCATTGGGTAGTTTCTTGAGGGGCACAAAGTGGCACATCTTACTGAAGCGGTCTACTACAACCCACACCACCGACTTGCCTTGAGATGGAGGCAAATCAGTGATAAAATCCATGGAGATATGGGTCCAAGGTCTCTGGGGAATGGGCAAAGAACGTAGTAAGCCCGCTGGTCGGGACCTGGGAGTCTTGGACCTAGCACAAACCTCACAAGCGGCGACATAGGCCTTAACGTCTTTAGGCAACCCAGGCCACCAATAGTTTCTGGCAATGAGGTGTTTGGTACCCAGGATGCCTGGATGACCAGATAGTGCGGAGTCATGACTTTCCCTAAGTACCCTTAGCCGGAATTGTAGGGGAACAAACAGCTTGTCCTCAGGAAGGTTCCCGGGAGCTGAACCTTGATCAGCCGCAATTTCAGAGACTAAATCAGAATCAATAGAAGAAATGATTATACCAGGAGGCAAAATACAAGCAGGATCTTCTTCCGAAGGAGGGCTGGCCATGAAGCTACGCGACAGTGCATCGGCCTTAATATTTTTAGACCCAGCCCTATAGGTAACCAAAAAGTTGAATCTGGTAAAAAATAGCGCCCATCGAGCTTGTCTCGGGTTTAGCCTCCGGGCAGATTCTAGGAAAACCAGATTCTTGTGGTCGGTAAGGACCGTTACCTGGTGCCTAGCCCCCTCCAGGAAGTGGCGCCACTCTTCAAATGCCCATTTAATAGCTAAGAGTTTGCGGTTGCCAATATCATAGTTACTCTCAGTGGGCGAAAACTTCCTGGAGAAGTAGGCACAGGGGCGGGGATGGGTGAGGGACCTGGTACCCTGGGACAAGACAGCCCCCACTCCCACCTCGGATGCGTCAACTTCCACGATAAATGGCTCCATTTGGTTGGGCTGAACCAGCACCGGGGCCGAGATAAAACACTTCTTAAGGACCTCAAAAGCCTGGACAGCCACAGGAGGCCAGCGGAGGAGATCAGCACCCTTGCGAGTGAGGTCCGTAAGAGGCTTAGCGATGACCGAGAAGTTAGCAATAAATCTCCTGTAATAATTAGCGAACCCCAAGCAACACTGTAACGCCTTCAGGGAGGCAGGTTGGACCCATTCCGCCACAGCCTGGACCTTGGCGGGGTCCATGCGGAATTCATGAGGAGTGAGGATTTGACCCAAAAATGGTATCTCCTATACCCCAAACACACATTTTTCGGTTTTAGCAAACAGTTTGTTTTCCCAAAGGACCTGGAGCACCTTCCTGACATGCTCAATGTGGGAGGACCAGTCCTTGGAAAACACCAGTATGTCATCAAGGTACACTACAAGAAATACCCCCAGGTAATCTCTTAAAATATCATTTATGAAATTCTGGAAGACCGCGGGAGAATTACACAACCCAAAGGGCATGACGAGGTATTCGAAGTGACCTTCGGGCGTGTTAAACACAGTCTTCCACTCATCCCCCTCTTTGATGCGGATAAGGTTATACGCCCCCCGTAGATCAAACGTAGAGAACCATTGGGCCCCCTGAACCTGATTAAAGAGATCAGGAATCAAAGGAAGGGGATACTGGTTCCTTACAGTGACCTTATTCAAGTTACGGTAGTCAATGCATGGCCTAAGACCACCATCCTTCTTCCCTACGAAGAAGAAGCCAGCACCTACCGGAGAAGTAGAGGGGTGAATGTAACCCTTGGCCAGGCATTCCTGGATATACTCTCTTATGGCTTCACGTTCGGGACAAGAAAGATTAAATATCCTACCCTTAGGGAGCTTAGCTCCTGGTACCAATTCGATAGCGCAATCGTATTCTCTATGAGGAGGTAACACTTCGGAGGCCTCCTTAGAGAAAACATCAGCGAAGTCCTGAACAAACTCAGGTAGCGTGTTCACCTCCTCAGGGGGAGAAATAGAATTAACAGAAAAACATGACGTCAAGCATTCATTACCCCATTTGGTAAGCTCCCCAGTATTCCAGTCAAACGTGGGATTATGCAACTGCAACCAGGGAAGGCCTAAAACCAAATCGGACGATAATCCCTGCATCAACAGTACAGAGCATTGCTCCAAATGCATGGAGCCAACAAGGAGTTCAAAAACAGGGGTATGCTGTGTAAAATAACCATTAGCAAGAGGAGTGGAGTCGATACCCACTACCGGGACAGGTTTAGGCAAATCAATCAAAGGCATGGCTAGAGACATAGCAAATTCCACAGACATGATATTAGCAGAAGACCCTGAATCCACGAAGGCACTGCCGGTAGCAGACCTACCACCAAAAGAGACCTGAAAGGGAAGCAAGATTTTATTACGTTTCATATTTACGGGAAATACCTGTGCGCCCAAGTGACCTCCCCGATGATCACTTAGGCGCGGAAGTTTTCCGGCTGCTTATTCTTACGCCTAGGACAGGTGTTCACTTGATGTTTGTCATCCCCACAATAGAAGCAGAGACCATTCTTCCTGCGGAACTCTCTACGTTGTCGGGGGGACACGGAGGCCCCGAGTTGCATAGGTACCTCCGAGTCTTCCGTGGAAGAGCGAAGCAACGGGACCTCGGGAGGCATCATGGGGGAGTCAGAGGGGAAAACACAAAACCGTTCAAGTTGTCGTTCCCTGAGACGTCGGTCAAGTCGTACTGTTAAAGCCATAACCTGGTCTAAGGAGTCAGAACAGGGATAGCTAACTAGCAGGTCTTTCAGGGCGTTCGACAGACCCAACCTAAACTGACACCTTAAGGCAGGGTCATTCCACCGAGAAGCTACGCACCACTTCCTAAAGTCAGATCAATACTCTTCCACAGGTCTCTTACCCTGACGTAAGGTCACCAGCTGACTCTCGGCAAAGGCAGTCCTGTCAGTCTCGTCATAAATGAGTCCGAGAGCAGAAAAGAAACGGTCAACGGAGGAAAGTTCAGGGGCGTCAGGAGCCAGGGAGAAGGCCCATTCTTGGGGCCCTTCCTGGAGCCGGGACATAATTATACCCACCCGCTGGCTCTCAGAACCTGAGGAGTGGGGCTTGAAGCGAAAGTAGAGCTTACAACTCTCCCGAAAGGAGAGAAAAGTCCTCCGGTCCCCTGAGAACTGGTCAGGCAACTTGAGGTGGGGTTCAAGAGGTGAGGTGAGGGGTACTACCATGGCAGCGTCAGGCTGGTTGACCCTCTGAGCCAGGGCCTGGACCTGTAGGGAGAGACCCTGCATTTGCTGGGCCAGGGTCTCAAGGGGGTCCATAGTAGTGTCAGGGACCAGGGTAGACTAGGTATATGGGCTATTGATTATGTAATGATGGGGGTAGGGAAACGGACAAGTGAGCCCTAATCTACCCGCCACTCTGTCCCTGCCTACTTGCAACGACTCGCCCTAGGCGACGGGGCACAACTGGGCGGCGGTCCCTACGCTCAGTAAGTGCACGAGACAAACAGACAAGGGTACACAAGCTAAGGGAAAAGGGGCAGTTGCCCACGGCAACACAGTGAGCAACAAGAGTGGTGAACGAGCCGAGTCAAAGCAGGAGAGAACGAGGTACCAAAAGCAGAGCAGGAGAGTAGTCAGTAAGCCAGGGTCAGTATGGAGCAGGATCAAATAGTTAGAAGCTGTAGCTGGGCCAGGAAACCACACGAGAAGAATCACAAGCAAAGGAGGAACAGGAAAGGCAGGTATAAATAGACAGAGGGCGGGAGCTAGCTCCGTCTGGCCAGGCTGCGATAGGCTCTCCCACTCCTAAGCCTGCCATCCTGAGTGGTGGAAGATGGAGTCAGTCTCAGAGACATAGTCTCAGGTGCAGACTGATTACCTATGGGCGTATACACAGAAGTTGTGCCTGGCAGATCCTTTACAGTATCACTCATAGGTTAGATGTAGTGGTAGCCTACATTCACTCCTAAGATATTATACAGTCTGGTATCTAATTGAAATAGGTTGGCAGCAGACTGAGGTCTATGGGTAAGTTTGACATAAATTGTTTATATTCTCAACTCATTTTCTATACTTATTATGCGCAAAAATAAAGCCAATTAAGACAGAATACATGCGCCATCCACTCTGTATATTACATAGTCACTTAGATGATGGAGCTGACGTTCATTTCCATTCCACCATGTCGGTGGGTAGATCTCGTCTAAAGGGATTTTTGTGTGTGAGAAAAAATACATGGCCCTTCCTCACGATAGGCCATCAATATCTGATCGGTGGGGGACCGTCTCTCGGCACCCCAGACAATCAGCTGTTTGAAGAGGCCCTGGCGCTCCTGCAAGTTCTGCTTCTCCTTCATTCCTGTCACTGCTCCGTACTGTTGTACTCCGTACATACCTAAGGCCGACACACTTGTAGAGACCGTTCATAGTATTACAGCATTATTTAATTCAATTAAGCGGGAGAATTCTGTAATACTTTGAATACTTAAAGTGAGTCGGTGTTTCACAATATGGAACAGTAAATGAAATAAAGGTGAAGTAGCACGAGCTCCACGGCTCCTTCAAAACAACTTATGGGCGAGGGTGCCGAAAGTCAGACCCCCACAAAGTTCATGGATGGTAGTTATAGGAATCATGAACACAACAATGAGAAGTCTAAAGACCCAATCAGAAGGAAAAATATTCTCTCCTTTTAACTTACTATTACTCTAGATAACCTCTCCTTCTAACTCCTTTCATTACTATATATAACCACTCCTATACCAGTGCTTCTGAAACTGTGAGATGGGTCTCGTTGGTTAGGTGCTCCTCAGTTCTTGATGAGCTGTGGCATGACTCCCAAGCATCTCGGAATCAACAACACAGGCCTACTTTATTAGGACACAAGTTTTCTTTACCACCAGAAATTATCTTTCACACGTTGCTTCATTCATGAAAGTATTCTCGTATAAAGATCGGTTCAGGAGCAGGAAGATACAAGTTAATTTTCTTCCTGCAGCAAAAGAGGCAGAACTGTGGAGAAGGTGACTGGAGATTCTGTGGCTGCTACTGGGTACACAAGGTACTAAGATACTAAGGTCATTATGGCTGCCACTGATAGTATTCTACATGTCCCTCTTTTGGCATGGATGTCAACCTCCAGATAGAACCAAGGGTCACCACAGTTTGACTGGTGAGGCTCTGGAAGAAAAAGTTTGAGAAGTCCTGCGCTATAATGTATCTTTACCTATTACGCCATATAAACTTTCCCTATAACTTTTCCTCCTACTACATATAACCATTTCTTATAACTCCTTCTATTATCATGATATAACCGGGACATTGCTAGACAGCATATTTGACCCAACTTAACTCTGTCCCCAGGAAGTTTTACCTGCCACACTGTTTTCCATATTTTACACTATAACGCTAAATAATTTAGTCACACTGATCAAAAAATAACAACCCATAGAGATTCAATACCACCATATCATGACCACGTATTATAATCACATAGTGATAGGTTACTAACATACTGTGACTAAATAAAAAAACACTATACAAAGAGTAATATTACCACCATTCTGAGACTGAATGATGCCGCCATATAGTGAACAGATCTCAGTCCCACACAGGTGTCCTGTAAGTCATCATCAGATGAACACAGTTCTAATCAGGGACATTGCCACAATAAACACCAATTTAACCCAAGGACTCCCAATTGACGTCTTCTCCGATTGTAGTCATTCCCTTTCTTCACCGTCTTCTGCACCTTGCCCTTTCTTCTCGTTAGGAGTCTCCTCTGTAGAGTTTGCTGTGTATAAATCTTTAGCTTCTTGCTGTTGTAGAACATCCTCACCCTCTCGCACTTGCAACACAAATTTACCATCCTGCTGCTATCCCCAAAAGTGTGCCTCCAGCTGCCCCCATTACATCACCAAATGCCCCCCAAAACTGTGCCTGCCCCTATACTGTGCTTACTGCTATTCAAGCGGCCCTTAATACTGTGGCTACTGTGCTTAACCAAATACTGTGCCAGCTGTGCCCTCCAGTGACCCAATACTCTGCCTGCTGTGCTACCCAGTATCTCCAATATTGTGCATTCTGCCCCCAATACTGTGCTTGCAATGCAGCACATTGCCCCAATATTGTGCCTGGTACATAACATAGATGTCAATGGGAAATGGCGGATACACCTCCGCGTGACATCCGTAATTTGTGGATTTGCAGAAGTGTTGCTAAGCGATGACAGGAAGTCAGCATCATTGTTTTCTTTGCACTTTTTTAGATGATCCGCATTTTGCAGATGACACACAGATGCACTACGGATGACATTTCATCTGTAAAATACGGACCACGACCCGGGAATTTGCGGACCAGAAAATCACTACAGTCATGTGCATGAGGCCTAAGGCCCCATGCACACGAACGTATGTTTGCGGCCGCAATTCACCCGCAAATCTGCAGATGAATTGCGGTCCCATTCATTTCTATGGGCCCATGCACACGACTGTGCATTGCACAGGAGCCTGGACCGCAAAAAAGATCAGGCATGTCTTATTACGGCGAGTGTTTTGCAGTCCAGGCTCATAGAAATTAATGCACACGGCCATGTGCACGGCACGCGATTTGCAGGCGGCCCGCCGGTGACACTCTGCGGCCTTCGGAGCCGAAAATCACGGCCGTGCCCACCACTACGGTCGTGTCAATGAGGCTTTAGGGAAATCAGCAAAGTACTTTTGCCAAATGACCATCCTAATGACACCATATAACCGCTCCATATTCGGTAGCTTTTTCGAGGTCTCATCTTGTTGACATGGATTGAGCAAAGAAATAATTTCCCTTTGTTGATGCAAAATTGCTTCTTCCGTATCGACCACACATTTTTCCTGACTAACCAAAAATGTGTTCAGAGTTGTGTTTGTTTGTAAAGTTTCTAATGTGCAATTTAAAATAATAAAACAACAATTAAAAGGACAAAGCAATTTTTTTGCTGACTGCTGCTTATTAAACACAGAACCATGAACTCTCATAGAGTTTCTTCATAGCACGCTCATTTAAAATGAGTCTCACTGAGCATCAGCAATTTACAGATTTTAATACGAAAGGAACGCAGATGTACAATGAGCGCAGACCGAATATTATCAGTATCATTCATTTATAAAACATCAGCTCAGGAGTTTTTACATGTTTAATTAAAATGAAGGCTCACTCTTTTAACTATATTGTTCACAACTGGTTGCTGGGTTTACCAAAGTATTTGATACATTTTTTAAACTGCTTTTTTTTTTAACTTGGCATCAACTGCACCACATACAGTACTGTGCAACAGATTTAGGCAGTTGTTGAAAAATGCTGCAGAGTAAGAATGCTTTAAATATAATAGAAGTGTTTATAGTGTTTTCTTATCAATTAACAAAATTCAAGGTGAATGAACAAAAGGAAATCTAAATCAAATCAATATTTGGTGTGACCACCCTTTGCCTTCCATACAGCATCAATTCTTCTAGGTGCACTTGCACACAGTTTTTGAAGGATCTTGGCAGGGAGGTTGTTCCAAACATCTTGGAGAACTAACCATAGGTCTTCTGTGGATGTCGGATTCCTCAAATTCTTCTGTTTCTTCTTGTAAGCCCAGACAGACTCGATGATATTGAGATCAAGGCTCTGTGGGGGCCATATCATCACTTCCAGGTCTCCTTGTTCTTTACACTGAAGATAGTTCATAATGGCATTGGCTGTATGTTGGCATTGGCTGTATTTTTGGGGTCACTGTCTTGTCACAGAATAAATTTGGAGCCAATCAGACACCACCCTGATGGTATTGCATGATGGATAAGTATCTGTCTATATTTTTCAGCATTGAGGACATCATTATTCCTGACTAGATCCCCAACTCAAATTGCTGAAACGCAGCCCAAAACTTGCAAGGAACCCCCACCATGCTTCACTGTTGACTGCAGACACTCATTATTGTACCGCTGTCCAGCCCTTTGGAGAACAAACTGCGTTCTGTTACAGCCAAATATTTCACATTTTGACTCATCAGTCTAGAGCACCTGCTGCCATTATTCTGCACCAAAGTTCCTATGGTTTCGTGCATAGTTGAGTTGCTTGGCCTTGTTTCCACGTCGAAGGTACAGATTTTTGGCCGCAATTCTTCGATGAAGATCACTTATGGCCAGACTTCTCCAAACAGTAGATGGGTGTACCTGGGTCCTACTGGTTTCTTCCAGTTCTGAGCTTATGGTGCTGCTGGACATCTTCCGATTTTGAAGTAAGCATGATGTGTCTTTGAACTGCTGCTCTAAGTTTCCTTGGCCGACCACTGTGTCTACAATCCTCAACATTGCCCATTTCTTTGTGCTTCTTTAATAGAGCTTGAACAGCACATATTAAAACCCCAGTCTGCTTTGAAATCTTTGCCTGGGTGAGACCTTGCTGATGCAGTACAATACCTTGTGTCTTGTTGCAGTGCTTAGTCTTGCCATGGTGGAACCGTGACATGAAACTGTCTTCCACAACCTCACCTTCGTAGCAGAGTTTGGCTGTTCCTCACCCAGTCTTAAGCCTCTGACACAGCTGTTAGCCAGGGAAGCGTTCACATGGGTAAATCACGTGACCATCACCATTTTCCACCCTCTTGATAAAAAGACAACCACTGTCCATTGTTTACATATCACATCCATGGGCATCACGGCGCCTTCCAGTGAAGAGCTGGAGTAAGGAATAGGCACATTAACACTTTATTACTTGCTAGGACGTTTTATTTTAAAGTAGCCAATTTCTTTAAATTAATCGGACCCCAGACCAGATCTCTAAATTATTCAGACCCCCATACCCGAAACGAAATCAGACCAGACCCTTAACCCACAGTCCTCCTCCTCTGCAGTGCTTGGGTTCAGGACCTTAGTCAGATAACCATGATGTCATTAAAGGTCCTGCTCCCCTAGTTGCGGTTTTACCGCGATTTATGTAGACCGCCATAAAAAACAACAGGGCCTGAGGCAATTTGTGACAAATTCGGTGCAGTTTTGTGGCAAAAACAAGACGTGAAATTATGCTGAACAGGCTGTCGGAGAGTAAGGCTTTCATATTACTTTTTTACAGCGCAAACTAATGCTTGTGTGCACTCTTGCAGCTGTTCAGACTGCTCTACTGATTTAGCAGTGTGGTGCTCCTTACCCTGGTAAGAGGGATGCGTCTTGTTTGGTCACACACCCCTAAGGCGGTCCGGCCCCCCCTCTTTGATGTACATATTGTCTAACAGGACATATGGATAGGGGTTGTTTTTGTGGGCATGTTTAATACATAGAGCGACTTCCAGATCCCCCATTTAGCAGCCAAAAGCCATGTCCAAATGTGGCACCAAGTCTAGATTATTCTCATGTATTTCCGGCTTTGCTTTAAGTAATAAAGAAGAAATCTTTTGACCTTGGTGAATGGCATGATTATATCCTCTACATTGGGATTTGCTGCATTTACTACTTTATCATTGCTCACCATCTTAAAGCCGTATTCTGACTGATAACATTTCTAATCTATAGATTAGGTCAGTGGTCTTCAACCTATGGCTCTCCTGTTTTTGCTAAACTACAAATTCCAGCATGCCCTGACGCACACTGATCACTAGAAGGTGGTTACCCAGTCCCCTGTCCCTGCCCACCGACACTACTGCAGTGAGAAGTATGGAGCGGCATTGCACCATGCAAACAACTCTACAGGAGGTGCAGGTGTTAAGTCCTTCATTCTAGTAATTGGGGGTTTCCCAGCGGTTAGACTCCATCGATCTCACATTTATCACCAATCTAGTCGATAGATGATAAATGTATCAGCTTGAAAAAAAACTTTAATTTCACCTGTACTTGTGGCAGATGTTCTACAAGTGGCACAATTTTTTTTCTTCATGTATGATCATTATAAATGTAACTCTTTATCCTGTATGATCTCAGGGATGCTCCATGTACGGCATAGACAACATAGCTAATAACAATGGGAATATTTCAGCTACAACTACAGGGAAGATAAGCAGTGATCAGCAGTTCTAGTAATGAAAATAGTTGATCATGGATGTTCCTGAGCAAGGCCATTTCCAAATTGAATGTTTAATTTAAGTGTAAAGATCTGATTCCTTTGATACCCAAAGAAAAAACCAAACAGATGGCACTATTTCACCTACAGCCCCCGTTTCCCACAACTTTGTCTAGATTTTGGCTACTCAGCTGGAGTCAGGACTTAGGAGCCTCTATCTAGTCCACTGGTTAATTTTCTCTATACCAATAGCTGGATGGAGATCAAGACCAAAATTTACTGTATATCGCGGAGAGGGATCAAGGAAGTCAATGGGAGTCAAGGATAGATGCGGTACCAGGGGTGAGATATAACGTAGCCAGGAAGCCAGGGGTCAGTAACGAAGATGTAGCAGAACCAGTTCAGTTGCGGTGGTCAGATGAGCCAGGGTTCAATAATAGAGATGTAGCAGAGCTGGGTATGGAGCACATTTGCGATAGTCAGGGGAATAGTTAAAGAAGCCAGGGTCCAGTTACAGTGATATAGCATTGGGGAGTATGCAGCATAAAATGAGAAGCAAAGAGTAGTCTAGCAAGCCGGGTCAGACAGGAGTCAAACAGAAGTCAAACACAATTTACTGGGGAAAAAAGCCTAGCCTAGTGTGGTAGGGATTAAAATATTAATGCCTTTCTATTGGCCAGATGGCCAGGCACTATGCATGTGTCAACTGCCATCTCTGCCAGCCCCACAGCAAGAATCATAGTGGTGGTGGCAAGAGCGAGTAGAGAGGAGGCCTAAATGCTCTTTTACACGGGCCAATTATCAGGCAAACTATCATTCACATGAACGGTCGTTCCCGATCATTGCCCTGCGTAAATGATCAGCTGAGGGCAATGATCAGCTGAGGTACAAACAAACGCTCGTTCATCGGCTGATCTGCGCGCGTAGTCAGCATTAAATATTATCGTTGTTGGCAGCACATCTGCCTGTATAAACAGGGAGATGTGCTGCCGACATGATAGAAATGTATGGGGACAAACGATCGTAGTAACGATCGCTCGTCCCCACACATAACCAACCGTTACTTGTGAAAGAAGCAAACGAGTGCTGGCTTGTTGATCGGCGCTCTTTTTAACAGTTCATATCGGGCCGTGTAATAGGCCCTTAAGATTTGGCCATACAATAGTCTCTTTACACCTTCTATCGGTGTATTTGGCGTAGAAAGGAATGACACTTAAAGAGGACCTGTCAGCAAACCTGATATGTACGTTTTATAAAATATTTTTATTCCCTATGAAATAACTATGCTGCAGCGTTTCTTACACATCTCCTTGTCCAATCAGTGGGATTTCAATCAAACTGTGTAAGGACACACCCTATTGATGAAGCGAAGGCTAACACCCAGTTGTCAATTCATTTCCAGGAGAAATAACAGAGGAACAACACAATTCAGAGTTTTAAATAATGGTGCTCCAACAATGTTATTTCAAGGGAATACCAAATTTACTAAAACAGACATTTTAGGAGAGCTGATAGACCCTCTTTTAATACATTTTTGTATTAAACCAGTAGACATACTTACTTTTTCTTTAAACAAAAAGAAAAAATACGCCATCATCCGACCTTATTTATTTAAAATAGCCAATTGGACTTCTCAATTATTTCCAAAAGGCTGCTTTCCTCCTGTCTACGAGGGACTGCAAATTTAATGAAGCCATCCTGGAGAAAGGAAATCATCACTGTTCCCATTATATTGTCACTTTTGTGGTTCGGAGCCTCCACGTCTAACTGATTCCAGCCTTGAAATTGACATCTCTGTTATTGCAGCTTTTTGCTGCTGCATGGAAGTAAACCTTAAAAAGATATCACAACCGACATCAATTTAAAGTTCACATTTATGGGTATTTCCACTGGGAAATGTGAGGTGCAACCGTACTGGGCCCATGTACGTGCCAATGAATACTAATTTGCTGAGATGATTCACAGCTAATATTAAACATACAGCCGAAATCATTTTTTAGAAGGCTTCAGCTGGAAAACCCTAATAAACAAGCAGAAAATATCATTCTATACGGACATAAACAAAATATATACCTATCAGACTGTAGGAATAGTGCAATTGCAAGAACGTAGAGAACAAGATTTCATTCTCACAATACATTTTGGCTTCCTCTGAGAAAGCAGAATTTTTATAGCACAGCTATTTCCCTGTGAGGTGAAGTCTTTGCCTTTGTGCCAAGGGGGAAAAAATATATTTTCAGCTTCTAAATTGGTTTTGATTCTTTGGTTAAATATAACTGTTCCAGGATCTGCCTCATCGCTGAATGAGTGTGCAGCTTTAATGAGTTTATTGATGACTGTACAGGATGTTTATAGAGCTCCAGACAAACCCAAATGTGTTTCTGTGCTATTCAACCACATGTTCTATTTAGGTCCAAAATTCTGTGCTGTTTAAACCCTTAAGGATGTGGCCTAGTGTGGTCCTTAAAGGGGTTGTCCATGAACGGACAACTGTTGACCTATCCACCAGTATATGTTCGGTGCGGGTCCAACACCCGGAACCCGCACCGATCAGCAGCTCCGGCTGCCTCCATGCGCCAGATGTTATAAAGGGTATGCAGTAGTCTAAGCCAGAAGAAGATGGCTCCAACTACTGCACAGCGGCCGTGCTGCAGAACTTCAGCTCTGCTCCTATTCACTTGAACAGGAGTAGTACTGCAGCTCAGCTCCGTGACCAGAGCCATGTTTTTCCAGCATGGACAGCTGATCGGTGCGGGATCCGGTTGTCGAACGCGCACTGATCTAAATAGTCATGACCTATCCTGCGGATAGGTCATCAGTTGTCCGTGCGTGGACAACCCCTTTAAGGACACAGCATTTTCATTTCTTCTCCGCATTCCATAACGTTATTTTTTATTTTTCCATCCAGATAGCTGTAGGAGGGTTTTTTGTGTTTTTCTTTTTGCTGGTCAAGTTGTCGTTTTTAATGGAACCATTTTGGGGTTCATAAAATGTATTATATAACATTTATTATTATTTATTTTTTTGGGGGGAAGCAGCAATTATGCCATTGTTTTGTGGGTTTTGTTTTTATGACTTTCACCGTGCAGTGTAAATAACATGATAACTAAATTCGATGGGTCAATATGATTACTGCGATACCAAATTTATATATTTTTGGTTTTTTTCACACACATATTACTATCTCCACGACCTTAATAACATAAAGGGCATCTTGTACATGTAAATTATATTTATTTCCTCACCGAGCATATAGCTTTCAATATATAGAATTCGTTCAGCTATCCCAAGGGGTCACGTGATCTGTAAACTGACTTGCCGATTCACACAGTGTGTGTTTTGTGTGGACTAGAAGCCCGTTTCTCTATGTAAGTCTATGAGACTCACATTGTAAGTCTCGGTGAGGAAATAAATATCATTTACATGTACAAGATGCCAATTACAAATGGGCAGTGCAATAACATATTTCATAAGAGTTCTTCTTTAATTAATGAATTTAACAGGGTATTTGATGTGGTTAGTATATATAAAAAAAAATACCGTGTTATGGCCCCTGCTACCCGCCGCTACATACTTACCAGTCCGTGGCATCCTGGTCCATGCTGCCACCCTCCTGTTCCTCGTTCTGTGTATGGCAGTCGATCTGGGACGCCGCCGCTCTCCACTGGGTCCTAGAGCACGTGACCCTTGCATTCTTAAAGGGCCAGCGTGCGTAAATTGTTACAGTGAAACGGAAAAAAATGGCTTGTTTAAAAAACAAATAATAAAACCTAAAAAATGAACAGTGGTGAGTGCAGATGTATTTACCCCCTTTGCTACAAAATCCCTAAATAAGATCTGGTCAAACCAATTAACATCAGAAGTCACATAATTATTTGAATAAGGTCCCCTGTGTGTAATCAAAGTGTCACATGAAGTATAAATGCACGTGTACTGAAAAGCCCCCTAGTCTGCAACATCACTAAGTGAGCAACGTGAAGACCAAGGAGCTCTCGAAACAGGTCAAAGCCAAAGTTGTGGATCAGCCTTGGGTTATAAAAAAAATATTCCAAACTTTGAACATCCCACAGAGCACCAAAACCAGGCAAGGAGGGCATTAACCCCTTAAGGGCACGACCAATTTTCAGTTTTTCATTTTCAGTTTTTCCTCCCCTCCTTCTAAAAGCCATAACTTCATAACTTTTGTATTTTTTCGTCGACATGGCCGTATGAGGGCTTGTTTTTTTACGGGACAAGTTGTCGTTTTTCATGGCACCATTTAAGTGGGTGACTGAAAAAAAAATATTTGTGGGCTGAAATGGGCAAAAAACAGCGAATGCGTCATTTTTTGATGAGTTTCGTTTTTACAGCGTTCATTGTGCGGTAAATACTACATGTTCATTTTATTGTATAGGTCGATATGATTACGGCGATATCAAATGTATGTTTTTTTTTATGTTTTACCACTTTTCTAAATAAAAAAACTATTTGGTAATTTTTTTTTTATTGTTTTCTGTCGCCATATTCTGAGAGCCATAGCTTTTTTATTTTTCCGTCGATTGAGCGGTGTGTGGGCTTATTTTTTGTGGGGCGAGCTGTAGTTTTTGTGCATTTTGGAGTACATGTGACTTTTTGATCACTTTTTTCCTATTTTTTTGGGGAGTTAAGGTGACCAAAAAACAGCAATTTCAGCATTTTTAATTATTTTATTTCGGGGTTCACTGAGAAGATTAAATAACGCTTTATTGTAATAGCTCAGACTGTTATGGACACAGCGATTACAGTTGTATTAACTTTTATTTTTTTATCATTTCTTTAGGGAAAAAAAATGGGAAAATGTTTCTTTTGAACTTTTAACCCCTTCAGGACTGAACCTGTTTTGGCCTTCAGGACGAAGCCGATTTTTCAAATCTGACATGTGTCACTTTATGTGGTAATAACTCCAGAATGCTTTTACCTATCCAAGTGATTCTGAGAATGTTTTCTCGTGACATATTGGACTTTATGTTAGGGAAAAAATGTGGTCGATAAATTTAATATTTATTTGTAAAAAAACACCAAGATTTAGAGAAAATTAGCAAAAATTTGCATTTTTCTAAATTTAAATGTATCTACATGTAAAACAGATAGTAAGACCACGCAAAATACTTGCTAGTTTACATTTCCCATATGTCTACTTTATGTTTACATCGTTTTTTTACTTCCTTTTATTTTTCTAGGACGTTACAAGGCTTAGAACTTTAGCAGCAATTTCTCATATTTTCAAGAAAATTTCAAAAGCCTATTTTTTCAGGGACCAGTTCAGTTCTGAAGTGGCTTTGAGGGCCTTATATATTAGAAAGTCCCCATAAATCACCCCATTTTGAAAACTGCACCCCTCAAAGTATTCAAAACAGCATTCAGAAAGTGTTTTAACCCTTTAGGCGTTTCACAGGAATTAGAGGTGAAATTTACCAATGTCTTTTTTTTTTTTTTTTTTAAATGATTTGTAATAAAAAAAAATCTGTACCACAGAAGGTTTTACCCAAGAAATGCAACTTAATATTTATTGCCCAGATTCTGCAGTTTTTAGAAATATCGTACATGTGGCCCTAGTGCGGTAATGGACTGAAACACAGGCCTCAGAAGCAAAGGAGCACCTAGAGGATTTTGGGGCCTCCTTTTTTTAGAATATATTTTTTAGGCACCATGTTAGGTTTGAATAGGTCTTGTGGTACCAAAACAGTAAAGACCCCCCAAAAGTGACCCCATTTTGGAAACTACACCCCTCACGGAATTTATCTATGGGTATAGTTAGCATTTTGAACCCACAGTTTTTTTGCTAAATTTATTTGAATTAGTATGTGAAGATGAAAATCTACTTTTTTTTCTGAAAAAACATAGACATTTTTAATTTTTACAAGGAATAAAGTAGAAAAAACACCCAAACATATGTAAAGCAATTTCTTCCAATTATAGCAATACCCCATATGTGGTAATAAACTGCTGTTTGGACCCACAGCAGGGCTCAGAAGGGAAGGAGCACCATTTGGATTTTGGATTTCTGATTTTGCTGGAATAATTTTCAGTGCCGTGTCGCGTTTACAATGCACTGGAGGAACCAAAATAGTGGAAACCCCTCAAAAGTGACCCCATTTTGGAAACTACACCCCTCAACTAATTTTTTTAGGGGTAAAGTTAGCATTTTGACAAAACAGTTGTTTTGCTGAATTCATTGGAATTAGTCTCTAAGGGTAAAAATCTACTTTTTTGCTGAAAAATCGCAGACATTTAATTTTTTACAAGGAATAAAGGAGAAAAAGCACCCCAACATTTGTAAAACAATTTCTCCCGATTACGGAAATACGCCATATGTGGTAATAAAGTGCTGTTTGGACCCACAGCGGGGCTTAGAAGGCAAGGAGCGCTATTTGGCTTTTGGAGCTCAAATTTAGCTGGAATAGTTTTTGGGTGTCATGTTGAATTTGCAAAGCCCCCGAGGGACCAAAACAGTGGACGCCTCCCAAAAGTAACCCCATTTGGGAAACTGCACCACTTAAGGAATCTATCTAGGGGTATAGTGAGCATTTAGACCCCACAGGTCTTTTTCAGAATTTATTAGAATTAGGCCGTGAAAATTAATATCAACATTATTTCCAGTAAAATGTAGACTTTTTTCAATTTCACAAAGGATAAAGAAGAAAAAGCACCACAATATTTGTAAAGCAATTTCTCCCGAGTACGGCTATACCCCACATGTAGTCATAACTGGTTTTTCATTAGAAAGTAATTAACCCTTTCCGGACTGATCCATGTTTTGCTTTTTCTTTTGAATTTTTACCTCCCCGCTTTCCGAGAGCCATAACTTTTTATTTTTCTGTCAATAGAGTGGTGTGAGGGCTTATTTTTGTGCAACGAGCTGTAGTTTTTATTGGTACCATTTTTTGGTACATACAACTTTTTTAGCACTTTTTATTACATTTTTTGGTAGAGCCAAGGTGACAAAAAAACAGCGGATTTGCCGTTTTAAATTCTTGATTTTTCACGGCGTTCACCGTGCGAGTTAAATAATGGTATATTGTAATAGTTTGGACTTTTATGGACGCAGCGATACCAATTTTGTGTATTTTTTTACATTACTTTAGAGAAAAAAATGTGAAAAGGTGGGTTTTTTTGGACTTTAAATATTTATTTAATTTTTTCCACTAATAATAACTATTTACTTTTGTTTTTACAAATTTTATTAATCCCCATAGGAGACTTGAACCAGTGATCGTTAGATCACTGGTAGAATACACTGCAATACTATTGTATTGCAGTATATTGTCACTTTTACATGCTCCTGTAATAGCGCAATCACTGTTTCTTTCCGTTAGTCCTGGGTGTCAGCTGTAATACACAGCTGACACCCGCAGCGTATGGCACAGGCTCAGTGAGTGAGACGCTCCATACATCCCACACCACGACATGCTATTAAGTCATGGTGTGTGAAAGGTTTCATGCGCAGCTCATGGTGCAAAGTGAAAATTGCAATTTTCGACTGATGTGCTATTTTAGTGCACTTTATGTTTTGCCCAGTTTGTGCCACAAATAAAATATTAACAGGGTTCCCCCGCCATTTGACTTTTGGAGCACAGATTTAGCTTGGTAGTAGCTCTGGCGTTTTGCAGGTATTTCAGTTTATAATGTGGGGGTACATGTAGGCTGGGCAGAGTACATCAGGGGCATAATAAGAGAGTATAATAATGGGGTAAATAAATAATAATCCGCAGATATGTGGCCAGTGTCGGACCGATAAATGGCGCCCGATCTTATCCGCTTTTGGAACACTGCACATTTTGCATCGCTATATTCTGGGAGCCAGAACTTTTTTTATTTTCTCACCACCGGAGTCGTGTGAGGGCTTATTCTTTGCGGGGCAATCTGTAGTTTTCATTGGTACCATTTTGGGGAACATGCCATTTTTTTTGATCACTTTTTATTCCATTATTCGTCAAGCAAGGTGACCAAAAACCATCAATTCTGACAATGTTTTTTATTTATTTTCTACGGCTTTCACCCTGGGCTATAAATGACCATTATACGTTATTCTACGGGTCGGTATGATTACGGCGATACCATATGTATATCGTTATTTTTACATTTTGCAGCGTTTGCGCAATTAAAGAACTTATTTATAAAATAAACAATTTTTTGTGTCACCATATTCTGAGAGCCATAACTTTTTTATTTTTCAGTCAAAAAAGCTGTGTAAGGGCTTTTTTTGTTGCGGGACGGGATGTAGTTTGTATTGGTACCATTTTGGCGTACATGCGACTTTTTGATCACTTTTTATTGTATATTTTGTGTGGGGTGGTGACCAAAAAATAGTGATTCTGGCATTGTTTTTCGTTTATTTTATTTGCGGTGTTCACCGTGCGGGACAAATAATATTATAGTTTTATAGTTGGGGTTATTACGAACGCGGTGATACCAAATATGTGTACTGTTTTTTTTACGTGTTCATTTTTTTTCCTATAATAAAAGACTTATTATAGGAAAAAAAGCAGTTCTTGTTTATGTCACTTATAACTTTTATTTTTACACTTTTTTTTTTAAATATTTGTATTCTTTTTTTTACTTTTTTCACTTGTCCCACTAGGGGACACTTAGACTTGCAGCTCTGATCGCTGCTGGAATACATTACACTACCTACTGTCATTGTGACGTTACAGTCACACTGACAGGAAGCCTACGACGACCACCCTCTGGCTGGTCCTCATAGGCTTCTGTACATGGCAGCCCGGAAGCCATTGTCTGGCGTCCGGTTGCCATGGGTACCATCGCCAGCCCCCGTCATTTCACGTGGGGGCTGCCGTTCTCCGCTAAAATCCTTAGATGTGGCGATCGGAATCGACCGCCGCATCGAAGGGGTTAACTGACTAAATCAGCGGCGATGGGCCGC
Organism: Rhinoderma darwinii; assembly: GCF_050947455.1. NCBI lineage: Eukaryota > Metazoa > Chordata > Amphibia > Anura > Rhinodermatidae > Rhinoderma > Rhinoderma darwinii. The sequence continues at coordinate 390,224,988 of NC_134689.1, forward strand.
TGATCGGCAACAGGGAATGCAGGGCAGACACCCTGCACAGTTAACCGCCGCTGGGGTGTAGCGCCGCGCGGCGGTTAACTATCAAAGCACAGACGTAACTGCATGTCGAGGTGCGCGAAGTTACTGCTCACCTCGACGTGCATTAACGTCAAGGTGCGGGAAGGGGTTAATATATTTTTTGTTGTTTTTGGGGCACTACTGAAAACTTTATTTCATTATTTTCTACTTGTTTCATTAGTCCTCTTAGCGAATTTGAACCAGCAATCGTCAGATAGCATTTTGTGCATTGTGTATTTCCTCTTTAGACATTTAAAGGGGTAGTCCGACTATTGGTATTTATGGCAAAGGAGTGTGCACAGATGTTTCCATAACCTACAAAGACTTGTAAGTGCTTGAACAGGATTAGAAAAAAATGTCTGCTTTTTTCAAATACAGTGCCCCACCTGTTCACAGGTTGTGTAAAGTTTTGCAACTCAGCAACGTTCACCTCAGTGGAGTAATCATGGGTGTAGGTATAGGCAGTAAAGAGATAGTAATCGAAACCGGGCTCTGGTGCCTGAGGGAGATCGAAAGTCCCTCTTTCACTAGTATTATAAATGGCAGATGGTAGGTGGCTTTTACAGATTTGCCTTGGGATCCAGAAGCTTCAAGTTACACCTCTTGTTGCAATACCAGGCACAACTGATGGACAAGTGTGGCGCTGTTTCTTGAAAAATTGTGCTTTGTTTTTCTAATCCTGTTCAACCCTTTAATGGAAAGAGCAGCAAACATGCTCTGCTTACTCTATTCTTCTTCTCCCTTTCTTGGCCACTGTGCTTGACAGAAATGGGGGTTACAGGACCCTCATTCTCCTATTAGGTGGAAATCCTATGAATTTACCTTAATTGCCAGTATTCGTTCATACCACTTTAAAAACGTCACAAAAAAAATACACTTAAATGTATACATTTAACCATACAGTAATTTTATGTAGTTATAAAAGCATATTTTGATTATTACTACTGGTTTTAGGTTATTTTCATAACTATATTGCTTCCTTTGTTATCACCATAGATTCTTTACCAACAAACGGAGAAACTTTTAGCATTTGTTTTGCTGTGACCTATATTACTGAATGGTTCTATTTAATAAATGTACTGCTCATTTCATGCGTCGAAAAATGAAATAATCAATGTCTGAATCCATTCTTGTAAACAGCAAAAGGATAGAAATGGATAAATATCTATTTATCCTGTTATATTGAAGTGAAAAGGCCATCACATGCGGAGTTAGTTTAATTTGTCTTTCAGTCTGGATCGTGAAATGACCGTTCTGCTGTAAAGGAAGCAGCTCAACCGCTCGATACTATGAACTGTGAACTGCGGAGGGAGCGCTCTGAATTCATGCAGAGAGTCAGGCACAAACATTTTTTTTGACAGCTATTCATTTTTACTTTTCTATATTCCTTCGGGCTCAGTATCTCATAATCTCATTTATGTGTTCGAAAAGCAAGGTCCGGGCATGAATGTGCAGTGGGGGAGCTACCGGACTATTAATAATTAAACATTTTCCAAATTTCTGCAGATAAAGTTTTTCTCTTTATTTGTTATTTGTTTGTATTTTTCCTTCCTTAGGCCTTATTCACACGAACGTGTTATACGTCCGTGCAACCGATGTTAGTGAATGGGGCCGTTCAGACTGTCAGTGAATTTCACGCAGTGTATGTGCTCATGTCCTATACTTGCCCGTGTTTCGCGCAGCACACACTCATTGAAGTCTCATCTTTAGTAACACCAGCACATAGCAGTACCCCACCTCCACCTTGCTGGTGTCTGAGTCAAAGTGGAGCCCTGTGCCCAGGGTCGCACCTTCCATGAGGCGATGTGAGCCTGCCGCCTCAGGTGGCTCCACCTAGCTAAATAGGGGGGGCGTCGGTGGCATTATGGGCACTGCAACTTGTGTCTCGATCCAAGCACGGAGCAGGATAGGTGCACATCTGCTAGAATACTCCTCATCTCTGACGCCACACACTGCACACACTGCCAGAGAGGAGCAGGTCAGTAAGAGGAGCAGAGCGGCCTTTGATTTGAGAGGTGAGTCTGACAGAGCGCCGCTTACTGTACTCAGCTTCCTGCCCCCACTAATTTAAAAGTGATTGGCCGGTAGGGGGGGGGGGTATATACTGCAAGGGGGGTCTAAGCACCTTGCTGACATCAGAGGGCTCTGTGGGGGAGAATATTAGAGCTCTCAGTGGTTACTATATTGCAGGGGGAGGGGGTTTATTTCAATAAAACATGTTCTTATGTTTGTTTAGTACTCTATTAGCACCTTAGTAATGGCAGCTATCTGCTTGGCGATGTCCATCACTAAGGCAGGACTTAGAGTTAGCCAGTAAAAAGGCTAGCACTAACCCCGCCATTATTACCCTGGTACCCACCGCCACCAGGGGTACCGGGATGAGCCCACATAATTATTTTTTGTACAAAAATAATTGAAAAAACATTTTTATAACCAGTCAGATACAATAAAGCAGCAGCAGGCTAGCATTACCAGGGTGGGAAGGGCCACGGTTTTTGTCCCTTCCCCACCTGATAGTACCAGCCTGCGGCCGCTCCGGTGCCCGGCCATTGCCATACCCGGCTCTTCCTGGTACCCATGGTTTCAATGGATACCAGAGTAATAATGGGGGGTTAGTGATAGCCTTTTTAGTGGCCAACACTAAGCCCCATCCTTAGTAATGGGATGCTGTCAATCAGCCAGCAGCCATTACAAAGGAGCTAATAAAGTATTAAAAAAACACAGAGGCATAAGAAAACATTTTTTATTGAAATAAAAACTCCCTCATGTAGCCCTCTTTCACCATTTTATTTAAAAAAATAAAAAAATAAACGTAGATCATTGAAGTAGTCCAACGAATCTCCAACTTAGTCCAAATGGTCCAGTGGAACCTGACAAAAAAAGAACGGCTAGCATTATGAACATTTTTTTATACATAGTTTTAGTTTTTTGGTTTCAATTTACATGTGCGAATGATTCAATAGACGTTGACTAATTGGATTTCTTATGACTTTTTTGTGGATCGGGGGGTCGCCATTTCCATTTTTGCCTCAGGCAGCAGAAAACCTAGAATCAACCATGTCTGTGCCCATTACTGATCCAGCCACAGGCACATCCATCTGGTCCATCAAGTGTCATGCTCATCTCATCACTCTATAAAACCTTTGAAAAATATGTCTTCAGATATTTCTTGGCCCCGTCTTGACGTTTCGACTTATGTGTCTTGTTCAGCGGTGGTCGGGTTTCAGGCTTCCTTACTTTGGCCATGTCTCTGAGTACTGAACACCTTGTGCTTCTGGGCACTCCAGGGAGGTTGCAGTTCTGGAATATGACCGCACTGGATGATAATGGGTTCCTGGTGACTTCACGTTTGATTCTTCTCAAATCTTTGGCAGTTAATTTGCTAATTTTTTTCTCAACACGTTTCTTGCAACCCTGTTGTAAAGGATCTGCCAAACACAGACGCCCGTTGGTAATCAGTCTGCACCTGCTCCTATGTCTGTGAGACTGACTCCATCTTCCACCACTCAGGATGGCAGGCTTAGGAGTGGGAGAGCCTATCACAGCCTGGCCAGATGGAGCTAGCTCCCGCCCACTGTCTATTTATACCTGCCTTTCCTGTTCCTCCTTTGCCTGTGATTCTGCTCTGCTTGTTTCCTGGCTCTGCTGCTGCTGCTTGAACTACTGATCCTCTGCTTGTTGTTGACCTTGGCTTTCTGACCCCTATCCTGCTCAGCGTTTTGTACCTCGTGCACTCCTGGTTTGACTCGGCTCGTTCACTACTCTCGTTGCTCACGGTGTCTCCGTGGGCAGCTGCCGCATTTCCCTAGCTTCTGTGTACCCTTGTCTGTTTGTCTGTCGTGCACTTACTGAGCGTAGGGACCGTCGCCCAGTTGTACCCCGTTGCCTAGGACGGGTCGTTGCAAGTAGGCAGGGACTGAGAGGCGGGTAGATTAGGGCTCACCTGTCTGTCTCCCTACCCCGTCATTACATAATCACAGGCACATATACCTAGTCTACCCTGGTCCCTGACACAACTATGGACCCCCTTGAGACCCTGGTTCAGCAAATGCAGGGCCTCTCCCTACAGGTCCAAGCCCTGGCTCAGAGGGACAACCTGCATGATGCTACCCTGGTAGTGCCCCGCACCTCACCTCTTGAACCCCACCTCAAGTTGCCTGACCGATTCTCAGGGGACCGGAAGACTTTTTTCTCCTTTCGGGAGAGTTGTAGGCTCTATTTTCGCTTAAAGCCCCACTCCTCAGGTTCTGAGAGCCAGCGGGTGGGTATAATTATGTCCCGGCTCCAGGATGGGCCCCAAGAATGGGCCTTCTCCTTGGTTCCTGATGCCCCTGAACTTTCCTCCGTTGATCTTTTATTTACTGCTTCTCTGGCTCATTTACGACGAGACTAACAAGACTGCCTTTGCCGAGAGTCAGCTGGTGACCTTACGTCAGGGTAAGAGACCTGTTGAGGAGTATTGTTCTGACTTTAGGAAGTGGTGTGTAGCTTCTCGGTGGAATGACCCTGCCTTGAGGTGCCAGTTTAGATTGGGTCTGTCGAACGCCCTGAAAGACCTGCTAGTTAGTTATCCCTCTTCTGACTCCCTAGATCAGGTTATGGCTTTAGCGGTACGACTTGACCGACGTCTCAGGGAACGACGACTTGAACGTTTTTGTGCCTTCTCCTCTGACTCCCCCATGATGCCTCCTGAGGTTCCGTTGCTTCATTCTTCCATGGAAGACTCGGAGGTACCTATGCAACTCGTGGCCTCTGTGTCCCCCCAACAACGTAGAGAGTTCCGCAGGAAGAATGGTCTCTGCTTCTACTGTGGGGATGACAAGCATCAAGTGGACAACTGTCCTAGGCGTAAGAATAAGCAGCTGGAAAACTTCTGCGCCTAAGTGATCATCTGGGAGGTCACTTGGGCGCACAGGTATTTCCCGTAAATATGAAACCTAATAAAATCTTGCTTCCCTTTCAGGTCTCTTTTGGTGGTAGGTCTGCTACCGGCAGTGCCTTCGTGGATTCAGGGTCTTCAGCTAATATTATGTCTGTGGAATTTGCTATGTCTCTAGCTATGCCATTGATTGATTTGCCTAAACCTGTCCCGGTAGTGGGTATCGACTCCACTCCTCTTGCTAATGGTTATTTTACACAGCATACCCCTGCTTTTGAACTCCTTGTTGGCTCCATGCATTTGGAGCAGTGCTCTGTACTGGTGATGGAGGGATTATTGTCTGATTTGGTTTTAGGCCTTCCCTGGTTGCAGTTGCATAATCCCACGTTTAACTGGAATACTGGGGATCTTACCAAATGGGGTAATGAATGCATGACGTCATGTTTTTCTGTTGATTCTATTTCTCTCCCTGAGGAGGTGAACACTCTACCTGAGTTTGTTCAGGACTTTGCTGACGTTTTCTCTAAAGAGAGGCCTCCGAAGTGTTACCTCCTCATAGAGAATACGATTTCGCAATCGATTTGGTACCAGGAGCTAAGCTCCCTAAGGGTAGGATATTTAATCTCTCTTGTCCCGAACATGAAGCCATGAGAGAGTATATCCAGGAATGCCTGGCCAAGGGTTACATTCGCCCCTCTTTTTCTCCGGTAGGAGCTGGCTTCTTCTTCGTAGGGAAGAAGGATGGTGGTCTTAGGCCGTGCATTGACTACCGGAACTTGAATAAGGTCACTGTAAGAAACCAGTACCCCCTTCCTTTGATTCCTGATCTCTTCAATCAGGTTCAGGGGGCCCAATGGTTCTCTAAGTTTGATCTACGGGGGGCTTATAACCTTATCCGCATCAAAGAGGGGGATGAGTGGAAGACTGCGTTTAACACGCCCGAAGGTCATTTCGAATACCTCGTCATGCCCTTTGGGTTGTGTAGTGCTCCCGCGGTCTTCCAGAATTTCATAAATGAGATTTTAAGAGACTACCTGGGGGTATTTCTTGTAGTGTACCTTGTTGACATACTTGTGTTTTCCAAGGACTGGTCTTCCCACATCGAGCATCTCAGGAAGGTGCTCCAGGCCCTTCGGGAAAACAAGCTGTTTGCTAAGACCGAAAAATGTGTGTTTGGGGTGCAGGAGATACCATTTTTGGGTCAAATCCTCACTCCTTATGAATTCCGCATGGACCCCGCCAAGGTCCAGGCTGTGGCGGAATGGGTCAAACTTGCCTCCATGAAGGTGTTACAGTGCTTCCTGGGGTTCGCTAATTATTACAGGAGATTTATTTCTAACTTCTCGGTCATCGCTAAGCCTCTTACGGATCTCACTCGCAAAGGTGCTGATCTCCTCCACTGGCCTCCTGAGGCTGTCCAGGCTTTTGAGGTCCTTAAGAAGTGCTTTATCTCGGCCCCAGTGCTGGTTCAGCCCAACCAAATGGAGCCATTCATCGTGGAGGTTGACGCCTCCGAGGTGGGAGTGGGTGCTGTCTTGTCCCAGGGTACCAGGTCCCTCACCCATCTCCGTCCCTGTGCCTACTTCTCCAGGAAGTTTTCGCCCACTGAGAGTAACTATGATATTGGCAACCGCGAACTCTTAGCCATTAAATGGGCATTTGAAAAGTGGCACCACTTCCTGGAGGGGGCTAGGCACCAGGTAACGGTCCTTACCGACCACAAGAATCTGGTCTTCTTAGAATCTGCCCGGAGGCTAAACCCGAGACAAGCTCGATGGGCGTTATTTTTTACCAGATTCAACTTTTTGGTCACCTATAGGGCTGGGTCTAAAAATATTAAGGCTGATGCACTGTCGCGTAGCTTCATGGCCCGCAATCCTTCGGAGGAAGGTCCAGCTTGTGTTTTGCCTCCAGGTATAATCATTTCCTCTATTGATTCTGATTTAGTCTCCGAAATTGCGGCTGATCAAGGTCCAGCTCCCGGGAACCTTCCTGAGAACAAGCTGTTTGTTCCCCTGCAATTCCGGCTAAGGGTACTTAGGGAAAATCATGACTCTGCACTATCTGGCCATCCAGGCATCCTGGGTACCAAGCACCTCATTGCCAGAAATTACTGGTGGCCTGGGTTGCTTAAAGACGTTAAGGCCTACGTCGCGGCTTGTGAGGTTTGTGCTAGGTCCAAGACTCCCAGGTCCCGACCAGCGGGATTACTATGTTCTTTGCCCATTCCCCAGAGACCTTGGACCCATATCTCCATGGATTTTATCACCGATTTGCCTCCATCTCAAGGCAAGTCGGTGGTGTGGGTTGTAGTAGACCACTTCAGTAAGATGTGCCACTTTGTGCCCCTCAAGAAACTACCCAATGTTAAGACGTTAGCTACCTTGTTTGTCAAACACATCCTGCGTCTCCATGGGGTTCCTGTCAATATTGTTTCTTACAGAGGGGTACAATTTATTTCTTTGTTTTGGAGAGCCTTCTGTAAAAAGTTGGAGATTGATCTGTCCTTCTCCTCGGCTTTCCATCTTGAAACTAATGGCCAAACGTTGAGGACTAATCAGTCTCTAGAACAATATTTAAGGTGTTTTATCTCTGACTGTCAACATGATTGGGTCTCATTCATTCCCCTTGCCGAAATTTCCCTTAATAACCAGGTCAGTAACTCGTCAGGGGTCTCCCCCTTTTTCTGTAATTTTGGGTTTAATCCATGGTTCTCCTCCGTTTCACCTGGTAGTTCCAACAATCCCGAGGTAGATGTCGTTCATCAGGAACTGTGCACAGTCTGGGCCCAGGTTCAGAAGAACCTAGAGGCGTCCCAGAACTTACAAAAGACTCAGGCAGATAGAAGACGTTCTGCTAACCACTTGTTTGTGGTCAGGGATCTGGTATGGCTATCTTCAAAAACTGTGCGCCTTAAAGTCCCGTCCAAGAAGTTTGCTCCATGGTTTATAGGGCCGTACAGGGTCATTGAAGTCCTTAAGCCTTTCTCCTTCCGACTCGAGTTACCCCCGTCTTTTCGAGTACACAACGTGTTTCATGCCTCCCTCCTTAAACGCTGCTCCCCGTCCTTGGCTCCCTCAAGGAAACCTCCGGTCCCTGTTCTCACCCCTGAGGGGGTAGAATTCGAGGTGGCCAAGATTGTGGACAGCAGGATGGTCCAAGGCTACCTCCAGTACCTGGTCCATTGGAGAGGATACGGGCCTGAGGAGAGGACTTGGGTACCCGCCCAGGATGTTCAGCTGGGGTATTGCTCAGGAGGTTCCACCTTCGTTTCCGCAATAAACCAGGACCACCTAGAAAGGGTCCGGTGGCCCCTCATAAAAGGGGGGTACTGTAAAGGATCTGCCAGACACAGTTTCTGTGTCGACGCCCGTGGGTAATCAGTCTGCACCTGCTCCTATGTCTGTGAGACTGACTCCATCTTCCACCACTCAGGATGGCAGGCTTAGGAGTGGGAGAGCCTATCACAGCCTGGCCAGACGGAGCTAGCTCCCGCCCACTGTCTGTTTATACCTGACTTTCCTGTTCCTCCTTTGCCTGTGATTCTGCTCTGCTTGTTTCCTGGCTCTGCTGCTGCTGCTTGAACTACTGATCCTCTACTTGTTGTTGACCTTGGCTTTCTGACCCCTCTCCTGCTCAGCGTTTTGTACCTTGTGCACTCCTGGTTTGACTCGGCTCGTTCACTACTCTCGTTGCTCACGGTGTCTCCGTGGGTAGCTGCCCCATTTCCCTAGCTTCTGTGTACCCTTGTCTGTTTGTCTGTCGTGCACTTACTGAGCGTAGGGACTGTCGCCCAGTTGTACCCCGTTGCCTAGGACGGGTCGTTGCAAGTAGGCAGGGACTGAGAGGCGGGTAGATTAGGGCTCACCTGTCTGTCTCCCTACCCCGTCATTACATAATCACAGGCACATATACCTAGTCTACCCTGGTCCCTGACACAACTATGGACCCCCTTGAGACCCTGGCTCAGCAAATGCAGGGCCTCTCCCTACAGGTCCAAGCCCTGGCTCAGAGGGACAACCTGCATGATGCTACCCTGGTAGTGCCCCGCACCTCACCTCTTGAACCCCAAGTAGGCAGGGACTGAGTGGCGGGTAGATTAGGGCTCACCTGTCTGTCTCCCTACCCTGTCATTACACCTGTTGAATATTTGCAACAAAACGTTTGATGGTTCTGTGATCACGCCCCAATATCTTAGCAATTTCAAGAGTGCTTTATCCCTCTGAAAGACTTACAACAATTTTTGACTTTTCAGAGTCAGTTAAATCTCTTTTTTGGCCCATTTTGCCAGAGGCAAACAAGCTGCCAAATAATTCTGCACAACTTTATCTAGGGTCTTGGTCTCTTTGGCCACGCCCTCCCTCATTACACAAATATACATCACCTGATATGCTTCATCCAATAAGCAGTCAAGCTTGGAGTTGGAAAATATGCATAAAAATTATGATATGGTCAAATTATTCACTTGCCCAATAATTGTGCACATTGTGTAGTGTGCTCCCATACAGTATTTATTGCCTTCCAGCGAGTGCCTCCATGAACAGTGGCAGCCTCCTGTCCAGATACTCATGTATGTGCGAGTGCGCACTCCTGATGGAGCCTGTGGCTGAGTAATCTATGTGAGGACCTGTGGTGGATTAGGTAGACAATAGGCCCTGGGCTGTTCCCTAAATTTGTTCCCCTGCTTCCGCACCACTGCCACGCCGTGTCTATACTCGACACTACTTTTCTGTGCCAGCAGGATTAATTTTTAATGTACCATGCCCTTGTTTTACTTCTATGAATAAATTGACAACTGGCTGTTACCATTCCCCTTGTCAAATGGGTATATTCCTTCACATTCTGACATTGTCCAATCATCCCTGACGGCATCATAATGTGTTCCTCTTGGCAAGGGGAATGGAAACACCAATGTGTCAATCAGGCTAGGGCTGCACATAGACTACCGCTACTTGATTAAGTGACGGCTAAAATCCACAAAATTGCATACGACTCAATGCATTTCTTTGTACTGCTGCTGTAGCTCCTTAGTTAAAATCAGTTAATTGCGCCTCAAAAAGTCTTTATGTAGCCCAGGCCTTATTCATACATTTCCAGGAGGAATAACAGAGGAATGGCAGCAACACAAATCAATTTAGACCTCAGATTAGATCCCTAAATGAATTCAGACCCCAGACCAGACCCCCTTAATACAGTCAAAAACCAAACCAGATCTAAATAAATTCAGACCCCAGACTATACACCTAATAAATTCAAACCCCTGACCATACCCTTACATGATTTCAAAGAAGAACACTTAACTAATTCAAACCCTTAAATTAAAGTAGACTCCAAATCAAACCACTTAATTAATTCAGACCCCTAAATAAATTCAGACCCAAGACCAGATCTGAATAAATTCCAACTTTTGGGCCCCCTGAGGCTCCAGGGCCTGGATGTAACTGCAACCTCCTCAGCTTTAGAGATGCATTTCTTAGTAAGATCAACAAAAAGGGCTTTTTGAAATAAGTGCTCCTTCCACTTTAAATGGTTTTCGATAATAGGTCAAGAGAACATAAAAAAATGAAAATAAAGTGAGCATTCAAAAAGTAAACGATCAATTGAAACAATGGATAAATTCAGCCCTGACAATTCTTACCGGCTCCTATCCGCAGCGTGCAAGGATTTACAACTGTAATTTCCCCATCCGAAGGTCAGAAATAAATTCTGAATACAGGATTACTCAGGAGAGACATTGGAGACGCAGTATTTTCTTGACACGCCTATTAATTTTATTGCATATTGATTATTTTGCTGCATATCATCTTGTCTCTGTGTTTCTTCAATCAATATTTTCTTTGCTGCTTCTGCCAAGTTGGCGTGACATTAATCATTAACTTTTTGGTCCGCGTGATTGATTCTTATAATCGGCAAGCATCTTTACCTTGTGGAGAAAAGGTTTGGCTAGTTAATTGGTCCTACAAACTATCTCGTAACAAAGTTTCATCCTTGAAAGGGCAGAAGTTTAAAATTAGTGGTGGTTGACTGACTGTTGAACTGACCTCCGGCTTCGACTCTAGAGGTTGCCACCAGAATTTTGGGCTCGCAATATAAGGTTACCATCAAGCCATGGTTAATTATATGTTATTAGTATGACTAGACTGAGCAGATAAATACCTAAATGAATCAATTTGAGATTCTGGTCTCAGTTCCAACTAAATCTATATTTATCAAAGGTGTAATCACCTGCGGACAAACATAAAACTACTTTTTGGAAAGGACTTGGCTTTTCAATTAGAGTAGCTCAACTGAACACAAACATTCTTGCATTTTCCAATTTTGATGGTACTGCTCGGAGTTAAAAATGGAATGCGTCTGTCTGAGCCAGTAAATAAAGTACTGTCTAGTGTTTTGTAATGTAGTTCCTTTAATATTGTTCCTCATGCTGATATCAAAGGTATTTAAATTGTTTTTAGATTTTAAAGGAAACTATCATTTAAACTGTGCATAATCGTATTTACATTTATACACTGCCTCAGGGACTGCCGAATAGATTTCTGTTTAAATAATTGTCAATTTGCATAGAATACTACATGTTAATTATGTTGTCGCTGTATGTGTGGTAATGCTTTGTTTCTTTGCTTTAACTGTGCGAACTTCTATTTTGTATTCACTTCAGGTGAGAGAACAATACCAGTCAATTATACCGCTGACTTTCAGACCATCATGAAGAAAAAACATTGGTATGGAACAGAAGGTCAGAACAAGGACATACGGACCATAGAGGAAGCCCGTGTGGCTGCTATTGGGCTTTTAGAGAGTGGGCCCAGCCCTGGATAAACCTATCGCCTTTGATATTGGGTCGAGAGAGCCTGTTTAAGACGCCTCCCTACAGAGGACCCTCATTGTTTGTAAACAAGGGGATTGGCCCAAGGGTCATGTAATGGAAACCAGGCCCTTCTGTGCATCGTGGTAATACGTGGTACCGTAATGGGGACCCAGTTTGGTCTTTGCTATAGTCTTCGCCTATTCAATGTATGTTTATTGGTGGGAATTATGTATTCTAGTGTTATGTCTAAATGTATACAAGTTGATGAAATAGGCTTAGATGTATACAATACCCATTAAGATTGGTAATAATTAATATCATCATAAGATAATACATGTGCATTAGGTCGAAGGGGTCATGTCTACCTGTAGCTTCTATCTAGATCCACACTTGTAGACACGATTGCAAAATCAGGCTGAGAAGAGGAACTCAAACCGAGAAGCTACTCTGTAACAATTAAAGTTTTATGAGTTTCATACAAACCCCAAAAAAATCCAGACCTGTAAGAAAATAGTAAATTGAAACAGAAAAAAAAAATCGAATACACTGAAAACACTTATTTTTTTTTATTTTTTTAAAAAAAGGCTTTATTTGAAAAACTTTTGTTGTACAAAACACGTACAAATATGCAATTAATACAAAACAAAAAACATTCGGAAAGGCATTAATACCGTGTAGAAATGTCAAGCCAGAGCAGATTCATTGCGTGGCATATACAGTATATGCAAAATTACCATCTCCGCAAGCCTAACTGAATCAAAACTAACATTCACTCACAGTCATCCTTGTGCTCTAAACCCCCCCCCCCATACCACTGCCACTCACAAGTGACAATTAAACCGCAGTTTGTAGAGTTTCTAACCACCTTGACCAAATTTTACCAAATTTATCTGGACATTTTCTGCTGAGGAATAGTTTTTTATACATAGGTATAAGAAGTCGTGGAAATTCATAATGGGTATGAAGAAACTCCACTACCTCCGACCAAAAGGAGGCAATTCTGGGACACATCCACACACTATGTATAAAAGTACCAACCTCCGACTGGCAGTGAAAACAACTATCCGAAGTCAATGCTACCATCCTCCGAAGTCTAACTGGCATGTAATAGATCCTATGTAAAAACCGAGACTGTATCAGAAAATCCCTTGCACTTACAACCGAATCAAAGAAGGAAAATTCCACCTCCTTCCAGTCCTCCTCTGTCAAGTCAGGGACATCTCCCCTCCATCGCATATATGCCTTATCAAAGGGTCTAGTATCCAGGGATGTCATTAAGGTTTACAATTGGGTGAGGACCTTTGAAAGATCTGGAGCACCAAGAAGGTCCTCCAGCCTAGAGAAAACCAACTGAGGTGACATGGAAACAAATTGGCCACACCAGGCATGCCGTAGCTGGAGGTAATGAAAAAAGGCTGTTCCTGAAATTTTAAATCTATCCTTGAGTTCAGAAAAATATACAAAACCAGCGTCTGCATTAAAATACCTGACTCAGGAATTTGACCCCTGCCCCGACCACATCACCGCTCCCGGTAACGATTCAAGATGGGGCAACCAAGGATTATTCCATAGTGAGTCCTAGGTGAGTATGAGGGGACCGTAGTGACCTTCAGCAGAGCGTGTGCCGCCCTCCAGGCCACAGCCACCGTCTGAAGTGGCAGTGGTGCGCAGCCCAGGATATAAATCTATATAGCAAATTTGTCAGACTTTCATAAGAAGTCATAAGTGCACCCGCCAGTGCAGTGGCTGCATTACACGGATCTATATCTATCCACCAACGTGCAATCACCAGTTGAGAAGATAAGTAATATTTATGAAGATTTGGCGCCGCCATTCCCCCCATTAGTTTATGGGCCTACAATACACTAAGACTGAACCTTGGAACGCCACCCTGCCAATACAACGATCGCAGGATACTATCAAGCTGTTTAAAGATTTTTTTAGACAACACAATAGGACAGGCACACAATAGGTATAAAAATGTAGGTAAGTATATCATCCTAAATAAATTAATCCTGCCATGCAGTGACAACAAAGGGTTGTTCAACTGTCTTTCAGTGGCTACTACCAAAGGGTCAAGGTTAAGTTCACCATACCTTGATACATTAAGGGAGATCCTAATCCAGGGGTCTCAAACTCGGCCGGGTAAGTGGGCCACATATAGAAAAAATGGGAAGTTGACGGGCCGCATTACTTTCAAATTTGATACAATACAAAATTATTGTTAATCAATTAGTTATTTGAACTACTATAACACTATATTACTATAATAATAATAATAATAATAATAATAATACTACATTACTATAATAATACTGCTAGGTTTAAAATTTTAGAGAATTCTCCACGTGCTTATTTCAACAATCCAGTTTAAGTGTCGCTAAATGCAGTCCGGCGGCTCTGTTGGCAGCGTTTGGCAGACACACATGTCAAGATTGGGCAGCCCCTTTTTAGATAGTGCCACAGTGCCCTCTGTAGATAATGCCACAGTGCCCTCTATAGATATTGCCACAGTGCCCTCTGTAGATAATGCGACAATGCCCACTGTAGATAATGCCACAGTGCCCTCTGTAGATAATGCAACACACCCCTAGATAATGCCAGTGTCCTCTGCATATACTGCCACACACCCACTTGTAGATGCTGCCACAGTTCCCTCTGTAGATGCTGCCACAGTGCCCTCTGTAGATGCTGCCACTGTGCCCTCTATAGATGATGCCACAGTGCCCTCTGTAGATGCTGCCACAGTGCCCTCTGTAGATGCTGCCACAGTGCCCTCTGTAGGTGCTGCCACAGTGCCCTCTGTAGATGCTGCCACAGTACCCTCCGCTGATGCTGCCACAGTGCCCTCCGCAGATGCTGCCACAGTGCCCTCCGCAGATGCTGCCACAGTGCTCTTCGCAGATGCTGCCACACACACCCCAAGTAGATGGCTCCATTGGGGCTCCCTCTAGGAGTGGAATCCCCAGCCAGGGCGTTGCCGACGCTATGGCTGGGGATTCCTCTGCTGTTGGAGCCCCTGATGTCAGGGAATTCCACAGAGTCCCGGAGCAGAGCCTGTACTAGCGGCTCTGTGTCCCGCGGGCCGCAGATGACTGCCCCAGGGGCCGCATGCGGCCCGCGGGCCGAGTGCTTGAGCCCCCTGTCCTAATCCCTAGATAGGTCAATTGGGAGACTATCTGAAATGGTACAGGGAGGTTCTGGCGGGAAGAATAACCAGGAGTAAGTGGAAACATAACGTATTTAGCCCAATTTACCGATAGACCAGAAAAACTGCCAAATGTATCAATCAGTTCAAAGAGAGAAGCCAAGGAAGGGCCATCATCCGCCATGTATACCAAAGTGTCATCTGCATATAGAGATAATTTTTTCAGTTATGCGGCCTCTAGTAATACCATGTATGTCGGAGGATTGGCGGATAGCCACTGCCAGGGGTTCTATGGCAAGGGAAAATAATAGCCAGAAAAGTGGGCATCCCTGACGGGTACCTCGTCCCAATAAAAAGGAGTCAGATATATCCAGATTCATTCTCACCCTAGCACAAGGTCCTTCATATAGGAGGCGAACAAGAGCCAGAAGCCTTGGAGCATCCATAAATACCGCCCATCAACCGAGTCAAAGGCTTTATATGTACCTAAAGAGTGCACGAACCCCGGAGACACATCGCCTCTCGCTGCATCAATATTCAAGAACAGTCTATGTATGTTAATGTCCGTACTCTTACCCGGCATGAAGCCCGTTTGATCTGGGTGAACTAAAGACAATATAACCTTCTTTAATCTGTTGGGAAGGATTTTGACTAGTATCTTAACATCTGAATTAATAAGCGAAATAAGACGATAAGAATCCGGTAGAGTAGGGTCCTTCCCTGGCTTCAACACCACCACACTAAGTGCCTCCCGCATAGAGGCCGGCAAGACACCCAACTCAAGAGCACTAGAATAGATGTCCCGAAGTCTCGGCACCAAAGCATCACCATTGGCCCTAAACCATTGACCCCCCAATCCATCAAGTCCCGGAGTTTTACCCGAAGGTAAGGACTGAATAGTGGTTTCTATTTATTCAACTATAATCGGGCTATCTAACTCAATTGCTTGGGCAGCTGACAGACGCCATAAGGGAAGGGAGTATAGAAATTGCTCTACAGTACTTGTTGGACCACAACATTTTGAGCTATATAGTGCAGAATAAAAATCACAAAAGATCTTATTTATCTCCATTGGGGTAGTACATAATATGCCCTCCAAGGAGAATACGGATGGAATGGACACACGCTCCGACCGCGATAGATATGCCAGGAGTTTACCGTTCCTATCCCCAAACTCAAATACAGATGCCTAGGTAGCTGGCACTTGCTTCCTAGTCTGTTCAGTATGCAGAAGAAGCAACTCCCTTTGGGCTCTTGCCCATTGGCTCTTGGTGTCAGGTTGGGGATTCGTAATTTAGTGTTGCTCAGCCCTTTGGACCTCACATGTCAGGAACCTCGTTTTGTTCCTGGAGGTTTTCCTATATTTAGCCACCCCTGAGAGGGTTTCCAGGACAGTGCGGCCACAGTCAGTAGCGTGGGATGGAGGAGGGAAGGCCCCACTGCTCACCTCCCTTCCAGCCAGAAGAAAACACCCTTTATCGGGTGATATTTGCAGTCCTCAGGGCCGCTTAGCCAGCACACTTCGCAATGAGAAAGCACAGTGTAAGAGACTGCACCTCGTGTTGCCTTGGTACGATGCGTGTGGCCTCGCTTCCAGAAGTACTGGGTGCCCCTCCTTCTTGGTCCCTAAAGATTAGGTTCTTGATAACCACCTCTTGAAATTCCAGGAAAGTTCCCCTCTGGCCTGCACATCGACGTAGCACATACGCATTGTACAATGCCATCTGTATGATGTGCACGGCCAGCTTCTTATACCACACCACATGGCACTGTAGGGCTTCAGGACTTGATCTGACAAGTCCACCCCTCCCATGTACCTATTGTAGTCCAGGATGCAGTCTGTTTTGGGGGGTCTCTGTACTGGTACCTCGTACAGGTACATGGGTACTGGTGTGGCCATGTATTGTTGTCAATACAAAGACATCTCTCTTGTAGTGACACACAATATGTTGCTGCTAGAATATGCCTTGCTTTCACCCCTTCTGAGTGTTTGCCCAAGCAGTGTCTTAAAGAGGCTCTGTCACCAGATTTTGCAACCCCTATCTGCTATTGCAGCAGATAGGCGCTGCAATGTAGATTACAGTAACGTTTTTATTTTAAAAAAACGAGCATTTTTGGCCAAGTTATGACCATTTTTGTAGTTATGCAAATGAGGCTTGCAAAAGTCCAAGTGGGTGTGTTTAAAAGTACAAGTCCAAGTGGGTGTGTATTATGTGCGTACATCGAGGCGTTTTTAATACTTTCACTAGCTGGGCGCTCTGATGAGAAGTAACATCCTCTTCTCTTCAGAACGCCCAGCTTGTGACAGTGCAGATCTGTGACGTCACTCACAGGTCCTGCATCGTGACGGCCACATCGGCACCAGAGGCTACAGCTGATTCTGCAGCAGCATCAGCGTTTGCAGGTAAGTCGATCTTACCTGCAAACGCTGATGCTGCTGCAGAATCAGCTGTAGCCTCTGGTGCCGATGTGGCCGTCACGATGCAGGACCTGTGAGTGACGTCACAGATCTGCACTGTCACAAGCTGGGCGTTCTGAAGAGAAGAGGATGTTACTTCTCATCACAGCGCCCAGCTAGTAAAAGTATTAAAAACGCCCCGATGTACGCACCTAATACACGCCCACTTGGACTTTTACTTTTAAACACACCCACTTGGACTTTTGCAAGCCTCATTTGCATAATTACAAAAATGGTCATAACTTGGCCAAAAATGCTCGTTTTTTAAAAATAAAAACGTTACTGTAATCTACATTGCAGCGCCTATCTGCTGCAATAGCAGATAGGGGTTGCAAAATCTGGTGACAGAGCCTCTTTAAGGAGGCCTCTCAGATTTCTTCTAGCAGTGCCGCATGCCGCAGTACTTCTGGAAGCGAGGCACTTGAAGAGTGGGACGCTGGTATAAAAATTATCCAGTTAGAGGTGGTAACCCTGGTCCAGCAGTGGGTGCACCAAATCCCACACGGGAAGGGAAGGGAAGGGGGGGCATTCTAGGGGCTGAATACTGGTGTCCTTCCCTTCATATATCATAAATTTGTAGGTATACCCTGATACACTCTCGCACAGCTTATACATCTTCACGCCATACCTTGCCCTCTTACTCGGCAGGTACTGGCGGAATTGAAGCCTTCCTTTAAAATGTACCAAGGACTCATAAATAGAAATACACTCCTTGGGAGTGTATGCTTGGGAAAACCGGGCACTGAAATGGTCTAATAGGGGTCTCAGTTTATACACACGGTCAAAACTGTGGTCATCTCGGGGTGGGCACGGCTCATTATCAGTATAATGTAAGAAGCAAAGTATTGCCTCATTTTTTTTTTTTAGGTTCCAGTTCAGTTCTGACGTTGCTTTGAGGAGCCTATATATTAGAAATCCCTATCAAACACCCCATTTTAGAAACTAGAATGTATTCACAACAGCATTTAGAAAGTTTATTAACCCTTTAGGTGTTTCACAGGAATTTAAAGCAAAGTAGAAGTGAAATTTACATATTTCTTTTTTTGTCAGAAAATCCTTTTTGTTCCATTTTTTTTCTGTAAAACAGAAGGTTTTACCAGAGAAACGCAACTCAATACTTATTGCCCAGATTCTCCAGTTTTTATAAATATCCCACATGTGGTCCTAGTGCGGTAATGGACTGAAGCACCGGCCTCAGAAGCAAAGGAGCAGCTAGTGGATTTTGAGGCCTCCTTTTTATTAGGCACTATGTCCAGTTTGAAGAGGTCTTGTGGTGCCAAAACAGTGGAAACCCCCCAAAAGTCACCCTATTTTGCAAACTAGACCCCTTGAGGAATCCATTGTAGTTTTCATGGGGTGCATGCTACTTTTTGATCAGTTTTTATTCTATTTTTAAGAGGCGTGGTGACTAAAAAAACAGCAATTCTACTATTGTCTTTTATTCCATTTTTTTTACAGCGTTCACCGTGCGCTATAAGTGACATTCACTTTATTCTGCGTGGCGATACAATTACGGCGATACCATATGTTTATAGTTTTTTTTATGTCTTATGGCGTTTGCACAATAAAATACTTTTTGTAAAAAATCATTTACTTTTTCTATTGCATTATTCTAAGCGCCATAACGCTTTTTATTTTTGCATCAAAAAAGCCGTGCGAGGACTTATTTTTTGCGTAACGAACTGTAGTTTCGATCAGTACCATGTTTAGGTACATGCGACTTTTTGATCTCTTTTTATTAAATTTTTTGGGAGGTGAAGTGACCAAACAATTGTGATTGTGGTACGGTTTATTATTAATTTATTTTATGGCGTTCACCGCGCGGGATAAATAACAAAATAGTTTTGTAGTTCAGGCCGTTAGGGACGCGGCGATACCAATTATGTATAGTTTATTTGTTTATTTATTTTATTA
Source organism: Rhinoderma darwinii (assembly GCF_050947455.1). Lineage (NCBI taxonomy): Eukaryota > Metazoa > Chordata > Amphibia > Anura > Rhinodermatidae > Rhinoderma > Rhinoderma darwinii. The sequence goes on from NC_134689.1 coordinate 390,244,252, forward strand.
ATAATAAAGGACTGATAATTAAAACTTTTATTTTCTTATTTTTACACAACTTTTTTTGTTACTTTTTTACTTTGTCCCACTAGGGGACTTGAGGGCAGGAGGCCCTGATCGCAATTCTACATGCGTAGTGCAGTGTATTACATAGTGGCTTCCGTAGATGGCATAGCAACCATTGCTGCCCGCTATCATGTAGCGGGCCGTCGATGGTGGTTTAACCCCTAAAACGTCGTGTTCGCTATTGAACGTGGCTTTAAAGGGGTTAATCAGCGGGGACACAGCGATTGGTCCCCGCTATAGGAGCTGCTGCAACTGATGTACGAGACAGCAGCTGTCACAGCTCCTGTATGTGTCGTGAAGACGGCCGGAATGGCCGTTCCTCCCGTGACGTACTATTAGGTCAAGGAGCGCGAACGATACAGTTATCATGACCTAATAGTACGTCCAGGAGCGGGAAGGGGTTAATGCTCTTATTTATTAACCATTTCTCATATATTGTAAGATATTTTCCAATTTGACAGCCATTAAATAACTTTAGATTATTCAAAAAGATTTCTATGCTTGATCAATAGTCACTACCAATCTGTCTCTATATGTGGCCAGGCATCCATACTGAACCTTTCTAATGCTTTCCACTTCCGCATTTTGGTGCAGTTTTCCAGCCTGATAAATCAATTTCAATGAAGTATTTAAATTAGCGAAAAAAAACCATCCCTAAATAGTCCTATTAAATCTGCCTGATTGAAGAGCCGTTAATTAGTACTGATTGTCAGCTGTTCACTGAGTATTTCAGCAATTAGAAGTTGTTTTTACACTGCTTGGTAGATATTACTCATACCATAGAAAAAATAACATTTTACATCTCATCAGTAGAAGAAATACATGATGAGAAATAGAGAACCATTAAATGATTTATATATTTTTTAATCATATATGGATTTTTATTTATCAAACCCTAAATATACCATTAGGGACCATGCACACAGGTATACTATAACTCCCCGGGACCCCCACCAGAATGAATGCTAAAGAGCGGCAGCTCCTTCAGTTTTGTTCCAGACTTAAAGGCTATGTAAACCTTTGAAAGGGATTTTTTTTTTTTTTTTTTTTTTATAAAAATGTCTATCAGTGTGTTTGGTGCAACTTTATAATTAGTTTTTATTAAAAATTATTTTTATTTTTCGAGATACAGCTGCTCTGTATTCTCTCTACAGAGTAGCTGTATCGTTTGCTAAATCCTGTTCCCGTCAGGTCCGCAGGACTGACAGGTTCAGTGTCGGAGGGTCATGCTTGTCTCTGACACGCAGGATCCACATGTTATCCATCACATCTAAGTTTGTAACTTAGAAGTGATCAGAAACAAGCAGGACCCTAGAACGCATACATGACCACCGCCCCATTCAACCTGCTCCTCAGTGTGATCGCACAGTGAGGAAGGAGGGGGCTTGGGACCCTGTATTAGTGATCGCGGAGGTCCCAGTGGTCAGTGATTATACATTTATGACCTATCCAGTTGATAGGTGCTAAATGTTTTTAGTGGGGAAACATCGTACAGGGAAGCCAGATTAACGACACTTGAGCAGCTTTCTACTGTTTGGAGAAGAGTCATTTGAATATTGTTCCCAGGAAGTATTACCTGAGGTCTCCCTACATTCTAGCTAATTCTCCGTAAATAAAGTGAGTACGAATACATTTTCTGTAAGAAAATTGTTAAACAATGCAATCACATACATTGCGTCCTTCATTCTTCAATATCATTCCAGTTTTATAAGCTAAAACTTTGATGGACATTCTTCTGATGCTTTTGTATAAATTTTTTCATGTGATAAGATCCCTCAAGCTTCTCCAATAGAAGTTGTGTTATTTCGAACAACAGAACGTTCTCTATCAGTTTGATGTTGGAGTGGAAATCTGTGAAATAAATTTTATAAGCTGTAACAATAAGTAACACTACCAGGGGCGGATTAAGGGTACCATGGGCCCCTCCCACCGAACTCTGAAGACGCTGTACCGTATATATTTGCAGATTTCTGATAAGGCGGACAAAGATCTGGCACGGTTTTTAATTAGCTGTAAAAGCAGAATTCTTTGAGATACTAAAGTGGTCAGGAGCTTTATAACTTTTTCATTTTTACATCAATGGTGTGGTGTGTGAAGGATTATTTTTTTGTGGGAGAAGTTGTAGTTTTTATTGGCACCATTTAAAGTACCATATAATGGGTGAGTTGGAAAAAAACTGATATTCCTTCATGTTTTTTTGGGTTTCCTTTTTACTGTATATATTTACCTTCTCTTAACTTTTAACATCTACTTTTACCTTAAGAGAAGGTAAATATATTCAGCCCCAGAACCAAGCTCAGTATAAATATACAGCACCAGAACCAATCTCAGTTCATATATACAGCACCAGAACAAAGCTCAGTACATATATACAGCACCAGAACAAAGCTTAGTACATAAATACAGTGCCACAACAAAGCTCAGTACATATATGCAGCACCAGAACAAAGCTCAGTACATAAATACAGTGCCAGGACAAAGCTCAGTACATATATATAACTCCAGAACCAAGCATAGCACATATAGACAGCACCAGAACCAAGCTCAGTACATATATATAACTCCAGAACCAAGCTCGGTACATATACACAGCACCAGAACCGAGCTCAGTACATATATACAGCACATAAATTTGTACGACATAAAACGACAGCTCCCAGTATAGCCTGAACAATGGTTAGGTTATGCTGGGAGTTGCTATTTAACAAAAAAGAATGCTACCATCCGTCATCTCGCTGCAGATCATACAGTAGCTATAGTACTAATCAGTGGCAGGGAGAATAAACATTTACATTGAGTGACTCACAGGTGATGTCTCAGATTCTTTCTCGTTCTTTTTCTCTCTTCTTCTCCATCCGGTCCAGACCTCTATGACGACTACTCCCGGGAACAGCCCATTTCAGTTTGCAGCTCAGATTTCTTCAGCTCTTCACTTTTCCAACATTTCCGCACCTATAAACGAATATAAAATTCTCATGATTCCACACTCTATGTTTCTAAATATAATTGTACTATACACTGTGCTTCTAAATATAATAGTATCATACACTGTGCCTCTAAATTTAACAGTACTATACACTCTGCCCCTGAATATAATGGTACTATACACTGCGCCCCTGAATATAATAGTACTATACACTGTGCCCCTGAATATACTACCATACACTGCGCCCCTGTATATAATAGTACTATACACTGTGCCCCTGAATATAATGGTACTATACACTGCGCCCCTGAATATAATAGTACTACACACTGTGCCCCTGAATATACTACCATACACTGCGCTCCTGAATACAAATAGTACTATACACTGTGCCTCTGTATATAATAGAATTAAACACTGTGCCCATGAATTCAATTGTCAAACATTGTAAAGTAAAACACCACACACTAACATTGCCCCCTGTAGATAGCGCCAGTCACAATGCCCCCTTTAGATAGTGCCAGTTACAATGACCTCTGTAGATAATGCCGCCTGTAGGTAGCGCCAGTCACAATGCCCCCTGTAGATAATGTTCCCTGTAGATAGCGCCAGTTACAATGCCCTATGTAGATAATGACCCCTGTAGATAGTGCCAGTTACAATGCCCGCTGTAGATAATGTCCCCTGTAGATAGTGCCAGTTACAATGCCCTCTCTAGATAGCACCAGTTACAATGCCCTCTGTAGATAATGACCCCTGTGGATATTGCCAGTCACAATGCCCCCTGTAGATATTGACCCCTGTAGATAGTGCCAGGTACAATGGCCTCTGTAGATAATGTCCCCTGTAGATAGTGCCAGTTACAATGACCTCTGTAGATAATGCCGCCTGTAGGTAGCGCCAGTCACAATGCCCCCTGTAGATAATGTCCCCCGTAGATAGCGCTAGTTAAAATGCCCTATGTAGATAATGTCCCCTGTATATAGCGGCAGTTACAATGCCTCATGTAGATAATGACCCCTGTGGATAGTGCCAGTCACAATGCCCCCTGTAGATAATGACCCCTGTAGATAGTGGCAGTTACAATTACCTCTGTAGATAATGCCGCATGTAGGTAGCGCCAGTCACAATGCACCCTGTAGATAATGTCCCCCGTAGATAGCGCTAGTTACAATGCCCTATGTAGATAATGTCCCCTGTAGATAGTGCCAGTTAAAATGCCTCATGTAGATAATGACCCCTGTGGAAAGTGCCAGTCACAATGCCCCCTGTAGATAATGACCCCTGTAGATAGTGCCAGTTACAATGCCCTCTGTAGATAATGTCCCCTGTAGATAACACCAGTTACAATGCTCTCTGTAGATAATGACCCTGTAGATAGTGCCAGTTAGAATGGCCTCTGTAGATAATGCCCCCTGTAGATAGTGCCAGTTACAATGCCCTCTGTAGATAATGTCCCCTGTAGATAGCGCCAGTTACAATGCCCTCTGTAGATAATGACCCCTGTAGCTATTGCCCCCAATGCTACCCAGAAAGAAAAAAAAACATTCTCATCTGTCCCTGTTCCCGTGCCTTCCTCCAGAGATGAAGGAGTGTTCAGAGACTAGACGGCGTCATCCAGCGTAATGGCACAGTTGGCGTGATGACATCATCGCGCCGACTATGTCTGTAAAGGATCTGCCAGGCACTACTTCTGTGTATACGCCCATGGGTAATCAGTCTGCACCTGGTTCTATGTCTCTGAGACTGACTCCATCTTCCACCACTCAGGAAGGCAGGCTTAGGAGTGGGAGAGCCTATCGCAGCCTGGCCAGACGGAGCTAGCTCCCGCCCTCTGTCGATTTATACCTGCCTTTCCTGTTCCTCCTTTGCTTGTGATTCTTCTCGTGTGGTTTCCTGGCCTTGCTGCAGCTCCTAGCTATTTTGACCTTGCTTCATACTGACCCCGGCTTACTGACGACTCTCCTGCTCTGCGTTTGGTACCTCGTACATTCCTGGTTTGACTCGGCTCGTTCACCTCTCTTGTTGCTCACGGTGTTGCCGTGGGCAACAGCCCCATTTCCCTTTGCTTGTGTCCCCTTGTCTGTTTGTCTGTCGTGCACCTACTGAGCGTAGGGACCGTTAAGGAGGGAGGCATGAAACACGTTGTGTACTCGAAAAGACGGGGGTAACTCCAGTCAGAAGGAGAAAGGCTTAAGGACTTCAATGACCCTGTACGGCCCTATAAACCATGGAGCAAACTTCTTGGACGGGACTTTAAGGCGCACAGTTTTTGAAGATAGCCATACCAGATCCCTGACCACAAACAAGTGTTTAGCAGAACGTCTTCTATCTGCCTGAGTCTTTTGTAAGCTCTGGGACGCCTCTAGGTTCTTCTGAACCTGGGCCCAGACTGTGCACAGTTCCTGATGAACGACATCTACCTCGGGATTGTTGGAACTACCAGGTGAAACGGAGGAGAACCATGGATTAAACCCAAAATTACAGAAAAAGGGGGAGACCCCTGACGAGTTACTGACCCGGTTATTAAGGGAAAATTCGGCAAGGGGAATGAATGAGACCCAATCATGTTGACAGTCAGAGATAAAACACCTTAAATATTGTTCTAGAGACTGATTAGTCCTCAACGTTTGGCCATTAGTTTCAAGATGGAAAGCCGAGGAGAAGGACAGATCAATCTCCAACTTTTTACAGAAGGCTCTCCAAAACAAAGAAACAAATTGTACCCCTCTGTCAGAAACAATATTGACAGGGACCCCATGGAGACGCAGGATGTGTTTGACAAACAAGGTAGCTAACGTCTTAGCATCGGGTAGTTTTTTGAGGGGTACAAAGTGGCACATCTTACTGAAGCGGTCTACTACAACCCACACCACCGACTTGCCTTGAGATGGAGGCAGATCGGTGATAAAATCCATGGAGATATGGGTCCAAGGTCTCTGGGGAATGGGCAAAGAACGCAGTAAGCCCGCTGGTCGGGACCTGGGAGTCTTGGACCTAGCACAAACCTCACAAGCGGTGACATAGGCCTTAACGTCTTTAGGCAACCCAGGCCACCAATAGTTTCTGGCAATGAGGTGCTTGGTACCCAGGATGCCTGGATGACCAGATAGTGCGGAGTCATGATTTTCCCTAAGTACCCTTAGCCGGAATTGCAGGGGAACAAACAGCTTGTTCTCAGGTAGGTTCCCGGGAGCTGAACCTTGATCAGTAGCAATTTCAGAGACTAAATCAGAATCAATAGAGGAAATGATTATACCTGGAGGCAAAATACAAGCAGGATCTTCCTCCAAAGGAGGGCTGGCCATGAAGCTACGCGACAGTGCATCAGCCTTAATATTTTTAGACCCAGCCCTATAGGTAACCAAAAAATTGAATCTGGTAAAAAATAACGCCCATCGAGCTTGTCTTGGGTTTAGCCTCCGGGCAGATTCTAGGAAAACCAGATTCTTGTGGTCGGTAAGGACCGTTACCTGGTGCCTAGCCCCCTCCAGGAAGTGGCGCCACTCTTCAAATGCCCATTTAATGGCTAAGAGTTTGCGGTTACCAATATCATAGTTACTCTCAGTGGGCGAAAACTTCCTGGAGAAGTAGGCACAGGGACGGAGATGGGTGAGTGTAGCGCCCATGGCCGCGGGCCGTCGGGTTTACTCACCTCCCGACGCCCGCAGCCATGGATCTGTGGGCACTGGCCTCCGTCTCCCTCCTAGGAGATGCCAGCGCTCACTTCCGCTCCTTTCGGCTGGATCCCGTAGGGTGCGCGCGCACGCTCGCGCCCGGCCTTAAAGGGCCAGTGCGCGCAATTAGGAAATCGTCATCACCATCAACTGCCACGATTTCCTGGTCTATAAGAAGGCCCCTGGCCTTTTAATCCTTGCCTGAGCATTGTTAGTCTTTCCCAGTCTGTCTCGCAAATGGTTCCGTAGTGTCTCCCGTTCCAGCTGTTACCCGTGCCCTGTTACCGTTCCTGTATTCCGTGTTGTTCCTGTGCCTACCCGCGTTCAACTGTCATCTGCCACGTCAAGTGCCATCTGCCACGTCAAGTGCCATCTGCCACGTCAAGTGTCTTGTGCCACGTCAAGTGCCATCTGCCACGTCAAGTGTCTTCTGCCACGTCAAGTGCCATCTACCACGTCAAGTGTCTTCTGCCACGTCAAGTGCCATCTGCCACGTCAAGTGTCTTCTGCCACGTCAAGTGCCATCTGCCACGTCAAGTGTCTTCTGCCACGTCAAGTGCCATCTGCCACGTCAAGTGCCATCTGCCACGTCAAGTGTCATCGGATACTGCCCGCCACGTCTGGCGCCACTTGCCGCACCTGCCTTCATCCGTGCTGAAGCCACAGCCACCGCCCGGACTATTTCAGGTACCCAAGCATACTGTCTGCCATTTACTTCTGCTTAGACTGTGACCTGGTCAGCTGCCTAGTGGGTCCACATCCCCTGTGCCCGTGACAGTACGCTCAGGCCATGGAACCCGCTGGCCAGCCCAAGACCCCAGTACAGAAGATTCAGACAGAGATGCAGGACCTCCGCACACGTCAGGATCAACTCCTTGAGGCGGTGAATTCTATCCTGGTCCGCCTGGATCTACTCGCTGTTCCACCCCCGGTTCTTCCCCCTGAAGCTGTTGCCGTGCCACTGCCTGTTGCTCCCCCTGTTTGTTCCGGATCCTCAGTTCCTCTGCCTCTTCCTCCTCGCTACGACGGTGACCCCAGAGCATGTAGAGGATTTCTCAACCAATGCACAGTGCATTTTAGGCTACAGCCTCATCTCTTCCCCTCCGAGGAGGCCAAAGTGGCATTTATTATCTCCCTCCTCACTGGCAAGGCCCTCGCATGGGCGAACCCAATTTTGGAGCAACAAGGACCTGTATCCGCGGACATAGCCTTGTTCCTGCAGTCCTTTCGCGTCGTGTTCGAGGAGCCGGGTCGAACATCCTCTGCCGCAGCCACTCTGCTGACCCTCAAGCAAGAGGGCTCCACAGTAGGGGAGTATGCTATCTCCTTCCGTACCTTAGCAGCCGAGCTGGCATGGAACAATGAGGCACTGGTGGCGACCTTCTGGCAGGGACTGTCCTCTCACATCAAGGACGAACTGGCAGCCCGCGACCTTCCTTCTACCTTGGATGCCCTCATCCTGTTAGCCACCCAGGTTGACATGAGAATCCGGGAGCGCTCTCAAGAGGTTCGTCAGGAGAGCCAGGCCCACAGACCAGCACCCTCTGCCCAGAGACCACTATTGTCCACTCCTAGTGCGCTACCTGAGGAACCCATGCAGGTAGACAGAGTCCGGTTATCTGAACAGGAGAAGCAGCGCAGACGCTCCTCTGGACTTTGTATGTATTGTGGCCTCAAGGGTCATTTTGTGCGCCAATGCTCACAGAAACCGGGAAACTCCAGTACCTAGGGTTGATTGGAGAGGCAACTCTAGGTGGAACGTCTCCAAACGTTAAAACCTCTTCCAAATTGTCGATACCTGTGGCCATCGTCACCGGACAGGCATCACATCCTTCCTCCGCCTATCTTGACTCTGGAGCGGCTGCTAATTTTATCCACCAGGATCTAGTGGACCGGTTTCAACTACCCACAGTCCGTCTGGAGAGACCCCTGGCAGTTGCCTCTGTGAATGGTCTACCGTTGCCTGATCCAATCATGCTCATCACTGAGCCGTTGACACTACGTGTCGGAGCTCTTCACTCGGAACAGATCTTCTTCCTGGTACTACCCAAGGCTATCAATCCTATCCTGCTGGGTCTGCCATGGCTCCGTCTACACGCCCCGACACTCGACTGGAGTTCTGGAGAAGTTCTTCAATGGGGTTCCAGATGCCATAGCCATTGCCTGTCACAAGTCCGCCCTGTTGTGCCTCCTCTGCCTCAGTCACTCTCCGATCTACCTTCTCAGTATGCCAGTTTTGCGGATGTCTTTTGCAAACGAGAGGCTGAGACGTTGCCTCCACATCGGAATTACGACTGTCCCATTGAACTGGTTCCCAATGCTTCTCTTCCCCGTGGACGAGTATATCCTCTCTCCTTGCCAGAGACTTTATCGATGTCAGCCTATATCAAGGAAAACTTGGAGATGGGTTTTATTCGAAAATCTTCCTCCCCGGCCGGGGCTGGATTCTTCTTCGTTAAAAATAGAGATGGATCTCCCCGACCCTGCATTGATTACCGTGTTCTCAATCAGATCACGGTCAAGAACAAGTACCCGTTGCCACTCATTTCCGAGCTGTTTGATCGCATACGAGGAGCCAAAAATTTTTCCAAGCTAGATCTGCGGGGGGCCTATAATCTAATCCGGATTCGCCGGGGTGACGAATGGAAGACGGCATTTAACACCCGCGATGGGCACTACGAATATCTAGTGATGCCCTTCGGACTGTGTAACGCTCCCGCAGTATTTCAGGAGTTCGTTAATTACATCTTCCGAGATCTCCTCTATACGTATGTTGTAGTTTATCTCGATGATATTCTAATTTTCTCCCCAGATCTGATGACCCATCGGAGGCATGTTTGTCAAGTTCTTCTGCGACTAAGAGAGAATCGCTTGTATGCCAAGTTAGAGAAATGCACCTTTAAAAAGAGGTCTTTGCCCTTCCTGGGCTATGTCATCTCGGATCAAGGCCTTAAGATGGACCCTGAGAAGCTAAAGTCTGTCCTGGAATGGCCACGTCCTCAAGGCCTAAGGGCCATACAGCGGTTCCTGGGTTTCGCCAACTTCTACCGGCAGTTTATTCCGAACTTTTCTTCTCTGACGGCCCCCATCTCTACCCTTACCAAGAAGGGTGTGAACGCCAAGGTGTGGACTCCAGAGGCAGAGTCCACATTCATTAGCCTCAAGAAAGCCTTCACCTCAGCTTCAATCCTCCATCACCCTGACGTATCTCGGCAGTTTTCACTGGAAGTGGACGCTTCCTCTGTTGGTGCAGGCGCACTTCTGTTCCAGAGGAGCTCCAAAGGAAAGGCAGTAGTATGTGGCTACTACTCAAGACTGTTTTCCTCTGCTGAGCGCAACTATTCCATTGGAGATCGGGAGCTACTGGCTATCAAATTGGCCCCGGAGGAGTGGAGACACCTTCTGGAGGGCGCTGCTCACCCCATACTGATCTTCACCGACCACAAGAATCTTACTTACCTTCAGTCTGCTCAACGACTGAATCCCCGTCAAGCCAGGTGGTCACTGTTCTTCACCCGTTTCCAATTTCTGCTCCACTACCGTCCCGCTGACAAGAATGTGAGGGCCGATGCCCTGTCCAGATCATTTGAGACGGAAGACACGGTGGAGTCCCTTCAGACGATCATAGATCCATCCTGCGTTGTCACCGCCAATCCTCTGCAGCTTAGAGATATCCCTCCGGGGAGAACTTTTGTTCGGTTGGCAGACCGAAAAAGAATTCTCCGCTGGGGACACTGTTCTAAACTGGCTGGGCACGCTGGTGTTCGTAAAACCCAAGACCTGGTCGCTCGTCACTTCTGGTGGCCCACGCTACCTAAGGATGTTCTGGACTTTGTCTCTGCTTGCACGGTGTGTGCCTCCAACAAAGTGACTCACAGCAAGCCTGCCGGCCTGCTTCAACACCTGCCTGTACCCAGTGCCCCCTGGCAGAACATTGCTATGGACTTCGTCACGGACCTTCCTCTCTCAGCAGGATGCAACACCATCTGGGTGGTGGTGGACCGGTTCTCTAAGATGGCACATTTTATCCCGCTGACCGGCCTACCCTCTGCTCCTCGACTGGCAAGTCTCTTCATTCTGCACATCTTCCGCTTGCATGGCTTGCCTCTTCACATTGTGTCCGACCGGGGGGTTCAGTTTACCTCCAAGTTCTGGAGAGCCCTCTGTAAACTCCTGGATGTGAGTTTGGACTTTTCCTCTGCCTATCACCCCCAGTCCAATGGGCAAGTTGAGAGGATCAACCAGGTCATGGAAAATTACCTCCGCCACTTAATCTCTTCACAGCACGATAACTGGGTACAGCTTCTTCCATGGGCGGAGTTTTCATACAACAACCACACAAGTGAGTCCACCACTTCCACTCCGTTTCACATTGTGTACAGTCAACATCCCAGAGTCCCTCTTCCTGTGTCGACTTCATCTCAGGTACCCGCTGCTGACTCTGCATATGGGGACTTCCTGCAAATCTGGCAACAGACCCGGTCCTCTATTTTGCTGGCGGTCGAACGCATGAAGCGAAAGGCAGATACTAGGAGAAGAGAGCCGCCTCAGTATCTTCCGGGGACTAAAGTCTGGCTGTCCTCTCGGAACATTCGCTTGAGGGTGCCCTCATACAAGTTCGCTCCCAGGTTCCTTGGTCCTTTCGAGGTCCTGCAACAAATTAACCCTGTCTCCTATAAGCTGCTGCTGCCTCCTACCCTCAGAATCCCTAACTCCTTCCATGTGTCCCTCCTGAAACCAGTGGTCCTGAACCGCTACAGCAAGACCTCTAGTTCCACAGTTGCTCCCAGCGGTCCTTCTGATGTATTTGAGGTAAAGGAGATCCTGGACCGCAAGAGAGTAGGAGGAAGGACTTTCTATTTGGTGGACTGGAGAGGGTTTGGTCCTGAGGAGAGGTCCTGGGAGCCAGAAGAGAACCTCAGTGCTCCTGCTCTTATTAAAAAGTTTCTCTCTCACTCTGGCCCCAAGAAAAGGGGGCGTAAAAGGGGGGATACTGTAGCGCCCATGGCCGCGGGCCGTCGGGTTTACTCACCTCCCGACGCCCGCAGCCATGGATCTGTGAGCGCTGGCCTCCGTCTCCCTCCTAGGAGATGCGCTCACTTCCGCTCCGTTCAGCTGGATCCCGTAGGGTGCGCGCACGCGCCCGGCCTTAAAGGGCCAGCGCGCGTAATTAGGAAATCGTCATCACCATCAACTGCCACGATTTCATGGTCTATAAGAAGGCCCCTGGCCTTCTAATCCTTGCCTGAGCATTGTTAGTCTTTCCCAGTCTGTCTCGCAAATGGTTCCGTAGTGTCTCCCGTTCCAGCTGTTACCCGTGCCCTGTTACCGTTCCTGTATTCCGTGTTGTTCCTGTGCCTACCCGCGTTCATCTGCCACGTCAAGTGCCATCTGCCACGTCAAGTGCCATCTGCCACGTCAAGTGTCTTCTGCTACGTCAAGTGCCATCTGCCACGTCAAGTGTCTTCTGCCACGTCAAGTGCCATCTGCCACGTCAAGTGTCTTCTGCCACGTCAAGTGCCATCTGCCACGTCAAGTGTCTTCTGCCACGTCAAGTGCCACCTGCCACGTCAAGTGTCTTCTGCCACGTTAAGTGCCATCTGCCACGTCAAGTGCCATCTGCCACATCAAGTGTCTTCTGCCACGTCAAGTGTCTTCTGTCACGTCAAGTGCCATCTGCCACGTCAAGTGCCAACTGCCACGTCAAGTGTCATCGGATACTGCCCGCCACGTCTGGCGCCACTTGCCGCACCTGCCTCCATCCGTGCTGAAGCCACAGCCACCGCCCGGACTATTTCAGGTACCCAAGCATACTGTCTGCCATTTACTTCTGCTTAGACTGTGACCTGGTCAGCTGCTTCCCCGCTACGGCGGAGCGGCCTAGTGGGTCCACATACCCTGTGCCCGTGACAGTGAGGGACCTGGTACCCTGGGACAAGACAGCCCCGACTCCCACCTCGGACGCGTCAACCTCCACGATAAATGGCTCCATTTGGTTGGGCTGAACCAACACCAGGGCCGAGATAAAGCACTTCTTAAGGACCTCAAAAGCCTGGACAGCCTCAGGAGGCCAGCGGAGGAGATCAGCACCCTTTGTGAGTGAGGTCCGTAAGAGGCTTAGCGATGACCGAGAAGTTAGCAATAAATCTCCTGTAATAATTAGCAAACCTCAAGAAGCACTGTAACGCCTTCAGGGAGGCAGGTTGGACCCATTCCGCCACAGCCTGGACCTTGGCGGGGTCCATGCGGAATTCATGAGGAGTGAGGATTTGACCCAAAAGTTGTATCTCCTGCACCCCAAACACACATTTTTCGGTCTTCGCAAACAGTTTGTTTTCCCGAAGGACCTGGAGCACCTTCCTGACATGCTCAATGTGGGAGGACCAGTCCTTGGAAAACACAAGTATGTCATCAAGGTACACTACAAGAAATACCACCAGGTAATCTCTTAAAATCTAATTTATGAAATTCTGGAAGACCGCGGGAGCATTACACAACCCAAAGGGCATGACGAGGTATTCGAAATGACCTTCGGGCATGTTAAACGCAGTCTTCCGCTCATCCCCCTCTTTGATGCGGATAAGGTATAAGGTTATACGCCCCCCGTAGATCAAACTTAGAGAACCATTGGGCCCCCTGAACCTGATTAAAGAGATCAGGAATCAAAGGAAGGGGATACTGGTTCCTTACAGTGACCTTATTCAAGTTACGGTAGTCAATGCATGGCTAAGACCACCATCCTTCTTCCCTACGAAGAAGAAGCCAGCACCTACCGGAGAAGTAGATGGGCGAATGTAACCCTTGGCCAGGCATTCCTGGATATACTCTCTCATGGCTTCACGTTCGTGACAGGAGAGATTAAATATCCTACCCTTAGGGAGCTTAGCTCCTGGTACCAAATCGATAGCGCAATCGTATTCTCTATGAGGAGGTAACACTTCGGAGGCCTCCTTAGAGAAAACATCAGCGAAGTCCTGAACAAACTCAGGTAACGTGTTCACCTCCTCAGGGGTAGAAATAGAATTAACAGAAAAACATGACGTCAAGCATTCATTACCCCATTTGGTAAGATCCCCAGTATTCCAGTCAAACGTGGGATTATGCAACTGCAACCAGGGAAGGCCTAAAACCAAATCGGACGATAGTCCCTGCATCAACAGTACAGAGCACTGCTCCAAATGCATGGAGCCAACTAGGAGTTCAAAAACATGGGTATGCTATGTAAAATAACCATTAGCAAGAGGAGTGGAGTCGATACCCACTACAGGTTTAGGCAAATCAATCAAAGGCATAGCTAGAGACATAGCAAATTCCACAGACATGATATTAGCAGACGACCCTGAATCCACGAAGGCACTGCCCATAGCAGACCTACCACCAAAAGAGACCTGAAAGGGAAGCAAGATTTTATTACATTTCATATTTACGGGAAATACCTGTGCGCCCAAGTGACCTCCCCGATGATCACTTAGGCGCGGAAGTTTTCCGGAATGCTTATTCTTACGCCTAGGACAGGTGTTCACTTGATGCTTGTCATCCCCACAATAGAAGCAGAGACCATTCTTCCTGCGGAACGCTCTACGTTGTTGGGGGGACACGGAGGCCCCGAGTTGCATAGGTACCTCCGAGTCTTCCGTGGAAGAACGAAGCAACGGAACCTCGGGAGGCATCATGGGGGAGTCAGAGGAGAAAACACAAAAACTTTCACGTTGTCGTTCCCTGAGACGTCGGTCAAGTCGTACCGCTAAAGCCATAACCTGGTCTAGGGAGTCAGAAGAGGGATAGCTAACTAGCAGGTCTTTCAGGGCGTTCGACAGACCCAACCTAAACTGGCACCTTAAGGCAGGGTCATTCCACCGAGAAGCTACGCACCACTTCCTAAAGTCAGAGCAATACTCCTCAACAGGTCTCTTACCCTGACGTAAGGTCACCAGCTGACTCTCGGCAAAGGCAGTCCTGTCAGTCTCGTCATAAATGAGTCCGAGAGCAGAAAAGAAAAGATCAACGGAGGAAAGTTCAGGGGCGTCAGGAGCCAAGGAGAAGGCCCATTCTTGGGGCCCTTCCTGGAGCCGGGACATAATTATACCCACCCGCTGGCTCTCAGAACCTGAAGAGTGGGGCTTTAACCGAAAATAGAGTCTACAACTCTCCCGAAAGGAGAGAAAAGTCTTCCGGTCCCCTGAGAACCGGTCAGGCAACTTGAGGTGGGGTTCAAGAGGTGAGGTGAGGGGCACTACCATGGTAGCATCAGGCTGGTTGACCCTCTTGAGCCAGGGCCTGGACCTGTAGGGAGAGACCCTGCATTTGCTGAACCAGGGTCTCAAGGGGGTGATTACCTAATGATGGGGGTAAGGAAACAGACAAGTGAGCCCTAATCTAGCCCTAGCCCTAATCTACCCGCCATTCAGTCCCTGCCTACTTGCAACGACCCGCCCTAGGCGACGGGGTACAACTAGTCGACGGTCCCTATGCTCAATAAGTGCACGACAGACAAACAGACAAGGGTACACAGAAGCAAGGGAAAAGGGGCAGTTGCCCACAGCAACACCGTGAGCAACAAGAGTGGTGAACGAGCCGAGTCAAACCAGGAGTGTACGAGGTACCTAACGCAGAGCAGGAGAGTAGTGAACAAGCCGAGTCAAACCAGGAGTGTACGAGGTACCAAACGCAGAGCAGGAGATTAGTCAGTAAGCCAGGGTCAATATGAAGCAGGGTCAAATGGTTCAAGAAGCTGCAGCAGGGCCAGGAAACAAAACGAGAAGAATCACAAGCAAGGAGGAACAGGAAAGGCAAGTATAAATAGACAGAGGGTGAGAGCTAGCTCCGTCTGGCCAGGCTGTGATAGGCTCTCCCATTCCTAAGCCTGCCATCCTGAGTGGTGGAAGATGGAGTCAGTCTCACAGACATAGAAGCAGGTGCAGACTGATTACCTATGGGCGTGGATACAGAAGCTGTGCCTGGCAGATCCTTAACAGTAACATGCTGAGAATAAAAAAAGGATACATTTACAAGTAGGTCTTTATTAAAAATTCTACTGCATAGCCCTATTTAAACCATAAGGCCACGGTGACATGTCTTTTAGGCTGACATTACATCCATTGGTCACGTCAAAATAGTGGTGGATGATGGTCACGTGGCAATGTCACGTAACTGATAAAAGTGACGTCAGTCTGGACACACAGGTTTATAGGAATGTGGGCCCTGGGCAGATTTATACGTATGTTTATTCTCTATTTCTGGCACTCTACTATTACTAGCAATTTACTAGATTCTGGAGAAGTGACCATATGATTTAGGAATTATTCTGGTTGCCATATTTGGAGTGGTGGAGGCATTTGGCATCCGCCTCATGGGTTTTTTCTCCTTCCTCTGGATCAACACTGTAGGATAATGGGTTGGACCTGTGTCTTTTTTCAACTTTATCATCTATGTAACTATGTAAGATCTGTAAAGTATTGTTGTTATAACTCCAATGGACTTTAATGGGACTGTAGTGAGTATGGGCAACATAGTCCTATCATAGTCAAAAGGAGCATTGACTTTGAAACAGCATCAAAAATCTCATAAGGCTGTATATAGCCATATCCCGTCACGTATCATATTAATAAAGTAGGTTACAGTCAGCAAAGTCGGATGCCAAGGAAATCACAATACATTGAATCCTGAGATAAAAAGGGTCTAAATTATATTTTAGTGTTATGTTCAATAAATGAATATTCAGAAGCCGGCAATACTGTGATTTATATTGTGGCAATAAGTAATTCCCTGAATGCATTGTGGGGGGGATTTACCATTACCCAGCAGCCAGTAGTACGCACTCTTAATACATTTGTCCAATTGTATACATTAATAGCTGCTTGCATGGCTCCTTTAAAATGAATGTCCGCCTTTTAACACCATAGCATTTTTAGGTCCAGCATTCTTTTCTGATTAATTTCTTAATATATCTTTATAGTGGACAGAGCTCCATTTTTCTAATACAGAGCTCCAAATCCTCTGTAAAGAAAAAGAGGACATATACATAGAAAACATAATATTTCGACTACCAGCAGCTGCCTCTAGGGGGAGCTTAGAAGCTTACTGCATACTGTTTTATTATTGTGCTCAATGTATAACCATTATTTAGTAAGTTTCTAAGCAGTGGTGACTACAGGCAGTTAGTATGTTATCTTTTAACCAATTGAAGACACAGCCGATTTTTGTTTTTTCATTTTTGTTTTACATCCTTGTATTCCAAAAGGCCATGACTTTTTTATTTTTTCACCGACTTAGCTGTATGAGGGCTTTTGTTTTTTTTGTGCGATGAGTTGAGATTTAAATAATACCATATAACATACTGGGAAACTAAAAGCGATTCCTCTATTGGGTTTTCATTTTTACGGCGTTCACTGTGTGGTAAAAGCGATGTGTTATCTTCATTCTGCAGGTCAATACAATTAAGGTAATACCAAATTTATATATATTTTTTTATATGTACTACATTTACAACAAAAAAATGTTTCTTTTTCGGTTGATGGAGCAGTCTTTATCATGCGATCATCGATCGCTCATGCAATACACGCAAGGCTTAATAATAAGGCACTGATGGCAGACCTGGAGACCTTTAACAGGGAGCCCCCTTCCTCTATCTAACCACTCAGATACCGTAGTCATTATTGACCACGGCATCTAAGGGGTTAAATGTCCCGGATCAGCGTTATCTCTGATCCCAGCCATCGTCGGCAGGAGTCAGCTGTTTAAAACATCTGGCAACCACAGGCTCAACACCTGAGCCCGTGCCATATGGTAATGGTGCACATCCGATGTAATTGGATATTGCCAAGGAGTTAAATCTATGTCTGCGCAGGGCATTTGGATCTCTGTATCAGAAAAACTGATAACAATATATTAAGAAATTAATCAGTACAGAAATCTATTTAGATTAAAATAGGCATTAAGTATTCTGATAGAGTTTCACTTTAAATACAGTTTTCCTGCTGAATATCATTAATATGTTTATTCATGAGTGTCGGATTCAAATGCAAGTCTTTCATTTCCTCTAAGGCAGCAGACAAAGGCAACAAAGCGGAAAACTTCTACACCAAACCAGTAGGAAATCACACATTGTTCTTCTTCATTTCTCCATATTACTCAGTGAGTAAAATAAATAGAGATGAGTAAATTTCTCAAAATTTGTTCCAGAGCCGATTTTATTGATTCGGTCCGAATAAATTACTTGCAAATTGAAAGTCCCCTGATTGTAACTGAAAGTCGAGTATGACACTCCGAGGTCATCTAGAACTGAATCCAACCCCTTTCAATCTCTTTACCGCCAAAACAGAATTAGTAATGTTAAAGTGACGGTAACAATTATGACTATGGGTAGACAGGTGGTAGTCGGTGGTAGCAAACAACCTGTTTAAAAACACACTGCACTGTCAGATTTTTTACGCTTTTTAAAATTAGAAATATCACTTGGACACAGACTAAAGTATAACGGCAGTATATAAATGCTTGACGCAGAGCAATACGCCAAGTTTGGTGGCACTATTAGATAAATGCAGAACAATGAGTGCAGTCATGTTGGTCGCATGTGTATCTGCACCAGAATTTAAATGGACGCCAACTTTTCAAACAACCTATGCTAATCTTATAGTCTACCTGATATAGAACAACTATGTAATATACTTACTGTTAAAGTGTAGATGTTTTATACATGCAAGTTCTGTGTGACGTTACTGCCACTAAGTGTCTCCCTTCCTGTAATCTACTGTCCAACCCCTGTTGTCAAGCAATGTCCATCCCTTGTTACAAAGTAGAATTGACGGCTGCAGAAGGTTGGGGAGTGTCACTACGGAGAGGGGATGGGGAGCAGGAGCAGAGAAAATGTGAGTAAGCAACACACACTGCATATAAGTTTATGGCAGGGGGTGGGGTGAGCAGGGGAAGAAAGCAGGAGCAGAGTGAGAAAGAAACAGGCTGCTGGTAAGATCTCTATGTCCCCCTAGTGCTGAATTCTCAGCTACACTGCTCAGTACTGCTGTATAATGTCCTCCATGCTGCTGCAGCATGTGATTGATAGAGATAGAAGAGCAGGATTCTTCACTTCTCTGTGTGCAGTGTATAGAAGACATGATAGCAGTTAGGCTCCACCCACAAGCAGCATCGTTCATCAAAATACATACAGCCAGGGTGCAAAGTCTCGTTTGGACATATGACCAATGTCCCAGATACGAAGTAACTCCTTCAAAAATACGAGACAGCACACGTTGATAGTGAAAAAGTGGATTTATTCACCACATGCGACGTTTCAGCCCTACTCCATGGGGCCTTTCTCAAGCATCTTGCTGTCTCGTATTTTTGAAGGAGTTACTATATATATATATTATCTTGTAGCATGAACTTTGCCAGCCCTGACCACGTATTTGTGTGACCACACTTCTGTTTATCATTTCTGGTACCACACTTCAGAAACACCATCTCCATCTATCAGGGGTTGCTTTTGGAGTCTACTCCAGGGACTCGACCAGAGGATTACCTGCAAAAAAATCATTACCCTCATTAGGGGCGTTTTAAGCGGAAGATTGCAGACAGTGTTAGGGCTGGGGTTAGACATAGACTATTCTTTTTACTGAGCGTAAAATCGCTGTCCATAGGAATATTAGGCTACGGCTACTTATCTCACTACAAAAAATCTCTGTGATAAATCGCTATCCATAGGAATGCAATGAGTAGCTTGAAAATCTCTTCAAAATCTCTCCGGACAAGTGTGTTGCACTAAAATCTCAGCATAAAAAATTGCTAACAAATCGCTTAAATGGAGCGATTTTAAAGAGATTTTCAAGTTACTCAATGCATTCCTATGGACAGCGATTTATCGCTCACTACAAGAAAAAAGGCTAGGTCTAGCCCCCAGGCTAATACAATCCAATTCTATACTTCCCACTACATTATTGCTATGTAACAGGTCTAGCAAGGCGTGATGGTGATCTGATAGACATAGGGGGAGATTTACCTATGCCAGAATTCTGGCACAAATTGCGACAAAAAAGTGACATACATTTAGACGCTTTTTCGTCCTAGAGGGTTTTTAAGAGTGTCTAGAAAAAGTGGCGTGGCTAAGAGGATTTGTAAAATGTGCCAGATTTGTTAACAGTGTACGCCAGCCATGAGGTGGTATAAGGAAGAGAAAAATTTCTAACATCTCTAGCAAGATGCGCCAAATTTATCATACAGAGTGCGCCACTGTGATAAATTTGGCGCTGTTTCTGCCTTTCTGTTCTAGTTTTATGCTATCTATCTTTAAAAACATATTAATAAACTTCCCTCACAGTGCCTAAATACAAGTAAGTATATTACATAGTTACATAGTTAGTACGGCTGAAAAAAGACACATGTCCATCAAGTTCAACCAAGGGAAGGGAAAAGGGAAGGAAAAATTTCTACACATAGGAGCTAATATTTTTTTGTGCTAAGAAATGATCTAACCCTTTTTTAAAGCCATCTACTGTCCCTGCTGTGACCAGCTCCTGCGGTAGGCTATTCCATAAATTCACAGTTCTCACTGTAAAGAAGGCTTGTCGCCTCTGCAGCTTGAACCTTTTTATCTCCAGATGGAGGGAGTGCCCCCTTGTTTTTTGAGGGGGTTTTACAAGGAACAGGATTTCACCATATTTTTTGTATGTGCCATTAATATATTTATATAAGTTAATCATGTCCCCCCTTAGTCGTCTTTTTTCAAGGCTAAATAGGTTTAATTCTTTCAATCTTTCCTCATAACTTAAATTCTCCATGCCCCTAATTAGCTTCGTTGCTCTTCTTTGTATTTTTTCCAACTCCAGGGCATCCTTTCTATGAACTGGAGCCCAGAACTGAACTGCATATTCTAGATGAGGCCTCACTAATGCTTTGTAAAGTGGTAATATTACATCCCTGTCCCGCGAGTCCATGCCTCTTTTAATACACGACAATATCCTGCTGGCCTTTGAAGCAGCTGATTGACACTGCATGCTGTTATTGAGTTTATGATTTACAAGTACACCCAGATCCTTCTCAACAAGTGAATCCGCCAGTGTAGCTCCCCCTAGGACATATGATGCATGCAGGTTGTTGGTACCCAGATGCATAACTTTACATTTATCTACATTAAACTTCATCTGCCAAGTGGACGCCCAAACACTTAGTTTGTTTAAATCTGCCTGTAATTCATGAACATCTTCCATAGTCTGAACTATATTACATAGCTTGGTGTCATCTGCAAAAATAGAAATAGTGCTATTAATCCCATCCTCTATATCATTAATAAATAAGTTGAATAATAGTGGTCCCAGCACTGAACCCTGGGGTACACCACTTATAACCGGTGACCATTCAGAGAAGGAATCATTGACCACAACTCTCTGGATACGGTCCTTGAGCCAATTCTCAATCCAATTACAAACTATATTTTCTAAACCTATAGTCCTTAATTTACCCATTAGGCGTCTATGGGGGACAGTGTCAAATGCCTTTGCAAAGTCCAAAAACACTAAATCCACAGCGGCCCCTCTGTCTAGACTTCTGCTCACCTCTTCATAAAAACAGATTAGGTTAGTTTGACAACTTCTGTCCTTAGTAAAACCGTGCTGGCTGTCACTTATAATGCTATTTATTGTCACATAATCCTGTATATAGTCCCTCAATAGCCCCTCAAACATTTTCCCCACGATGGATGTTAAGCTTACTGGTCTATAATTACCTGGGGAAGACCTAGAGCCCTTTTTGAAAATAGGCACCACATTTGCGCTGCGCCAGTCCCTTGGCACTATACCAGTCACTAGAGATTCTCTGAATATTATGAAAAGGGGGACAGAAATAACTGAACTAAGCTCTTTAAGAATTCTAGGGTGTAACCCATCTGGTCTCGGGGCCTTGTGCACATTTATTTTATTTAATTTAGCTTGGACCATCTCTACATTCATCCAATTCATTATATCAACTGATATATTAACAGCACTGGCACCATCAGCTGCTCTTTCTTCAGTTGTATATACAGAGCTAAAGAACCCATTTAGTAACTCTGCCTTCTCTTGATCCCCTGTGATCAACTCCCCATTACCATTATCTAGGGGTCCTACATGTTCAGACCTGGGCTTTTTTGCATTTATATACTTGAAGAATTTTTTGGGATTTGTTTTACTATCCTTGGCCACCTGCCTTTCATTTTGTATTTTTGCTAATTTTATTACATTTTTACAGATTTTATTAAGCTCTTTATATTTTACAAAGGCTACAACTGTACCCTCAGATTTGTATTTTTTAAATGCCCTTTTTTTGTCATGTATTGCCCCTTTCACAGAAGGTGTAAGCCATGTGGGGTTTAATTTGAGTCGTTTATACTTGTTACCTATAGGAATACATTTTGCACTATAATAACTCAAAGTAGATTTGAAAATCTCCCATTTATCATTTGTTCCATTATTTGACATTAGTTCTTCCCAGTCCATATCCTGAATTGCAGCCCTCATCCTGGGGAAATTGGCTTTCTTAAAATTAAATGTTTTTGCCCTCCCAGCCTGCGTTTGTTTTTTACAGTATAGGTAAAATGTAACTATATTATGATCACTGTTACCGAGGTTTTCACGAACATTGACATTCCCAACAAGATCTGCATTATTAGAAATGACCAGATCCAACAGAGCTTCACCTCTAGTCGGGTCTTCCACAAACTGGCCCATAAAATTTTCCTGCAACAGGTTGAGGAAATGTCTCCCCTTTGCAGTTGAAGCCGAACCATGACACCAATTAATATCCCGGAAATTAAAATCTCCCATTATCACTACAGTACCCGCCTGTGCAGCCTGCTCCATCTGTTTATATAGCTGAACATCCATCTCCTCAGTTATATTGGGGGGTCTATAGATTACACCAAAAGTATTTTTTTCAGTGTTTACCTCCCTTTCTAGTTCCACCCACAAGGTTTCAACCTCCTCACAGTATTCACCCACTATTGTCTCTTTCACACTCGCCTTCATATCATTTCTCACATACAGACATACACCACCACCTTTCCTATTTGTCCTGTCTTTCCGAAAAAGTGTAAAACCCTGTAGATTTACAGCCCAGTCATGTGAAGAGTCCAGCCATGTTTCAGCAACACCAACTATATCTATATTTTCTTCCAGTATCAAGGCCTCCAGCTCCCCCATTTTGCTTGCTAGACTTCTGGCATTTGTGAACATACACTTTAACCTGCCTGTCAGTTTTTCACTTTTATTATCAGAAATGTGATTTGACATTAATCGGGCCTTTTTATTTACACTGCTGTTTTGTAATGAAAGGATCTCCTTATCTTGTTGTCTAGTCCTCTCCCCACATTCTGTTTCTCCCCCCACCAATATAGTCTGACCCCTCTCTAACCTGGCTACCCCTTTTTTTTCTACATTGACCTCCCTCCTCAGCCCTAGTTTAAATACTCCGCCACCCCAGCTAGAATTCTCTCCCCCAGCACAGCGGACCCCCTTCCATTTAGGTGCAAATCATCTGCAGAATACAGTTTGTACCCCAATGAAAAGTCAGCCCAGTGCTCTAGGAACCCAAATCCTTCTCCTCTACACCAAGACTTCAGCCATGCATTTAACTCCCTGAGCTCCCGCTGTCTTTCCTGTGATGCGCATGGCACAGGCAGTATTCCTGAGAATACTACTTTGGAGGTCCTTCCCTTCAGCTTGTAGCCTAGTTCTTTAAAATTATTCTTACGGCTCCTCCACCTACCATTTATTCTGTCGTTGGTACCGACATGGACCACGACAGCTGGATCATCACCAGCCCCTCCCAGCAATTTGTCCACCCGTTCCACCACATGCCGAACCCTGGCACCAGGGAGACAGCAAACCATTCGGTTGAGGTGGTCTTGGCGACAAATTATTCTATCCGTCTTCCTGATTATAGAATCCCCTACGACTATCAATTGTCTTGGCTTACCTGCATTACCATCCCGCCGACTACTATCTGGGCTGTTCTCCCGGCTGTTAGGGAGATCAGTATCCACTAGGGCTGCCATTTCTGAGACTGACACCCTCGCATCATCACCCAACTTGGCAATTTTGCCTGGAATGTCAGAAACCGGATCGGCCTTCCTTTTCTTTTACCCCTTTCTACTGCCCCTAACTACATTAACCCAGCTACTTACCTGATCCTGCTCACCCATGTCTTCACCCTCCAGTTGTAACCCACTAACTGCATGCTCCGTGAGCAGCAAGTTCAGCTCAAGATTGTCTATCCTCCTCAGTGTTGCAATATCATGTCCTATACTTCATGTAACCATATTATTCAAACTTCTGCTGATTTCCTGTTAGCTCTTAGGCGCTTGCCTGCTGCTGATTCAGTATCTGTAAAGAGCGTGCTCTGCTGGATTGACTTGAGTGCAATTGTAAATTGTGAAATTTTACATTTGCTATTCATTCTTTATTAAATATGCAATATTTTCATAATTTGTCTAAAGTCAAATGTCATAGTAACCATACCTCCCAAGTGTCCCTTTTTTGGAGCGACGGTACCTACGTTTGTCCCAAATTACCCTGTGCTCCTTAAACCATCCCTGTATAAATAGATTTGTCTTAATAAATTCTGTATTGCTCCAGTCTGTCTGGTTCCTAACTGCATATATTATCCAAACCTGTACAGTATTTCATAATTTATTGTCATTTGTACCCTTAAAAAGTCTATATTCAGATGTTTTTTGTGCTACTGTGTAAATTAAAAAGTGTGTAGAACTGCATTAAAAATGAATTTACCCCACAATGAACCATAGTTGTCCCTCTCTGACCATCCAAAAGTGGAAGGTATGAGCAACCCAGGGAGGCAGTCATACTGCCTGTTCTGCGGTTACAGCTGAACAGGGGCTCCAGAGGGTAGGGGTGTCCTAATCCCATTATTGTGTGGAGTTTACAGAGTAGCATGGGCCTTGACATCAGTAGAAAGATGTAGGAAGTTTAAGCGGGGGGCGGACTGGGATTTGCTTAGCTGAGGGGGCATGGCTTAGTGACATTGGTATGATTTAGCTGTTCTGGGCATGACTTTGTGTCGGTGGGATTCTATTTGCCAGAGGTCTGCACTGTGAAAAAAAGTAAGTATTCATTAATCTGTGATTCCACTGCTTTAGAGACACGTTGATAGTGTGAAAAAAATCCTATCTCAAAATAGTTTGCAGCATCGTTTTTGTATTGAAAAGAGCTTTCAAATGAGCTGCCACTCAACCCCCCAGTGCCATTTAAGATTTTGCTGAACCCGCCCACCCGACCGCCCCCAAGGTGGTGGGGGTGGTTTTTTGGGCGTTAACTGGCTGATTTTATGACCCCCGACCGCCCCCAAGGTGGTGGGGGTGGTTTTTTGGGCGTTAACTGGTAGATTTTATGACCCCATTAAACCCCATCAAATTTCAACCCTCTACCTCGAGCCGTTCAAAAGTTATGAGGGTGTTCCGGAACTTTTGGTGGACACTGTGTATATATATATATATATATATATACAGTGAAGGAAATAAGTATTTGATCCCTTGCTGATTTTGTAGGTTTGCCCACTGTCAAAGTCATGAACAGTCTAGAATTTTTAGGATAGGTTAATTTTACCAGTGAGAGATAGATTATATTTAAAAAAAACAGAAAATCACATAGTCAAAATTATATATATTTATTTGCATTATGCACAGAGAAATAAGTATTTGATCCCTTTCGCAAACAAGACTTAATACTTGGTAGCAAAACCCTTGTTGGCAAGCACAGCAGTCAGACGTTTTTTGTAGTTGATGATGAGGTTTGCACACATGTTAGATGGAATTTTGGCCCACTACTCTTTGCAGATCATCTGTAACTCATTAAGATTTCGAGACTGTCGTGTGCGTTGTGTTTTGGATTAGTGTGCTCCACGTGTTGCATGTGTTTTTCACGCACTTGCAAGCACTTTTTATTTATCAGTGTAATTGATTCGTGAAACACGGACAGCACACGGATGTCGTCCGTGTGCTTTTCGTGGTTTTCATGCAGCCATTGACCTCAATGGGCGGCTAGGTGCGTGAAAACACACTAATATTTGGCATGCACTTTCATGTAACGAACTCTCGCTGTGTGAAAACTCACGCATGTGTGAATAGCCACATTGAACTCAATGGCGCCGTGCTGTGGCGGATTATCATATGGGCGGTTTGGGCGGCCGCCTGGGGCCCGAGGCTCCCAGGGGGCCCATGGCAGCCCGAACCGCACATCATCTTATAACCCTATTCAGCGCGCTAACGCTGCTAACTGCCGAAGATGGGGAGGAGCAGGGGTAGGACACGCCTCCCTGACAGTGCGGGCGCCGCCATTGAGTAACAGAACAGCGACGGACGGCTGTTCTGTTACTCCAAAGCTGGAATAGAAGAGCCGGGCGGGCGGTCACCGTCGCTGAGGTTAGTACAGGCTTATCTTCCTGCTCAACTGGTTCCCGACCGCTGGCTGTATTTTTACGGCCAGCGGTCAGGGACGGGTCCTTAAAACCCGAGCCATAGACTTTCTACAGCTCGGGTTTTAACTTGCTGCCCACGCGATCGGGCAGCTGAATGTCGGGTCTCCGGCTGTCAGTGACTGCCGGGGACCCTGAGGAGAAGACAGAAGCAGCTTTCGCTGCTTCTGTCTTCTCTGATCTCTTTTACACAGCGCTCAATGAACGCTGTGTATATGAATAGAGACAGCAGCAGCGGCGCTGTCTCTATTCCTCCTTGTGATCATGTGACTGGTCACATGATCGCCGGGTGCCGTTAGTGACAGACTGCTTGCTGGGTCTTACTAGACCCAGCACAGCTCTATTAGTGACAATCGTCACTATGAGAGGGCTGATTTCCCCTGTAACTGGGGCTGCTGTGCAGCCCCAGTTACAGTGGAAAAACATGGTGTAAAAGAAAGAAAAAATATATATAATGTTCCCCAAAGGTCTTTTTTGACCTTTGAGGAACAGACCATAGTAATAAAAAAATAGTAAAGTGCAAAAAAAAATTAAATAATGAATACACTTAAAATACCCACCCCAAAAAAAACATTCCCCCTGCCAATCATTGTTGTAACGCTAGCGCTGACCCAATTACCCTAATATAGACATGTAATATATTAAAATTTACGGTAAACAATGACGATTACAAATAAAAGTTCTATTTTAGGGTAAAACTATGTTATTACCCCAAAAAATAGCTCAAACGTAAAAAAGCTTATTTTTTTACTATTATTTTCAAACTTTATGAATAAAAATTCTAAAATAGCAAAAAAGGTGTGTATAAAAACGATAAAAAACGAAACCTGCATTGTCTACGGAAAAAAACGTCGCAAAAATCACGTAGTTTTTTTTTTTTTTTATAAAAATGTGTGTTTGGTGCAACTTTGTAATTACGTTTTATTAAAAAATATTTTCACTTTTTGAGATACAGCTGCTTTGTATCCTGTATCCGTCAGGTCAGCAGGACTGACGGGATCAGTGAAACGGGCCCTGCGCTAAATTATAATCTTAGATGTGATAGATTTGAGGTGGATCCTGCGTGTCACTGATCCTGTCAGATACAAAGCAGCTGTATCTCAAAAAGTAAAAATATTTTTTAATAAAATCAATCAATCACACTGATACACACACATACAAATATATATATATATATATATATATATATATATATATATATATATATAATATAACGTTTTTAAATGTGTACATAACCTTGTGGCACTATATACAAGGGGGAGCGCTGTGAGGCACTATATACAAGGGGGAGCGCTGTGTGGCACTATATACAAGGGGGGAGCGCTGTGAGGCACTATATACAAGGGGGAGCGCTGTGTGGCACTATATACAAGGGGGAGCGCTGTGTGGCACTATATACAAGGGGGAGCGCTGTGTGGCACTATATACAAGGGGGAGCACTGTGTGGCACTATATACAAGGGGGAGCGCTGTGTGGCACTATATACAAAGGGGGAGGGCTGTGTGGCACTATATACAAGGGGAGGCTGTGTAGTGCTATCCACAGTGGTATGTGTGTGGCGCTCTTTATAGGGGGGGGCTTTTTGGTGCTATTTACAAGAGGGGGAGGGCTGTGTGACGCTCTATACAGGGTGGCTGTATGGCACTATCTATAGGGGGCTGTGTGTAACGCTCTCTACGGGGGGATGTGTGATATATAGAGGGGACTGTGTATGGCGATATCTATGGGGGTGTGTAATATCTACAGGGGCTGTGTGTGGCACTATGTACAGGGGGCTGTGTGTATGTGGTGTTTTACAGTGTGTGGTATTATTATATTCAGGCGCGCAGTGTTTGGTGCTATTATATTTAGGGGTACAGTATGTGGCACCATGATAACTTTATTTTCGTTTATAGGTGTGGAAATGTTGGAAAAGTGAGGAGACGTCTGAGTGTCAAATTCTGCAGAAATGGCCGGGAGAAGTCGTCATGAGCTCTGGACCGGATGGAGAAGAAAAGAGGAAAAAAACTACTAGAATCTGAGACGTCGTCACCTGTGAGTCACTAGATTTATAGAGAATCTGTCACCTCTCCTGGCATGTTTATTATAGGAATCCTTGTATTTCACAAAAAGTCTTTCTGCAGTCCAGGACTGATAGACAATTCCCCTTGTCAGGAGGTTGTGTCCCTGCACAGTGTGATACTGTCAGTATGTAGGGACACCGCGCTGTGACAAGGGAAATCGTAACACTGTTAATGCTTGCCCAAAAAGGTAGTGTTAAAAATAGTTACGGAGCGTCAGGGCGGCGGTGAGGAAGGGGGACCCAAGTTTGGGTAACAGCCCAGGGCCCATGGTCTACTTTAGGGCATGCCCCCACGTGGCGGATTTCCTCCGCAACTGTCCGCATCAATGCCGCACCTAATCCGGGTTGCGGATTACGGCTGCGGATCTGCCCAAAATGTGCAGTAAATTGATGCGGACTAGCTGCTGCGGACTGCGGGAAAAGTGCTTCCCTTCTCTCTATCAGTGCAGGATAGAGAGAAGGGACAGCACTTTCCCTAGTGAAAATAAACGAATTTCATACTTACCGGCCGTTGTCTTGGTGACGCGTCCCTCTTTCGGCATCCAGCCCGACCTCCCTGGATGACGCGGCAGTCCATGTGACCGCTGCAGCCTGTGATTGGCTGCAGCCGTCACTTAGACAGAAACGTCATCCTGGGAAGCCGGACTGGAGACAGAAGCAGGGAGTTCTCGGTAAGTATGAACTTCTATTTTTTTTTACAGGTTGCTGTATATTGGGATCGGTAGTCACTGTCCAGGGGGCAGAAACAGTTACTGCCGATCGCTTAACTCTTTCAGCACCCTGGACAGTTGACTATTTACTGACGTCGCCTAGCAACGCTCCCGTAATTACGGGAGCCCCATTGACTTCCTCAGTCTGGCTGTAGACCTAGAAATACATAGGTCCAGCCAGAATGAAGAAATGTCATGGCAAAAAAGCAAGACGCATCCGCAGCACACATAACATGTGCATGACAGCTGCGGACTTCATTGCGGAACTTAGAATCTCCATTGAAGTCAATGGATAAATTCCGCCATGAGTCCGCAACCAGTCCGCCACTGGTCCGCAACAGACAGAGCATGCTGCGGACACCAAATTCCGCTCCGCAGCCTATGCTCCGCAGCGGAATTTTACGCATCGTCTAAACGAACACTTCTAAATAGAAGTGGAAGTCAATGCAGAAACGGCTCCGCTGCGGATTAACGCTGCGGAGTGTCCGCAGCGGAATTCAAGTGAAATTCCGCCACGTGTGAACCCAGCCTAATCCGCCACTGGCGCCATGTGCTGTGCTTGTTTCAACGCATAATCACACTCGTCTGAATGAGCCCTAAGTCTATCATTTGTGATACTGTCTGCTGGTGCCATGTATCTAAGCCTATCATATGTGATACTGTCTGCTGGGGCCATGTATCTAAGCCTATCATGTGTGATACTGTCTGCTGGGGCCATGTATCTAAGCTGATCATGTGTGATACTGTCTGCTGAGACAATGCATCCAAACCTATACAGCGGTGTAGCTATAGGAGCCTTAGTCTTATAGATATACGATCTCCGATATATATGTAAAAATGTATTTCTTTTTTGGGGGTGGGGTAAATATATGTCTCGGGGCTTGTGCCACTGATCTTTTAAGACCCTAGCAACGCCCCTGGCATACAACATGTGTTGTGTGTCAATAGGGAGAGGGGCGGTCTGTTGCTGTCAACGTAACATTTTTTTTAATATGACCCCCCCCCCCCGATATGTCAGCTTCTTGTGGTAAGTAAGCTTTTCTGAGCTACGACATGACCTCTACTGCGACCTTAAGTTACTATTACATCATATGTATCTATTACCATAAGGGTATGTGCACACGTAGTGACCAAAAACCTCTGAAAATCCAGAGCTGTTTTCAAGGGAAAACAGACCCTGCTTTTCAGACGTTTTTTGACCAACTCGCATTTTTCGCAGCGTTTTTCGCGCCGTCTTCGCGCCGTTTTTTACGTCCGTTTTTGGAGCTGTTTTCATTGGAGTCTATGAGAAAACAGCTCCAAAAACGTCCAAAGAAGTGTCCTGCACTTCTTTTGACGAGGCTGTATTTTTACGCGTCGTCGTTTGACAGCTGTCAAACGACGACGCGTAAATAACAGGTTGTCTGCACAGTACGTCGGCAAACCCATTCAAATGAATGGGCAGATGTTTGTCGACGTATTGTAGCCCTATTTTCAGACGTAAAACGAGGCATAATACGCCTCGTTTACGTCTGAAAATAGGTCGTGTGAACCCAGCCTAACTGGTGAAAAATATCTATAACCATAATTCTGAGAAATGAAGAGAAATCTTTCCTATCATAAAATTAACTGCATGCATTTTTATGTGTGTGACCCGTTTAAACTCTAATAGTTAACAATAGACTCCGTTGAAAGCCAGGCAAAACATTCCTGTAAATATTAATGCCAGAGGCACGTCCTAATAGATTGCCTGTCAGTTTTACACTATACTAAGTATACCAAAGCATTGTAGCAGCTATCTAAAGATCGCATAGTAAAGTCCCCTAGTGGGACTAAAAAAATAATTAATAAATGTGAAATAAAAATTGTTAATAAAAATTAGAGTAAAAAAAGAAATAAAACCATTTTTTCCCATAAAAAGTAGTTTTATTTAGTAAAAGTGTAAAAAAATTATAAAAGTACACATATATTGTATTGCCGCAATCGTAATGACCCAAACAATAAAGTTAATATGTAATTTAAAGCGCAAGTGAATACCATAAAAAAACGCAAAAAACAATGGCGAAATTGCTATTCTTTTCCATTGCCCCCCCCCAAAACAGTCATAATAATAGTCAATTAATAATTCCCATGTACCCCAGAACAGAGCCAATCAAAACTTGTCCCGCAAAAAAGCAAGCCCTCACATCACTACATTGAGAAAAAAAAATTCGGCTCTTGGAAAGGGACGATGCAAAAACAAATAATTTAGTCCTAAAACATAAAAAACCTATGTGGTATCGTCGTAATCATACCGACCCATAGAATAAAGGTAACATGTTATTTACACCGCACATGGAACGGCGTGAACTTAAAACGCATAGAACAATGTCGGAAATCCAGGGTTTTTCTCTATTCCCCCCAAAAAAAGTTTATAAAAGTTAATCAAAAAATGATATGCACCCCAAAATGGTGCCATTAAAAAGTACAACTAATCCCGCAAAAACCAAGTCCTCATACAGCTATGTAGACGGAAAAATAAAAAAGTTATAGCACTTTGCATGCGACTACAGAGAAACTAAAAAAATTGCTTGGTCATTAGGGCCTAAAATAGGCTGGTCAAACGACGACGCGTAAATAACAGGTTGTCTGCACAGTACGTCGGCAAACCCATTCAAATGAATGGGCAGATGTTTGTCGACGTATTGTAGCCCTATTTTCAGACGTAAAACGAGGCATAATACGCCTCGTTTACGTCTGAAAATAGGTCGTGTGAACCCAGCCTAACTGGTGAAAAATATCTATAACCATAATTCTGAGAAATGAAGAGAAATCTTTCCTATCATAAAATTAACTGCATGCATTTTTATGTGTGTGACCCGTTTAAACTCTAATAGTTAACAATAGACTCCGTTGAAAGCCAGGCAAAACATTCCTGTAAATATTAATACATCATTAATTTTAAAAAGGTGCCAATTCCCGCCCGCAGAAACAAGTGAAGGGGTTACTTCTACTTTTATGAAGGATAACCTCTGGCGGTTCCGTGTTTGATAGATGACATCTGGGTGACTGACTGGTTTTCTGCTTAAGAGTGACATTTGAAAGTATTTTTTACATTTTTATTTGAAGCCGATATAATAAGCACAGTGACCTTAGACTCGGTAGAAGATTGTTTTCGATTGCTGCTCTTACCTGCAGTGCTGTGTTCAGAGACTGACAGAAAGGCAACCGCTTAATCCTCACCCACACATAATGGAAGGTATCTCGATCAGGGTTTAAGAAAATGCCACAAAAAATGCTGGACTGTTCATATGACTATTATACATATGTAGCAGAGCTGAACTTGTTATAGAAATTGATATATATATATATGTCTAATGACAGCCGAGCTCCTGCTCCAACTGCCGCAATTGAAGTTACATTTGATCGCAGCCGTTTAGCCCGTTAAATGCCGTGGTCAATAGCGACCGCGGCATTTAACTTGTTTACAGAGAGAGGGTGCTCCCTCTCTCACCCAACGGCGGCCCGCAAATGCAATCGCAAGCCTCCGATGGGGTGCTATGACAGTCGGGGGGGCTGATATAAGCCCCCAGCTCTGCCCTGGCTATATACCTATTAGGACATGCCAGAGGCACGTCCTAATAGATTGCCTGTCAGTTTTACACTATACTAAGTATACCAAAGCATTGTAGCAGCTATCTAAAGATCGCATAGTAAAGTCCCCTAGTGGGACTAAAAAAATAATTAATAAATGTGAAATAAAAATTGTTAATAAAAATTAGAGTAAAAAAAGAAATAAAACCATTTTTTCCCATAAAAAGTAGTTTTATTTAGTAAAAGTGTAAAAAAATTATAAAAGTACACATATATTGTATCGCCGCAATCGTAATGACCCAAACAATAAAGTTAATATGTAATTTAAAGCGCAAGTGAATACCATAAAAAAACGCAAAAAACAATGGCGAAATTGCTATTCTTTTCCATTGCCCCCCCACAAAACAGTCATAATAATAGTCAATTAATAATTCCCATGTACCCCACAACAGAGCCAATCAAAACTTCTCCCGCAAAAAAGCAAGCCCTCACATCACTACATTGAGAAAAAAAAATTCGGCTCTTGGAAAGGGACGATGCAAAAACAAATAATTTAGTCCTAAAACATAAAAAACCTATACATATGTGGTATCGTCGTAATCATACCGACCCATAGAATAAAGGTAACATGTTATTTACACCGCACATGGAACGGCGTGAACTTAAAACGCATAGAACAATGTCGGAATTCCAGGGTTTTTCTCTATTCCCCCCAAAAAAAGTTTATAAAAGTTAATCAAAAAATGATATGCACCCCAAAATGGTGCCATTAAAAAGTACAACTAATCCCGCAAAAAACAAGTCCTCATACAGCTATGTAGACGGAAAAATAAAAAAGTTATAGCACTTTGCATGCGACTATAGAGAAACTAAAAAAATTGCTTGGTCATTAGGGCCTACAATAGGCTTGTCGCTAAGGGGTTAAATGTTTAACACTGAAGGCAAAAGAAAGGATCGAACCAGAAGGGAATAGTGCCTAACAATGATTTCTTCCCTCATGTCACTTCCATTTCCTACCCCCTCATAGTTAAGAATGGAGTCCTACTGTGGTATGGCCAAGCTGAGCAGGTTCTTGTAATATATGCGTTCTGTAGACATCTTCTGTAGACATTTATCCTATTACGATGGCTTTGGGTGGGCCTATATGTAGTGGCGTTTTTTCCCCACTTGGAGGATACTGAGTAGCATCGGTAGAAGGTTACGTGCCGTAGCCTTCACTCTAGTATTCATTTCTAAAAAATGTTGGTAAAAATGATTAGCTACATAAATATACAGGAATACACTATGGACATTATTGATCCAATTGAATGTCAACATAACGTAATGTCTAATAGAATAGAATTCAACTAGGAATTTCAACTGAATTATGTCCGATGGGTACGCAGAGTGGATTGTCTTTAGTCCTGGGTTTGTCGATTGTAATACAATGTGAGATTCCAATAGAATACCATAATGGACAAGAATTGGATGAATGGCATGTAATTCATATGTGACTTGTATTGGCAGGCAGTATACAACATTATTTCTCTAGACTGGGTTGGAATTGACACTCCCTAGTTTTGATAATATTTAATGGAGGTAGGACAGGAACGTTTTAGTGGTGGTCTCTTGGGGTGATATACGATCATTCACCATTAGATTGATAAATGGAGGTTACAGAATGGGAGAAACATTAATTAGAATTGGTTACAACTAAAGAAAACATTCTGCACTGTCAGCAATGATAGATAATAATATTAAATACACTAGTCATTTGTAAGTAAACAGTCGAGCCCCCTGTGACTTATATTATGATGTGCGCTGTGTCTGTGATCCTAATGGCTCTTTGGGAGGGATGGGAGGGAGTCCCGGCGCTCGTCATCAGAGTAAAGGCGGAGCTTAGATTTTACATGCTCGGTGTTCTGGCCGCCATCGTGGCAGCCGGCTTTAAATATCATAGACCCAGAACTCAAATCTGTGTCTGCGTGTCCAAATAATAACAGTCTCCTGAGGTGCCTGTGGGTTAGACTCCAGGTGAAACGCGTCGAGAGGTTAATACATCAATGTGGATGTCAGTTTTAGTGTAGGAATACTAGGGACAATATTGGAGGTGTTTCTGCTGAGAAAGGGTAAAAATAGTCGTTTCCTACTCTAGAAATAATGCTGGTGTTCAAAAAGTTTATACCAGTTAAAATTGCCCTGGTCTTGTAGGTGGAAAGGAATGCCTAGTGCAATTCATTTATTTTAATATACAGTATATCAAATAAAAGTAAAGTCTTAGAATTATTTATCCACGAGAGAGTCAGTGATAACCTATCCGTCCCCAATGACAAAAGCCATACACGCTTAGTTAAAAAAATACTACAAAATATAAAATCAAATGATCACTTTTTATCTTACTAACATAATGTTTCTAAACATTTCCATTGGGGATTTAAAGGCATAGTCTGGGATTAGAGAGAAGGGTCTATTTTATTTTTCTGAAAAGAGTGCCACACTTGTCTATGGGTTGCATCTGGTATTGCAACTTAGCCCTGATCAAGTGAATAAAACTGAGCTGCAATACCACACACAACTCACGGGACAAGAATGGCGCTGTTTTTAGAAGAAAAAAATCAGACCATTTTTTCTAAACTTGGACAAGGCTTTGTAGGTTTCCTTCAAGCCAAAAGAGAAAGAACGGCACTTAAAAAAAACATGTTTGTAGTGCATTTTATATTTTTCCATTGACTTTGATCTACAAGCTAACATCAGGTCACAGCTTTTTTTTGTCGCAAAAAACACCAGGAAAAACTTACTAAAAACTTGCCATTTTTCCAAAAAACGCAGCGTCTGAAGTTATCCTCAAGCTGGCGAATCTCATTAGATGAAATTTGTCAAAAAAATAAGCAATTTGTACCGATTTGGGAATTTATCAGAGACGCTGACAATTTTCTGTTTTTCAGTTTCGTTTTCATCCCCGCCTTCCAAAAGCCATAACTTTTTAATTTTTCCATCGACATAGCTGTATGAGGGCTTGTTTTTGAGGGACACGTTTTTATTTTTTACGCCTCTATTTAATGTATTATATAATATACTGGAAAACTGAAAAAAATTCTTTGTGGGGTGAAATGGGCAAAATAACTGTGATTTTGGCATGTTTTATCGGGGTTTCGTTTTTATGGCATTTATCGTGCAGTAAAAACTAACTTTATTCTAATGGTCAATAGAATCACGGAGGTACCATCATTTTTTTTATATATTTTCATAGATTGAGCCGTTTGAGAGCATATTTTGGGTACATGCAATTTTTTGATCATATTTTAATCCATTTTTTTTGAGGAGGTAAGGTGACCAAAAAACAGCAATTATGGCCATTGTTTTTTTTTACAGCGTTCAACGTGTGAGTTAATAACATTGTATTAAAATGGTTCGGATTTTTACAGACGTGTTATGTTATGTTTTTTTTTTTTTACATCACTTTAGGAAAAAAATGGAAAAAGTTTTTTTTAACGTTTAACATTTTTTTGTGCATTAAAAAAACCTTTATTGAACTGTATTTTTTTTTATTTTTATAAGTGCCCTTAGAGGACTTGAACCAGCGATCATTGGATCACTTTCACTATATACTGCAATACTAACATATTGCAGTATATCGTTATTTTGACAGGCCCCTATTCAGTCCTGCCTCAGGCAGGACTTAACAGAAGCTCAAACATGGCAGACCTGGAGACCTCCACTAGGCCCCCAGGCGTGTGACAACAATCGGCACCCCGCGATCACGTCGCAGGGGGAGGCGGCGATGGACTCTTGGAGGGGGCCGACCCCTCTAAAGGCTTAGATGTCACCGCTGCTATTGGCTACTGTATCTAAGTGGTTAAATGGGTGGAATAAAAGTGATCTTTGATTTCAACAATTTCAGTGAGGTGTCGTCTGTAACATACAGCCGACACCCACTCAGTATGGAGAGCGGTCAGCCAGTGAGCCCGCTCCATACTTCCCCTTGGCGGCTGTCACATACATGTATATAACGTGTTTAAAAGGGGTTGAAATTTAAACTAACATTTACCACCGATTGATCTTGTCTACTGAATTAGTGATGAGTCATGTTTCTATGGTGTGATTGGCTCAAAATTGTTGGGAAATTCGGCCTAAATTTGTGTAGAATCGATTCGCTCATCTCTAATGACAACATATTCCCGTTCTGATCGCTAGAATATAATGTGAATGTTAAACCTAGAAAATAACAATGTTTATTGGTCATCGGGGATTCTTCCCTCATACATAAAGTTTTAAACATTTCCAATATTGTGTAATTCTATTAGAGTGTTCTGGGAAACTTCTTAATTTCCCCAATGTGTACGTTTCTTAAGGTTACAGATAAATCCTTAATTACTTTTAGGATAAATTGTACGGATTATTACAGATGCAGATAGATAGAGCCGTCATTTTCTTAAGTTCTTAGCATATTAAGCTATGTAGGTGTCGAAGATGTAATCACTTTGAAATAGCTAGAAACAGCTACTCTTGTAACGCTGATGGTAACTTTTTTTGTACAAGCTTTAAAGCAAATCTTTTTGTTAAGTCTAAAATGCTTAGCCGTTTTCCCGGGGATCATAAGCCACACCTCCTTGTTATGACAGCGGTATCTTCCTTAAACCCGCGACTCCCATCCATAATATGGCTGAGAATGCATCCTGGAAAATAGCGCAGGCACAGTGTGTTACAATGGAGGATGCAGAGTGACGTATCTACAATAGTCACATGCTCCTCCATCCTCAGTCCTATTATGGATGGGAGTCGCGGCCATAACGAAGATACAGCTATCATAACAAGGGGGCGTGGCTCATTACCCTGAGAAAAAGGCGGAGACAACTGCAAATAAAATCAAATAGCAAATCTACCAAAATACTGTTTAGAATGCACTGCTGATAGTTTTCTTAAAGTGGCCAACCCTTTTAATAATAAAATTCTGTCTACCTGCAGTTACCACTAGGGGGAGCATAGGAGCTTACTGCATACTGTTTTATTATTGAGTCAAATGTAGATGCAGTATGCAGTAAGCTGCAAAATGCCCCCTAGTGCAGGCAGGTAGCTTGTTATTAGTTATCTCTATGTCTTTTTAGCAGATTTGGAGTTCTGTATCAGAAAAATGAATCTCTGTCTACTATAAAGATCTATTAAGAAAATTAACAGGAATCCATAATCAACTTTTTAATTTTTTGTTCACTTTAGAAATCTAATGTGACTGAAAAGCGTAGAAGCCTTAGTTGTGAGAGGTATTGAAATGCTATAATTCTGTCGCTCTGGTTGCATAGGCAAAATGGTGTTTACAGACTTACCTCCAGCTATGGTATCTGACAATTAATATTTTTATAAGTATAAACTTTTTACTTATCCCTCTACTTTCTAAAAGTGGTGAGAAAAGGGGACGGGGCTTTGCTGATGGGGCGAGGCCTCTACCAGAACGACAAATTTATTATAATTTATGCCAAAAAAATGGATGCACTACAACAGAAATCTACACCAGCCCGTACAGTTCAGTCTGTGGGATGTAGCAAAGTAGAGGCTCATGCCGGGCTTCGTACCTTGCCCCCCCGGATTTGACTGCCCCCTTCCCCTTCAGACACATAAAATAAATCATATACATTTATTTATTCTTACCGCTCGCCTCCTCTTCTTTCCACCATGTCCTCAGCAACTATCTCTTCATGCCGAAGGTTATTCAAGGTACTGACATCAGGCAGCTTCAGTACGTATGCGACGGAGCACTAAACGTCATCAGTGCTGCGGCACGCTGCCCAGCGTCAGTACATTGAATGAGCCGCGGCATGTAGGGGAAGCTGGAGGGGACGAAGAGAAGCGAAGTGAAGCGGTGAGGTGGGTATGTATTTTTTTTATTTTATGTGATGGTGGGGGGATGGATGAAGTGTGATCGTTACACCGCGTGCGGTCAGCGGAAAGATGTAACACATTTATTAACAGCCGTTCATCTCTTAGTAAATGTGTTGCACCTTATTATTCTAGTTAATTGGTTATTAAGACGGGCACCAGTCTTAATAAATCTGCCCCACTGTGTTTTCCTATACTCTCTCAATTACTTGTACAATAACGTTATATTGTCAACTATGGTAAATGAAAACGGCATTAAAAAAAAAAAAACCTATGGTGAAATTATATTTTTCATGCATTTCCCCATTCTAAAAAATTTCATATAAATTAAATATGAGCTAATATTTACTCCCAAGTAGTGTTGGCTGGATTCACACGAGCATATTACGTCCGTAATGGACGGAACGTAATTCAGCCGCAAGTCCCGGACCGAACACACTGCAGGGAGCCGGGCTCCTAGCATCATAGTTATGTACGATGCTAGGAGTCCCTGCCTCTCCATGGAACTACTGTCCCATACTGAAAACATGATTACAGTACGGGACAGTAGTTCCACGGAGAGGCAGGGACTCCTAGCGTCGTAAATAACTATGATGCTAGGAGCCCAGCTCCCTGCAGTGTGTTCGGTCCGGGACTTGCGGCCGAACTACGTTCAGTCCATTACGGACGTAATATGCTCGTGTGAATCCAGCCTTAGGAAACGCCCGTCGCTTTAAGATTGCTATGACTACCAGCCTACTTCGGCTTTCCTCTGGATTAACCCTCTGCTTACTGATTTGGATTCTCTATTCTCGGCTGGTTGTTTACCTCTGCTACTCCTCCTGGTACTCTTCTGTTTTTCGATTTGGACTTGTATTGTCTCTGCTGGTTACTCGACTCTGCTTTTTTGAGTGCTCCGTTGGTCTGTCAGATTTTCTGTTCTGGTATAGCCTGCAAGTGCGCATCTTGTATAACATCTGACTCTGCAGCTGCAAACTGGGTCCCAATCTAATCTGCCTTGCAGCGGGCTATGGTGAAAACCTTGGGGGTGCCTTACACTCTACCAACCAGAGTGGTGACAGATTTGAGGTAGCTTATTTACTTGTGTGCCTGATCCAGACAGTTTCCTGCTTCTAAGGTAATCACTCTTTTAGTAATTCCATAAGCATACATGTTGGGAAATTGCTCAAGTAGCTATTCCTTGACAAATAGTTTCTAATAGGTATCTGCCTATTAAGCCTTGCAAGAGGCATGACCTAATTGTATACAGGCCAGTGTAAGGCTATGTTACATAGTTACATAGTTACGTAGTATGTACGGTTGAAAAAAGACACATGTCCATCAAGTTCAACCATATCTGCCCTGGTCTCCGCAGGGAATTCTAGCTGAAAAACCGCACCAAATTGTGGTGCTTTTTTTCAGCATGGAACGACCTCACTCTGACCGCCACTGCTGCCGTGAGTCCGCCCTACTCACTCACATATAGGAGGAGGAGAAGGGTGGACGGAGCCAAGTATGGCGGCGGAAGTGGTGGTCAGAGTGAGGTCGATGCGTGCCTGCCCAAGAGTTGGTCAGTCCAGTCACCTGACCTGAGTCAGTGACGTGAGGTCAGGTGACTGGACTGGTCCTCTCCTGGGCTGGCACAGTCCAGTCACCAGACTGGTCCCCTCCTGTCACAGCATGCCCTGACCTTACTCTGACCGCCGCTGCCGCTCTGTCATTCCCTCCTTGGCTCAGTCCGCCCACCCTACTTACTCGAAGTGAGATCAGGTGATGTAAAGGGGCTTTATTAAACAAGGACATTTATGATATATCCACAGGATATGTCATAAATGTCCGATAGATGCGGGTCCCACCTCTGGGTCCCAGATTTATCTCTAGAATGGGGCCACTAAACCCTGTTCTACCTCTTTGTGTTGTGGCTGAAGCTCGTGATTTTCGACTATGAAGAAGAAAACAGCGTAGCTCGCTGAGCTACGCTATTTCCATAAGTCCCATAGAGCTGAATAGTAGTTACCAAAACAGCGTGACTCGCATGCTACGTGTAGCGTTCATGGCCGCGGGCCGTCGGGTTTACTCACCTCCCGACGCCCGCAGCCATGGATCTGTGAGCGCTGGTCTCCGTCTCCCTCCTAGGAGATGCCAGCGCTCAATTCCGCTCCATTCGGCTGGGTCCCGTAGGGTGCGCGTGCACGCTCGGGCCGGGCCTTAAAGGGCCAGCGCGCGTAATTAGGAAATCGTCATCACTATCAACTGCCACGACTTCCTGGTCTATAAGAAGGCCCCTGGCCTTCTAATCCTTGCCTGAGCATTGTTAGTCTTTCCCAGTCTGTCTCGCAATGGTCCCTTAGTGTCTCCCGTTCTAGCTGTTACCCGTGCCCTGTTACCGTTCCTGTGTTCCGTATTGTTCCTGTGCCTACCAGCGTTGGAGTGTCATCTGCCACGTCAAGTGGCATCTGCCACGTCAAGTGCCATCTGCCACGTCAAGTGTCATCTGCCACGCCAAGTGTCTTCTGCCACGCCAAGTGTCATCTGCCACGTCAAGTGTCTTCCGCTTCATCGGATACTGCCCACCACATCTG
Source organism: Rhinoderma darwinii (assembly GCF_050947455.1). Lineage (NCBI taxonomy): Eukaryota > Metazoa > Chordata > Amphibia > Anura > Rhinodermatidae > Rhinoderma > Rhinoderma darwinii. The sequence continues at coordinate 390,285,102 of NC_134689.1, forward strand.
GCGTCACCTGCCGCATCTGCCTCCATCCACGCTGAAGCCACAGCCACCGTCCGGACTATTTCAGGTACCCAAGCATTACTGTCTGCCATTGACTTCCGCATAGACTGTGACCTGGTCAGCTGCCTCCCCGCTACGGCGGAGCGGCCTAGTGGGTCCACATACCCTGTGTCCGTGACAGTACGCTCAGGCCATGGAACCCGCTGGCCGGCCCAAGACCCCAGTACAGAAGATTCAGACAGAGATGCATGACCTACGCACACGTCAGGATCAACTCTTTGAGGCGGTGAATTATATCCTGGTCCGCCTGGATCTGTTCGCTGTTACACCTCCGGTTCTTCCTCCTGAAGCTGTTGCCGTGCCACTGCCTGTTGCTCCTCCTGTTTGTTCCGGATCCTCAGTTTTTCTGCCCCTTCCTCCTCGCTACGACGGTGACCACAGAGCATGTAGAGGATTTCTCAATCAATGCACGGTGCATTTTAGGCTACGGCCTCATCTCTGCCCCAAAGTGGCGTTCATTATCTCCCTCCTCGCTGGCAAGGCCCTCGCATGGGCGAACCCAATCTTGGAGCAACAAGGACCTGTATCCGTGGACCTAGCCTTGTTCCTGCAGTCCTTTCGTGCCGTGTTCGAGGAGCCGGGTCGAACATCCTCTGCCGCAGCTACTCTGTTGACCCTCAAGCAAGAGGGCTCCACTGTAGGGGAGTATGCCATCTCCTTCCGTACCCTAGCAGCCGAGCTGGCATGGAACAATGAGGCACTGGTGGCGACCTTCTGGCAGGGACTGTCCTCTCACATCAAGGACGAACTGGCAGCCCGCGACCTTCCTTCTACCTTGGATGCCCTCATCCTGTTAGCCACCCGGGTTGATATGAGAATCCGGGAGCGCTCTCAAGAGGTTTGTCAGGAGAGCCGGGCCCACAGACCAGCACCCTCTGCCCAGAGACCACTATTGTCCACTCCTAGTGCGTTACCTGAAGAACCCATGCAGGTAGACAGAGTCCGGTTATCTGAACAGGAGAAGCAGGGCAGACGCTCCTCTGGACTTTGTATGTATTGTGGCCTCAAGGGTCATTTTGTGCGCCAATGCCCACAGAAACCGGGAAACTCCAGTACCTAGGGTTGGTTGGAGAGGCAACTCTAGGTGGAACGTCTCCAAACGTTAAAACCTCTTCCAAATTATCGTTACCTGTGGCCATCGTCACCGGACAGTCATCTCATCCTTCCTCCGCCTATCTTGACTCTGGAGCGGCTGCTAATTTTATCCACCAGGATCTAGTGGATCGGTTTCAACTACCCACAGTCCGTCTGGAGAGACCCCTGGCAGTTGCCTCTGTGAATGGTCTACCGTTGCCTGATCCGATCATGCTCATCACTGAGCCATTGACACTACGGGTCGGAGGTCTTCACTTGGAACAGATCTCCTTCCTGATACTACCTAAGGCTATCAATCCTATCCTGCTGGGTCTGCCATGACTCCGTCTACACGCCCCGACACTCGACTGGAATTCTGGAGAGGTTCTTCAATGGGGTTCCAGAGGCCATAGCCATTGCCTGTCTCAAGCCCGCCCTGTTGTGCCCCCTCTGCCTCAGTCACTCTCCGATCTACCTTCTCAATATGCCAGTTTTGCGGATGTCTTTTGCAAACGAGAGGCTGAGACGTTGCCTCCACATCGGAATTATGACTGTCCCATTAAACTGGTTCCCAATGCTTCTCTTCCCCGTGGACGAGTATATCCTCTCTCCTTGCCAGAGACTTTATCGATGTCAGCCTATATCAAGGAGAACCTGGAGAGGGGTTTTATTCAAAAATCTTCCTCCCCGGCCGGGGCAGGCTTCTTCTTCGTTAAAAAGAGAGATGGATCTCTCCGACCCTGCATTGACTACCGTGGTCTCAATCAGATCACGGTCAAGAACAAATACCCGTTGCCACAAATTTCTGAGCTGTTTGATCGCATACGAGGAGCCAAAATTTTTTCCAAGCTAGATCTGCGGGGGGCCTATAACCTAATCCGGATTCGCCGGGGTGACGAATGGAAGACGGCATTTAACACCCGCGATGGGCACTACGAATACTTAGTGATGCCATTCGGACTGTGTAACGCTCCCGCAGTATTTCAGGAGTTCGTTAATGATATCTTCCGAGATCTCCTCTATATGTGTGTTGTAGTTTATCTCGATGATATTCTAATTTTCTCCCCAGATCTGATGACCCATCGGAGGCATGTTCGTCAAGTTCTTCTGCTAACAAGAGAGAATCGCTTGTATGCCAAGTTAGAGAAATGCACCTTTGAAAAGAGGTCTTTGCCCTTCCTGGGCTATGTCATCTCGGATCAAGGCCTTAAGATGGACCCTGAGAAATTAAAGTCTGTCCTGGAATGGCCACGTCTTCAAGGCCTAAGGGCCATACAGCGGTTCCTGGGTTTCGCCAATTTCTACCTGCAGTTTATTCCGAACTTTTCTTCTCTGACGGCCCCCATCTCTACCCTTACCAAGAAGGGTGTGAACGCCAAGGTATGGACTCCAGAGGCAGAGTCCGCATTCATTAGCCTCAAGAAAGCCTTCACTTCAGCTTCAATGCTCCATCACCCTGACGTGACTCGGCAGTTCTCACTAGAAGTGGACGCTTCCTCTGTTGGTGCAGGCGCACTTCTGTTCCAGAGGAGCTCCAAAGGAAAGGCAGTTGTATGTGGCTACTATTCAAGACTGTTTTCTTCTGCTGAGCGCAATTACTCAATTGGAGATCGGGAGCTACTCGCCATCAAATTGGCGCTGGAGGAGTGGAGACATCTTCTGGAGGGCGCTGCTCACCCCATCCTAATCTTCACCGACCACAAGAACCTCACCTACCTTCAGTCCGCCCAAAAACTGAATCCTCGTCAAGCCAGGTGGTCACTGTTCTTCACCCGTTTCCAATTTCTGCTCCACTACCGTCCCGCTGACAAGAATGTGAGGGCCGATGGCCTGTCCAGATCATTTGAGACGGAAGACATGGCGGAGTCCCTTCAGAGGATCATAGACCCATCCTGCGTTGTCATCGCCAATCCTCTGCAGGTTAGAGACATCCCTCCGGGGAGAACTTTTGTTCGGTTGGCAGACAGAAAAAGAATTCTCCGCTGGGGACACAGTTCTAAACTAGCTGGGCACGCCGGTGTCCGTAAAACCCAAGACCTGATTGCTCGTCACTTCTGGTGGCCCACGCTACCTAAGGATGTTCTGGACTTTGTCTCTGCTTGCACGGTGTGTGCCTCTAATAAAGTGACTCACTCCAAGCCTGCCGGCCTGCTTCAACCCTTACCTGTACCTAGTGCCCCCTGGCAGCACATCGCTATGGACTTCGTCACAGACCTTCCTCTCTCAGCAGGATGCAACACCATCTGGGTGGTGGTGGACCGGTTCTCTAAGATGGCACATTTTATTCCGCTGACCGGCCTACCCTCTGCTCCCCGACTGGCGAGTCTCTTCATTCAGGACATCTTTCGCTTGCATGGCTTGCCTCTTCACATTGTGTCCGACCGGGGGGTTCAGTTTACCTCTAAGTTCTGGAGAGCCCTCTGTAAACTCCTGGATGTGAGTTTGGACTTTTCCTCTGCCTATCACCCCCAGTCCAATGGGCAAGTTGAGAGGATCAACCAGATCATGGAAAATTATCTCCGTCACTTCATCTCTTCGCAGCACGATAACTGGGTACAGCTTCTTCCATGGGTCGAGTTTTCTTACAACAACCACACAAGTGAGTCCACCACTTCCACTCCGTTTCACATTGTGTACAGTCAACATCCCAGAGTTCCTCTTCCTGTATCAACTTCATCTCAGGTACCCGCTGCTGACTCTGCATATGAGGACTTCCTGCAAATCTGGCAACAGACCCGGTCCTCTATTTTGCTGGCGGTAGATCGCATGAAGCGAAAGGCGGATACTAGGAGAAGAGAGCCGCCTCAGTATCTTCCTGGGACTAAAGTCTGGCTGTCTTCTCGGAACATTCGCTTGAGGGTGCCTTCATACAAGTTTGCTCCCAGGTTCCTTGGTCCTTTCGAGATCCTGCAACAAATTAACCCTGTCTCCTATAAGCTGCGGCTGCCTCCTACCCTCAGAATCCCTAACTCCTTCCATGTGTCCCTCCTGAAACCAGTGGTCCTGAACCGCTACAGCAAGACTTTTAGTTCCACAGCTGCTCCCAGCGGTCCTTCTGATATATTCGAGGTAAAGGAGATCCTGGACTGCAAAAGGATAGGAGGAAGGACTTTCTATTGGTGGACTGGAGAGGGTTTGGTCCTGAGGAGAGGTCCTGGGAGCCAGAAGAGAACCTCAGCGCCCCTGCTCTTATTAAAAAGTTCCTCTCTCACTCTGGCCCCAAGAAGAGGGGGCGTAAGAGGGGGGATACTGTAGTGTCCGTGGCCGCGGGCCGTCGGGTTTACTCACCTCCCGACGCCCGCAGCCATGGATCTGTGAGCGCTGGTCTCCATCTCCCTCCTAGGAGATGCCAGCGCTCACTTCCGCTCCGTTCGGCTGGGTCCCGTAGGGTGCGCGCGCACGCTCGCGCCCGGCCTTAAAGGGCCAGCGCGCGCAATTAGGAAATAGTCATCACTATCAACTGCCACAATTTCCTGGTTTATAAGAAGGCCCCTGGCCTTCTAATCCTTGCCTGAGCGTTGTTAGTCTTTCCCAGTCTGTCTCGCAATGGTCCCTTAGTGTCTCCCGTTCCAGCTGTTACCCGTGCCCTGTTACCGTTCCTGTATTCCGTATTGTTCCTGTGCCTACCAGCGTTGGAGTGTCATCTGCCACGTCAAGTGCCATCTGCCACGTCAAGTGTCATCTGCCACGCCAAGTGTCACCTGCCACGCAAAGTGCCATCTGCCACGTCAAGTGTCTTCTGCCACGCCAAGTGTCATCTGCCACATCAAGTGTCTTCCGCTTCATCGGATACTGCCCGCCACGTCTGGTGCCACCTGCCGCATCTGCCTCCATCCGCGCTGAAGCCACAGCCACCGTCCGGACTATTTCAGGTACCCAAGCATTACTGTCTGCCATTGACTTCCGCATAGACTGTGACCTGGTCAGCTGCCTCCCCGCTACGGCGGAGCGGCCTAGTGGGTCCACATACCCTGTGTCCGTGACACTACGATACTTTCGTAACTGCCATTCCCTACTATGGGAGTTACGGAAACAGCGTAGCCCAGCGAGCTACGCTATTTTCTTCTTCATGGTCGGAAATCAGTGAGAACACAGAGAGGTAGAACAGGCTTTAGGGGGCCCCGTTCTAGAGACAGGTGTGGGTCCCAGAGGTGAGACCCGCATCTATCTGACATTTATGACATATCCTGTGGATGTCATAAATGTCCGTGATGGGAAAACCCCTTTAAGTAAGTCGGAACAACTTTGCTGCGAGTTATTTTCATAACTTACCAAAGAGTCGACCGCTCCAGACTGACCGACGCACCATGATCAATATCGGCTAACATCACGCGTCCCACCAAAGAGAAACAGTTCCAGCCATCACATTAGGGGTGAATTAATTAAATATTTGACCAAATATAGCAGGCAAATTTTTAAGTTGATAATTTTGTGTGGCCCGTGAATGATGTTATAAATATCCAAATGGCCCTTGACAGAAAAAAGGTTCCCCACTCCTGATGTAGGGTCATAGCCGGCAAAAGGAAGTATGAAGTGGTTGTCTGCTGTATGTTATAGCTGACACTTCACTGCAGAAGTGGAGGAATCGGAGATAACGCAAATCCCACTCGTTTAACCTCTTGGATGCAGCAGTCAAATTGATCTCCAGAATAAAGTTAACATGTCATTATTACCGCATGATAAATGCCGTAAACTCTAAACCCAAATAACAATGGAGGAATCACTGTTTGTTTCCCATTTCAGGCCACAAAGAACTTTTTTCCAGTTTCCCAGTAATTTACATGGTACAATAAATGGTGCCATGAAAAATTCCAACTCGTCTCGCAAAAAAACAAGCCCCGATATGATTATATTTATGGAAGAATATAAAAGTTATGGTTTTGGAAGGTGGAGAGGGAAAAATGAAAGCAAATAAATAAAAATGACTGCGGCAGCAAGGGGTTCAAAAATAGTGACTGCAAGGACCCATTATCCACTTTACCTGCCCAGGACCTTAACCATCCTTCTTTGAATCAACACACCAACACCTTCTTTATGGAAATGTGGAAGTGGCCACAGCTTTATTCTTATTTACAAACATCGGCATGAAGACATATATATATATATTTATTTCTCTCTCCTCCTGAAATGCCGATGCTCCCTGTCTCCATCAGGCATGTAGGGTGCTACCTCCGTCTTCATCTGCCGTACTTTCCGCCAGCTGTGACATCTACGAAAAAACCAGAAAAAACGCCAGAACAAGAATATCACCGTAGAAAAATCTTTCAAAAAACAAAACCAAAAACAAAACCAAAACCACCAGGGGAGGGAGGGCGGGTGTTTCTTCCACTGCAGCTTGAAGGTAAGAGGGGTTTCTGCTCCAAACCCCTGCCTTATATCTTCTTAACCACGCCCCTCTTACTCCTTGTTAACCAATCCTGGTCCTGGGCATTATTTTAAACCGTTCCATCCTTTCTTAACCCCTAGCAGTCCCTGACACTCTCCCTAGGCGCTTCAGTGTCTGCAAGACTGCAAGGACCCATTATCCACTTTACCTGCCCAGGACCTTAACCATCCTTCTTTGAATCAACACACCAACACCTTCTTTATGGAAATGTGGAAGTGGCCACAGCTTTATTCTTATTTACAAACATCGGCATGAAGACATATATATATATTTATTTCTCTCTCCTCCTGAAATGCCGATGCTCCCTGTCTCCATCAGGCATGTAGGGTGCTACCTCCATCTTCATCTGCCGTACTTTCCGCCAAGAAGGGGAACTGAGAAACCTACTCAGTCCCCCGACCACCCCCACCAAGCAACGCCAACCCTCTCTCGGCACCATCCAAGAGGTCCAATAAAAAGATATCGAGCCCGATATCATTCAGATGCACTCCATCCGGCGCCAGCAAATCTGCATTATCCCCCTCCAGGGACTGGTGTCGCAACCCGATCCCCCCTATAGAGCGAATGAACCGCGACACCCGCACATTAATTAGCTTGCGCACTCTCTCCAACGCTGCCATGTTCCTCGCTCCTCGCCACACCGTGCGCGCCACTATCTCAGACCAAACTACCACGCAACGGGCGAACAGGTCCTGAAAACGCGCCAAATCCGTCCGTATAAATGACAATAACTCGGCCATTTTTACTTGGCCGATATAATTTCCACCAGCATGTATTATCAGGACAACAGGTCCGTACGTGTGCCTTGTAACTGCCACTACTTCTGGCAGTAACTGCACCCACCGTAATCCCCGGACACCTCTCCAATGGACGTCGGCCTGTGAGAGGCCCAAATTCGGACCTAACGGCCTCCGTCCCGCTCGAACCGCTGCCCAATGCACGTACGAATGCCCCAAGATCCACACTTGGGGGCGCCGCGACCCTAACAAAGAAATTAAGCTACATTCCGGTCAAATGAAGATACAGGCAGGATTAACATAACACATAACAAGGAAGGAAAACAGGGGTGGGGGGGGGGGGGTGAAGGGGGCGACATTTTTACTATAAAAATTTCCAGCTTACACACTCTTTAAAACCAAATCCGGTCGCACATATGACTTATAGCTATTAGACCGCCATCTACCCAGACTCATGATAGCCGCCGAATCCAAGCCCAAGGCATCCGCCTCAGTTGCCGCCCCTATCCTGAACGAATGTGTACCAAACTCGCCCGGTGGCAAACCCAGGTACCTCAGACCGGCCTTAAAAATCGCCTCAAATTGAAAACGCGACATTGCGGATCCATCCTGATGGATCAAGAATTGAGCCCCGGGCACTCGGACCAACACGAATTCCTGGACCCATTTTACCGGGCAATACTGCCCCCCAATCCTCCCAATCGACAGCCAAGCCCCCCTCCCTACCATGTCAGTCTTTGACCTCCGCACACAGACCCTGAGAGAATCTCCCAACGTCACTACATCCGATCCGAGAAGACCACCGCTTGCCCCCACGCTGTGCGGAACCAGCTCACTAACCCGTAATGCGGCAAAGAAAGCCAAAGAAAACGCCGCGCCGAACAAGGACACTTCATATTCATCCCGACACACAAAACATAAAACGGCTAGAAGCCGACCCAAAAGTGAAAAAGATACTGGCCGCCTCGTGTCCCTGGAACACGCCTCTTTTTTCCACCCTTTTAAAGACTGCCGAACTACAAATTCTTTTGTAACATCTCTGCATCCCCACAATTTTAACATAAAGGCCACCCCTGCTAAAAACTTGCTCGCCGTGGCCGCACTACCCCCTTCCTGACGTATTTGTACCAAACTTGCTAACGTCACGTCCAGGTGACACCCATCCTGTGATGGGAAGTTACTCCCCGCAATCTCCAACCACCGATCCCACGCTCTGCAATGACTCTTCCAAGTCGCCGGTACCACCGAACCCCTCAACAGCCTCATAAGTTGTCCTCGACCAGGGCCCATAAGTGAAGGGGGGGGGGACACCCCTTCTGCCAAAGCTGCCGGGTGCAATTCCCGAAACCGGGACATCTGTGAACGAGACAAAGCATCAGCCATCACATTACGGACTCCCGGAACATGTTTCGCACGAAACCACACATTCAAACGCAAACACTTCAAAACCAACCGTCTTAATAAAGCTAATACCGGCAATGAACTAGACGACAACCCGTTCACCGCATGCACCACCGCCATGTTGTCTGTCCAAAATACAATCCTCTTATTCACCATCACGCTACCCCACAACTCTATTGCAACTATAATAGGAAACAATTCCAATAGCGTCAAATTACGTAAAACTCCCAAATCACTCCAATGCAAGGGCCAAGGGGACCTACACCAACTTCGGCCCAAAATTGCTCCAAAACCATCACTTCCGGCTGCATCCGTAAACAATTCCAAGTCTACATTAGACAACTCCGCGTCCTGACACACCGACCTCCCATTAAACGAACTCAAAAACGAATGCCAGACAAACAAATCCTTCTTCATCCAAGAGGTTACCCGGATAAAATGATTTGGCTTCGAGATACCTCTAGTGGCTAAAGACAAACGCCTAGAGAAAACACGACCCATTGGAATTATACGACAAGCAAACACCAGCAATCCCATTAACAACTGTAACGGTTTTAACGTCACTTTTTTCGACCCCATGACCTGGTCAACTTGCGTCACTAGCCTTGCCAATTTATCATCGGGCAAGCGAAAAATCATCCGCTCGCTATCTATTTCGATACCCAAAAATGACAAAACAGTTAAAGGACCTTCCGTCTTATCTTCGGAAATAGGTACACCGAAACGCGACATCACCTGTCGAAACACTCTCAGCAACGTGCTGCACAACCCAGAGCCCCCCGGGCCTACAAAAAGAAAATCATCCAGATAATGAATGACCGAGTCACAACCTGACTCCAAACGAACTACCCATTCTAAAAATGACGCAAACATTTCAAAGTGACTGCATGATATTGAACAACCCATTGGAAGGCACATATCCACATAAAACCCTTTATCTAAACAACAACCCAGCAGGTGAAAACACTCCGGATGAACCGGCAGCAAACGAAAGGCCGCTTCAATATCAGATTTAGCTAACAACGCCCCCTGTCCAGCCGCCTGTACCAGCCTTACTGCAACATCGAAAGACGTATACGAAACCGCCGCCTCCGCCCTAGAAATACCGTCGTTAACAGAACCACCGCGAGGAAAGGAAAGGTGATGAATCAGCCTAAACTTTCCTCGTTCCTTCTTTGGAACTAAACCAAGGGGGGAAACTCGCAGATTCGTATACGGCGGCTCGCTGAATGGACCTGCCATTCTCCCTAATTCCACTTCTTTCGCCAATTTTAGCCGCGCAATGCCCACATTCTCATTGATCGACTTCAAATTGTCAGCCAATGACAATGTCGCAGAATATTCAAAAGGAATCTCAAAACCAAACGAAAACCCGCTAGTGAGCACCTCTGCTTCCCGCCTCCTGTGGTACCGCTCTAACCATGGGCCCATCTCGAGAACGTTCACCGGCGTTCTCCGCTGCGCCGGAAGGAGGTGCCTTAACCGGCTGCTTACCTCTCCGGAAACACCGGAGCGCCGCATGAGCGCCCCCACAGATGGAGCATTCATGTCGGAATTTGCACGTGGCAAAGAAACGACAGTGGCCCTCGTTGTAGAGCCAACAGGCACCCGTGGGCCTAGCGGCCGCAACTCCAGGGGCGGGGCCCGGAGCTGCGGCCGCACTGGGAAAGGGGCGTTGTTGCCTGCTCCCTTGCGCTAAGATAAGCTGCAAACACACGTCCGTTGCCTTCGTCGCCCAACTAATATCAGGCGACAAAGCCAAACGACGCCGAAATTCTTCATCATATCGCCACCAGGCCGCACCACCGGGCAGCCTGTGGGCGCTGAAAATTGTGTCAAAATAGATAAACAACTCGGCCCCTTTCCCAGGATAGCGTTGGCAAATAACATGAGCCAGTGTAGCGTAACACTGTACCCAGTTGCCAAATGTTTTCGCGACTTTCGCTTTCCTATCTGAACCTCTCTCAAAACCCCGCTCCTTGTCGACAGTCACCTGCTCTACCGAGACCAAGGACCAAATATCCACAAATTCATTCCTCCAAATCTTGTCCTTGATCTCAGCTGACAAATGAGTCCTGAGAGGAGCGACTCCACAAAACAATGAATCTCTAAACGTCAAACTAGCTAAAGCATTCTCTTTCTCAGACGGGGGCATAGCTCCCTCTGGTGGCACCGAGGGACACAACGTTCCCTCATTCACTTTTAACCCAGCCACCACGGCTTTTAAAACAGAAATCAAATCCGCACCCGATGCAATAGATTTATTAAGCCATGCGTCACCGCAGGCCGACTCACCGCTCCCAGAGGTCCCACCGACTCCAGAGGGTCCTTCAGCCACTTGCCGCGGCACTGGAACCACGGCCTGCACCTCCTCCACCGGCCCGGCGGGAGGGACAACCTGGGACAGCTGCTCCTGATCCACCGACAAGCGCTGCACCTCCCGGCGTCGACTGCGTCTCTGCGGCCGTGATGATCTCCGCGACGACCTCCTCCACGATCCTGACGATGCAGACGTCGTCGCCGACGAGCAGGAGAATCCATCGCTGGAAGACGAGGAATACCGCCGACCACGCCTCTTCACGTCACCCGATCTGCGACGTCTATGATGGCCGTGCCGGCGATGTCCTCCAGCCCGGCGTTTCCTCCCTCGCCTGGAACGCTCCCTTCTTGGACCTGCAGGAGAAAAAGATGACAAGGCAGGAGAAGGGCAAATCGAGTCCAAAACACCCTCGACCCCATCTTTCCTAGCACACTCCCCCCCTGGCCTTAACCCATGCTGACAGGGGCCCGGGGGGGACCGGGGTGGAGAAGCGACAGGCACCGCAGAAGCCCCCGCCCCCTGGCTGGGCTGTTTGCTCACCGCCCGCTTCCCCGAACCCACCGCCATCTTCTTTTTATGTGAGCCGCCATCTTGTTTCCTGGCCGCACTGCGCCTGCCAGGACGTCCCGCCCCTGTTCTCCCCGCCGCCAATTCTGGCTGCGCAGAGAACAGCACGGGGAAAGATGGCGCCGACCCCGGCTGCACACAGGCACCAGAAGCAAGTCCCAGCTCCTGTGAACATGCCGCATGGTAAGCAACCATGTCGGACCAATCACCTGTGTCCGCCATATTCACCCCACTGTCACGAAAATCGACCGCTGCCACCGCGCCCGCATCAGCAGCTCGAGGCGGGTTGTACCGAGCCCGTGCCGGTTTAACAGCCGCCCTCTTACCGCCATGGGGAAGGACGCCAGCGCGACGAGTGGGCGGGGGGGAGGGGGGCACTATGTCGACCGACGAAGCACCCGTCGACATAGGCCTAGGGGACCTGCTGGGACCACCGCATCACTGTGCAGCAGTCACAGCACCCCTCATAGCAACGGGGCTAGGGCTCAGTCGAACCGGAGGGCGTGTAACGCGCTGCGGCCTACCTCGAGTAGCCGCTCCCGACTGCTCCGTGCCGCGCTCTGAAACTCGCTTCTCTCCTTCCTCCAACAGGGATTCCAGCCAGGCAGGTCCCTCCGACGCTACCCGCTGTGCCACCTTCCGCAACAGTTCTTCTGCCATCTTCTTGAAAGAACACGCTCTGAATCTCCACAGCAGCAGCAAAGGTGTTTCTTCCACTGCAGCTTGAAGGTAAGAGGGGTTTCTGCTCCAAACCCCTGCCTTATATCTTCTTAACCACGCCCCTCTTACTCCTTGTTAACCAATCCTGGTCCTGGGCATTATTTTAAACCGTTCCATCCTTTCTTAACCCCTTGCAGTCCCTGACACTCTCCCTAGGCGCTTCAGTGTCTGCAAAAACCATAAGAAAAATACATATATGGTATTGCCACATTAAAAACAACTTTAGACAATTTTCTTACCGCACTGTGCATTATGTAAATAATAATAATGAAAAAAAACAATGGTAAATTCCCCACCAAAAATACATTGCTCTCAGAATGACACAAAAATGTTTTTGTTTTTCTTCCATGAAACAAGTTTTTTATCGTGCAAAAAGTACTTTTGTATATAATATATATATATATATATATATATATATACACAAATATATCATAATGATGCTTAGAAAATAGGATGCCATGTTATTTATACCACAAAGCAAATGAAGAAATGCAAAAAAAATTGTGAAATTGATTTTTTTTTCTAACCACGTCATGTGTACTCAGAATCCTGACACTTCTGAATCTTTTCTGTGAGATTTACAGCAATGGATACGAAATCTCGTTTACCTCGTAATCCCGCGAGATTTCGTATCCGTTGCTGGAATCTCACAGAAAAGATTCAGAAGTGTCAGGATTCTGAGTACACATGACGTCCAGGCTGGATTTCATGTGTATTCATTATCAGGACACTGTAGTAATGTTAGGGCTTGTGTATGTGGCTGCACATAGTGATATAACTATATCGCTAGTGCAGTGTAAATGAATGGAGAGGAGTGCATGATGCCGATTGGTCAGCGTCATGCACTCCTCTGTACAACGCCCACTTGGTCGAAAGTAAAAGTACGCCCACTTGGGCATTAAGAAAGCTCATTAGCATAAACTAAAATCGCTCCTAACGTTGTGAAAAAAGATCGTTTTTTTAAATAAAAAGCATTACTGTCACCTACATTACAGCGCCGATCTCCTTATATAGGAGACAGGGCACTTATAATGTGGTGACAGAGTCTCTTTAAGTAAAAAGAGCCCGTGCCATTGTGTAGTATATAGGTTGTAAAGGTGCAGTATAGAAATTCTGTACTCACATGAGGTAAAATGTGATCCTCAGTTGTTGGACCTGGGATCGTCCTCGAGTAATCCTGTTGAATCACAGTTCGTGCTGGTGGGGTGATCGTATAGATCAGTCGGGCTTTGCATGTCTGTGAAAAAGTAATAGACCAGGCCTCAGTATTGGGTCAAAATGTTATATATTTTTTTCTTTATTTATAAGGTTTTAGTCAAAAGACTGGTAAAATAAATAAAACATTTAAAAAAACAGGAGCTCAACCTTTTGCAGGTGATCCCTGCTTTATCAGGAATGGTACGAGATGTGGGTTTGGGTGTCCCTCTTAAATAGGCCAGAGTGCTAACATCAATTACCTCATTAAAGGTTAGGGATCAGGTGTCGTGTTTCAGTAACTAGTGGCTGCTGATTGGAGATTCAGTTCCTCAGTGTTTCTGATGTGTCTGATGTATTTGCTTGTGTGGTTCGGACTGTAGGGGGAGAAAGAAATACATTGTGTCTTTCTAACCTTCTGATATATGTCCTGTGCATTGGGGATGGCCAGACCAGACCATAGGACTAAGGCTGGGTTCACACAACCTATTTTCAGGAGTAAACGAGGCGTATTATGCCTCGATTTACGCCTGAAAATACCGCTCCAATACGTCGGCAAACATCTGCCCATTCGTTTGAATGGGTTTGCTGATGTACTGTGCTGACGACCTGTCATTTACGCGTCGCTGTCAAAAGACGACGCGTAAAATGACTGCCTCGTCAAAGAAGTGCAGGACACTTCTTTGACGTAATTTGAGCCATTTTTCATTGAATCCAATGAAGAACAGCTCCAAATTACGGCTGTCAAAGACGCCTCGCAAAATGCGAGTACGCAATTACGTCTGAAATTACGGAGCTGTTTTCTCCTGAAAACAGCTCCGTATTTTCAGACGTAATGGTCGTTATCGTGTGCACATACCCTAAGAGTTGACGTGTGTATAGAGGTGGCGATATCCTGAAAGAATATTGTCTGGCAAATGTTTGCTCGAAGCATTTGTTAGTGTTCATTACCATTTTTTGAAATGTATTAGTTTTGTCATTTATTTACTTATCTTATATAATTTTTCTAAAGTTTGTTTGAAGCCCGATTTTTCATTGGTTTAAAATCAGGGAATAGCTATTTTTGATTGGACACGCATTCCCCAGGTAACGGATTGCACTGACAGGCTCCGCCCCCTATTGATGACGTGGCAGCCCATAATTGGCTGCAAAGCACATCATTCGATGACTTCTGGGACCTGCAGTAAGGACTAATCCCTATCACTGGTCATTTATAATCAAGCACCGCAGTAATACCGCATGTAGATCACACAGCGATGTCAGTGACATCTGTATAACGTGTTCTTATATAAAACACAGCTGCCGCAGAACCTCTTATTCAGATGTACAGAACTGTAGCTGTCCCATTCATATGTCGCAAAATCGCGGCAAAACGCCACGACCGCTACATCTGAATAATCCCATCAGAGATGAGACCCTCATGATTTTTAGCTACGAAAAAAAACTGCATTGAATTTGTACCTGACACCTTTGTTCCAAGGCTCTGCCCTCCATCATTGTGTGCAGCCGCCTCAGCTCCGTCCTGCAGCCTCTTCTCGCGCGCCAAATGTGTCACGTGACGTCCCCAGTTTCCCACGCTGTCGCATCATCACAGGAAGCGGGTGAGTCGGGTGAGCGGCCGCCGTCTCAGTTTTGGGCTCACATTATGTGGGGAGTTTGAGGTACAGCGGGGGCTCCGCATCTCCCTCCACTGCCGGTGAATGTCATATCACTGCAGGACGCGGTCTGGATGGTGAATCCCAGAGGAAAGTATTACTAGGGGGAGTAGTGGTTACCCCGAGTGCAGTAGTCCTCTATGTATATGCTCACTGAGGGCATGTTGAGGGTTGTAGTACCTCCTCAGGTGCAGAGCTGCTCATCTATTAAATAGACACGTCGTCTGTATCGTGTGAAACTACAACTACCAGCATGTGGCCGCACCACCCGTAGAGACCAGAAATACAGTGACAGGACTGCAAAAACTCATTTTATTAAGAATGAAAAAAATATATATAAGGTGATGACGTATATAACATAAGTGAAATATAGAATAACTGGTATATAATATATACATAAAATACCTGCAACTGGTGTATAACGATACATAACTGGAATATAAAACATATAATATTAACGAATATAAAACATATATAATATAACGAATATAAAACACAATATAACTGGAATATAAAACATCGATGCCAAATGGGCATGAATCAAAAGTCCCCGCCCCTCATCCACCACTTCAAGGTTTAGTCTAGGATCACTGGCTTAGGACTTTTATTTCCTAAAGGGAATACATTTTTTTTGGTCATGTGGTCATAGTGTTAAGGATATTTAATGGTGCTTCCAATACCATTGAGTCCGGTGTCACCAGTATTCCACCCGTACTTACGGACCCGTTTTCTCTGCACTAATCGGCAGCCCCTTCTCTCTATCAGTGCTGGAAAGAGAGACAGGGCAGCCCTTTCGGGCAGAGTTTCTGCAGCGATTGAAAGTAAAAGAAGTTCATACGTACCGTTGTCTTGGTGACGCGTCCCTCTTGACATCCAGTCCGACCTCCCTGGATGACGCGGCAGTCCATGTGACCGCTGCAGCCTATGATTGGCCTGCGATTGGCTGCAGCGGTCACATGGGATGAAACATTATCCCGGGAGGCCGGACTGGAGGAAGAAGCAGGTAAGTTAACTTTTAATACTCTAATTATTATTCGGGTCATGCTCCCATATAAAGTATGGGAGCACGGTCTGTAAAAAGCAAAAACAGGACATGTCCTATCTTTTGCGGAGCCTTTCTACGGCACGGACACCTTCCTGTAAATATACAGGCTGGTGTCAATGGGCAATAGAAGTGAATGGGTCCGTAATTATGGACGAATCCTACGGTCGTTTGCATGGGGCCTTACAACACATAATTAGGTATTTAAATAGTGAGTTTTTACTCTATCTTTACCGTAAGTCAACCTCCCGAGCAACGCCAGGTATAAAAGTTAGTTTATTTTACACTACCGTTCAAAAGTTTAGGGTCACTTAGAAATTTCCTTATTTTTTAAATAAAAGCACAGTTTTTTTCAATGAGGATAACATTAAATTAATCAGAAATACACTCTATACATTGTTAATGTGGTAAATTACTATTCTAGCTGCAAACGTCTGCTTTTTAGTTCAATATCTACATAGGTGTATAGAGGCCCATTTCCAGCAACCATCACTCCAGTGTTCTAATGGTACATTGTGTTTGCTAACTGTGTTAGAAGGCTAATGGATGATTAGAAAACTCTTGAAAACCCTTGTGCAATTATGTTAGCACCGCTGTAAACAGTTTTGCTGTTTAGAGGAGCAATAAAACTGACCATCCTTTGAGCTAGTTGAGAATCTGGAGCATTACATTTGTGGGTTCGATTAAACTCTCAAAATGGCTAGAAAAAGAGAGCTTTCATGTGAAACTCGACAGTCTATTCTTGTTCTTAGAAATGAAGGCTATTCCATGCGAGAAATTACCAAGAAACTGAAGATTTCCTACAACGGTGTGTACTAATCCCTTCAGAGGACAGCACACACAGGCTCTAACCAGAGTAAAAAGAGAAGTGGGAGGCCCCGCTGCACAACTGAGCAACAAGACAAGTACATTAGAGTCTCTAGTTTGAGAAATAGACGCCTCATAGGTCCTCAACTGGCAGCTTCATTAAATAGTGCCACGCAAGTGTCAACGCCTACAGTGAAGAGGCGACTCCAGGATGCTGGCCTTCAAGGCAGATTGGCAAAGAAAAAGCCATATCTGAGACTGGCTAATAAAAGGAAAAGATTAATATGGGCAAAAGCACACAGACATTGGACAGAGAAAGATTGGAAAAAAGTGTTATGGACAGACGAATCGAAGTTTGAGGTGTTTGGATCACACAGAAGAACATTTGTGAGACGCAGAACAACTGAAAAGATGCTAGAAGAGTGCCTGACGCCATCTGTCAGGCATGGTGGAGGCAATGTGATGGTCTGGGGTTGCTTTGGTGCTGGTAAAGTGGGAGATTTGTACAAGGTAAAAGGGATTTTGAATAAGGAAGGCTATCACTCCATTTTGCAACGCCATGCCATACCCTGTGGACAGCGCTTGATTGGAGCCAATTTCATCCTACAACAGGACAATGACCCAAAGCACACCTCCAAATTATGCAAGAACTATTTAGGGAAGAAGCAGGCAGCTGGTATTCTATCTGTAATGGAGTGGCCAGCGCAGTCACGAGATCTCAACCCCATAGAGCTGTTCTGGGAGCAGCTTGACCGTATGGTACGCAAGAAGTGTCCATCAAGCCAATACAACTTGTGGGAGGGGCTTCTGGAAGCATGGGGTGAAATTTCTCCCGATTACCTCAGCAAATTAACAGCTAGAATGCCAAAGGTCTGCAATGCTGTAATTGCTGCAAATGGAGCATTCCAAGACGAAAGCAAAGTTTGAAGGAGAAAATTATTACTTCAAATAAAAATCATTCTTTCTAACCTTGTCAATGTCTTGACTATATTTTCTAGTCATTTTGCAATTCATTTGATAAATATAAGTGTGAGTTTTCATGGAAAACACAAAATTGTCTGGGTGACCCCAAACTTTTGAACGGTAGTGTATATTTAATACAAATCTGGTGAGTGAGATAGATATGGTGTAAGTACTGCTTGGCGATGGTGTCAGGGGGTCTGGAAAGACCCTCAGATGATATGGCTGGCGCTACGTCAGTGTAGTGGTGGAAATTGCGTACATCTCGGTGATGAAATATGAAAAGAGGTGAAATGATGTGATTTTTAGCTTTCCTGCATTACTGGGTATGAAGTAAGAGGTATTAGGTAAATGTTGTTGGGGGGGGGGGGGGGTATGGTGTATTTAGTAGTTACCCTAAAGGATGAAACTCGGGAAAGGCAATGTATTTTGGTTGATATAATAAATGGTTACTACTATGGAGTAAAGGCAAAGGGAGGGCAGAGCTACTGAGCATAGGTGGCCATACACCTTAAATGGCAGTCGGCCAATGCTTGTTAGGCTGATAGCTATTCCTCCCGACACCCCATACACATGTATGCTCGGCCATGTGTTCCCAATGGGGTGAAGGAAATAAGCAACTGCCAGACACCTCTTGCGGCCGCTTATCTCCTGTGAGAACATCTGCAGTTGGAGAAGAGTTGTGACACATTAGATGGTTATCCTGCTGAAATCGGTGGATTCTGTCTATGTTTATGTAATGTGTATGGGCACCTACTAGGGGAGAACAGCTCCATAGCATTAACTATTTTGAAATTGGAAGTACAGCACGGGCCTCCTAGATTTATATCCGTACAACACAAATCCGTAACACAGTCATGTGCAGATCTTCCAAGTGGGCTGGAACCAAATTAGGAAATATCCTTCTCATATTGTTCATGTTTCCTTTTGTCCCTATGAGCTGTCTTTTTGGGAAGTGGTTGGAAATACACCTATGAGCTTGGCTTAACTTGAGATTTTTCTAAATGCTGTACAGTAATGAGAAGTATATCCTAGTGGCGAACACCATCTAAGTAATGAATAAATTGTTGCAAAATTTTGAAGTCTTCTAAGAGACCTTTTTCCATGGACTGGATAAATGTCATGATAAAATGTCATTATTACTAAGGCATATTCGTCACTTGATATAAAACATATGCAGCACTGTGGAAGCATCCTCAGAGTGACTTAGCCATGTTTAGTTTTATCCGGACTCTTCATCAGTTTTCAGTGAATGGGAATCGCAGTTCTTCAATAATTCACATCCTGTTAAAATTTACTTGCAGTTATTAACCCATCACAGCCAGATAGAATTGATAGAACCGGTAGAATTGTCTAGGACAATCTGTTTTATTTAATCGCGAAGAGGTTAAATGCATCCATTATTCATAAGCAGGGAAAGGTTCTTATTTGGCCCAAGATAATTAAATTTAACTTTGGTAATTGTGCAGCTGAATATAAGATGAGGCCACGCTAGAGGGAATTCTTTGTTAAAGAGAAGTTTAGCGACTAACAGTTTGAAAATTATGATTCTTACTGTTGAGTCACTCGATAGATATTCTAATTTCCTCCATTCTTTATGTTGCTCTCTTTATAGTTGACTGAATGTGCCTTGCAGATTTATAGGCTTTTTTAAAATGATTATTTATCATATAACCCCTTGATATATTATTACATATGTTTAATTATGGCGTCATGCACAACCTCCGAGTTGTATGGTGCCATAATACGGCTCTCATACACTTCTATGGGGCTCTACTATGGTATGGAGCCTCAGGGTCTCTATGTGCCACCGTACAGCCTCCTGTACAGTGACTAAAGACTAGATCCTAACCCCCACTTGGGTATTGCCCCTAGCTAGATGGGTATATACTAGGCTAAAAATACACCATGTCCCATCAAAGTATGTCCAGGAATATGCAGCTGTATGACCATATAGTTTAATATATCTGCCATTGGCTGTAATTGTGGTGGTAGTACTATCTGTACGTGTCTAACTGCAATCTGTCCTTACTATGAATATTTATTTTTTGTTCCTTGACAAAGGGTAATTTGTTTTTTCTTAAGGCCCTTTTAGACTGGCCAATGATCGGGCAAACGAGCGTTCATATGAATGCTCGTTCTTGATTATTGCCCTGTATAAACAAAGGCAAGGATCAGCCGTTGACAGAGCAAACACTTGTTCATTGGCTAATTGTATAGTTTATGTGGCACAAAATATTATCGTTGTTGGCAGTACATCTCCCTGCTGCCGACATGTTGGTAATTCATGGGGACGAGCGATCGTAGTAATGATCGCTCGTCCCCATACATAGCTCCTAGTGAAAGGAGCAAACGAGCACAGATCAACGAGCTATATCGTTGATCAGCGCTCGTTTTTACAGCCAATTTTGGTTGGTCTAAAAGGACCTTAACAGTCCTCTCTCAGGGCCCATCCTGAGCCGTGTAAACAAGCACCGATCAATGAGACAGCTCGTTGATCGGCGCTCGTTTGCTCCTTTCACAAGGGGCTAGTATGGGGACGAGCGCTCATTACTTTGATCGCTCGTCCCCATACGTTTGTTTCATGTCAGCAGCGTGTCTCTCTGTTCACACAGGGAAATGTGCAGCCGACAAAAATAAAAAAAAATTCATTTTTAAAACGATACGATCAGCAGATGAACATGAATTTGCTCGTTCATCTGCTGATCGCTGCCCTGTTTATAAACGGCGTTCCAACGAGCGTTCTATAAACCAGCGTTTGCCTGATAATTGGCCAGTGTAAATGGGCCTTTAGTCACACACAGTAGCAGGAGGATGATAGGAATATCAGTGGACGATGGAAAAACCATCTCTGACCCTGACTAACCCGAACTTGTCCCTAGGCTGGTTTAAATAAAAAATTTGCTAAAAAAATGATTATAGAGTACTATTTATCCTTGTAGCAGGGGTTAGATAGGGTCCTGTTGTTGGATGGCGGGGTCCAGTATGCTAGAAATCAGCAGAGGGGGAGGAAGAGGACCAAATTGGTTGTCGCTGACATTCCCAGGAACAGATATATTTTGCATTTATTAACAGGACGAGCTAGAGTGCTTGCTCGGCTTATGAGTTCAAAAAGTTCATACTCTAAAATATAATAGTTGCCAGATTAGGAATGTAACCTTGACATTTAAAAATAAATAAATAATAATAATAATTCTCTTATACATTAATTATTATTTTTTTTAGTTAGACTAATATATAATTGCCCGATTTTAGTCTTCACAGTTCCTTAATAAACTTTTTCTCACATCCTCTTCCGTCTATATCTTTGTCACCTTCAAGCAAGGATGAGTGAATATGTGGGTCGGGATTACTAAAGTGTGAAACATATGAGTGACTCATGGACAGTCAGTCTAGTACCATGTGCTATTTTAGGAGGATATAGGAAATACATTTCCTTTTATTATACAGGTACTAACTGTTTCTACGATGATGTGATGTGAAAAATATGACTCGAAAATGCTGAAGCTGCTAAATGGAATAAAAAACGTACATCCAGAATAGAAGATTTAAAGAGCATATCCACCCAAATGATCAAACTTTACATATGATCATGAATGACATCATACACTGTAGGGACAAAATTATCGGGACACACTTATTAATCATTGAATTCAAGTGTTTCATTCATTACCATTGCCACAGGAGTATAAAATCCAGCACTCGCCATGTAGTTGCCATTGTAAACATTTGTGTAGAAAGGGTCGCTGTAAAGAGATCACTGAATTCCAGCGTGGTCCTATAATAGGGCGTAAATGTTGTAACAATTCAGTTTGTGAAATTTCTTCCCTCGTAGATATTCCACGATCAATTGATATTATTGCAAAAGTTTAGGAACCACAGACCACATAACGTTTGCCAATTGCTGAGGCGCATAGTTCATAAAAGTCACCAACACTCTGCTGACTCAACGACTGCAGAGCTCCAAACCTCCTCTGGCATTAACATCCGCACAAAAACTATGCTCGGGAGCTACATAACATGAGTTTTCATGGTCGAGAAGCTGCATGCAAGTCTTACATCACCAAGCACAATGACATGCGTCGGGTGGAGTGGTGTAAAGTACGCTGCTACTGGACTCTGGAGCAGTGGAAAGGTGTTCTCCATATGGTAGTCTGATGGATGAATCTAAGTGTGGCGAATGCCAGGGGAACGTTACCTGCCTGATAAATTATAATTGAGTAGAAGATGGCAAAATAGATAAATAAATAGGTAATACTTTTTGTATCTACGGTTGCTTTTGACTCAAACTACATGTTTAGACAGCTGGCACAGCGGTTTCTCTGTAGTTGCTCTCTTATTGCCGTTTTTGGTTGACTATTTGTTTGTACTATTGACTTTCTTTGTCTGATCACTAAGACTGATTGTCCTTCTCCATTAAGAGTGATATGTGAATATTCCCCCACTGTATACTAATTACCATATATTGTGTTCGAGAACGGGCTTAATATACTGTTGCAGACATGCGCTCTCGCCTGACTGCGTTTGTCCTCACTTGCAATTGATACCCGTCCTTTTCGCGCATGCGCCTAAGTCCTATCCACTCTATGTGGTTTTCCTTTTTTCACTGTAATTCTGGTCATTGCGCATGCGCGCGCATACTACATTTCATTGGTAGCTTGTACTGAACTTACCATTGGCGGGATCATCTGCCTGTCTCAAGAGTGGAGGTGTGTTCCTCGACTCAGCCTTTGATTGGCTGAAGCCACGATGAGGACACACATGTAGACAATTCATCTATGTATTTAGTCTTGAGAAATCCGCGGCGCGCTGTCATTGGCCCCGATACCCCTGAAGACGCTACATCGGTAGCGAAACATGTCGGGGGGGGCTTTCCTTTTAACCCCTTAATGACTGCCCACCGTCTTTTGACATCAGGCGGTGCAGGTACTCAGTCTACAGCGACGCCTTTTGGCGTCGCTGTAGTAGAGTGGGTTTAACGGCAGCCTGGTCAAGTCTGCACTAAAAACCGGCTGTATGTAACAGGTCCGGTTCTTAGTGCAGCCATCAGGTCCTGCCGATTTCGTCGTAAGAGCACGTGACCGCTGTGACAGCCAATCACAGCGGTCACATGCTGTTACTGCGTACAGAGCCGCCGGGAGTGTCTAAATGACAGCTCCTGCTCTAAGAACGAGCTGTTGCTAGCAGCTCTGTTCTTAGAGCAGTGATCAGGAGCCAATAGTATTGGTTCCTGATCTTTTGTAATCACTATGAGATCCAATCATAGTGATCACTACTGTAAAATAAAAGTAAAAACATGTATCTGTTTCTCCTCACTGTTCTAGATGTGGAGAGAAACAGATAGAAGTGTGTCAGTGTCCCCACACAAAATCACTTGTCCCTTACACAGTTTATTAAAAAAAACAACATTTTTTTCAGTATTTTATAGTATATAGTATATACATATATATATATAAATATATTTACTGTATATACTAAGAATCGTACTATAAACTACTTTCTTTTTAGGGTACGCTGTTAGGCGGCGTGTACCCTGTTAGGCCTCATGCACACAACCGTAGCCGTGTGCACGGCCGTGATTTTCGGGTCGGCCGGCTGCGGACTGTCAGCCGCAGGCCGCCCGCAAATCGCGGGACATGCACATGGCCGCCACCATTGTTTTCAATGAGCCCGGACCGCAGAACAGAGCCGTAATAAGACATGCCCGTTTTTTCTGCGGTCCGGGCTCCCGGGCCGTGCAAGGACCGCAAAAACTACGGTCGTGTGCATGGCCCCATAGAAAAGAATGGGGCCGCAATTCTCCCGTGGATTTTCGGGGAAATTGCGGCTGCAAAAATACGTTCGTGTGCATGGGGCCTTAGACGGCGTAGGGTGCTGTTCTGGGCTTGGGTTTGCGGTTTGTGTTAGACGTAGGGTTTAGGTTTGAAAAAAAAAAAAACTTAAAAAAAAACAATAAAAAAAAAAAAAAACGTTTAATTCTTTAAGTGTTTCTTAGTTGATTAGGCTTCATGCACACGACCGTGCTCGTAATTACGACTTATAATTACGATCACGGCCGGGCACGGCCGGCCGCGGGCAGCCGGCCGCTTTTGCGAGCCGTGCTGTCATTATAAAGTATAGCAGCACGGCCCGTAAAATAGAAAAATAGAACATGTTCTATTTTTTAACGGCACGGGCACCTTCCCATGAGAAAACGGGAAGGTACCCGTGGGTAACAGAAGTCTATGAACCCGTTATTGCGGGTCGTAATTACGACCCGCAATAACGGGTGTTTTTACGGTCGTGTGCATGAGGCCTTAGTTGATAAAAAAAAAAATTAAACCGCTAGTTCCATTTATTATTTGTGGTTTAGATTGTATTATCATTATGGCTGCCGGAAGATACAGCGTTAAGGAAGCCTATCAGATGCTATGCTCAGATACGGATTCTGCATCTGAAGTTGAGCTTTTAGGGTATGTGCACACGTAGTGACCAAAAACGTCTGAAAATACGGAGCTGTTTTCAAGGGAAAACAGAACCTGATTTTCAGACGTTTTTTGAGCAACTCACGGTTTTCGCTGCGTTTTCTCTGCGTATTTTACGTCCGTTTTTGGAGCTGTTTTCAATGGAGTCTATGAGAAAACGGCTCCAAAAACGTCCAAAGAAGTGTCCTGCACTTCTTTTGACGAGGCTGTATTTTTACGCGTCGTCGTTTGACAGCTGTCAAACGACGACGCGTAAATGACAGGTCGTCTGCACAGTACGTCTGCAAACCCATTCAAATGAATGGGCAGATGTTTGCCGACGTATTGTAGCCCTATTTTCAGACGTAAGATGAGGCATAATACGCCTCGTTTACGTCTGAAAATAGGTCGTGTGAACCCAGCCTTACTTGAAAGCGACAGCGAAAGTATCGCTTCAAGGGATTCTATGGATATGAGACCCAGCACCAGTGATATGGGAGACGGCACAGTTGCCACAACGTCCGTTCAAAGTGCAGCCCCTGAAATTGCACAACCCCACCAAACCGATTTAGTGTGGGAACCCACGAGTTTATTTTCTCCCACCATAAATTACTTTATTGCTTCTCCTGGCATAAGTCCCAATGTCAGTAATTTTTCACCACTAAATTATTTTAATATTTTTATTACGGACCAAGTTTTGGAACATTTTGTGCAGGAAACAAATTTGTATGCCAGGCAGCACATTGCCAATAAGCCTTCGTCACCTTATGCCAGGTTGTGGAATCCCACAACTTTCAAAGGGCGTCTCTCATTCCGTCACTTCATACCCTCAAAAAGTGCAAAATACGGGCTAAAGATCTACAAGTTATGTGAAAGCACTACTGCATTGAAGATCTACGAGGGTGAAGACAGTGAATTGAATCCACCAGGGTGCCCTCCAAATATTGGTACCACTGGTAAGATTGTGTGGGATTTAATTGGCCCTTTCCTACACAAGGGGTATCATGTATACACGGACAGTTTTTATACCAGTGTGCCATTGTTTAGCGCCCTTCATTGTGCCAAAACCGGAGCCTGTGGCACAATACGCAGGAATCGCAAAGGTTTCCCACGTCAACTTGTGGATAAAAAACTACGAAAGGGGGAGTCATGCACTTTTCAAATTGAGAAGATGCTGGCTTTAAAATTTCGTGACCGCAAGGACGTCTACATGATCAGCACTGTCCATACAAGTGCAACAGCAACTGTTAGAGAACGTGGGGCCTCTGCAGATAGACAAAAGCCTGTGTGTGTCATCGGCTATAACAAATTCAGGTTGCGATGCAGAACGCATTTGTCCTGTACAAAAAATCAGCGGGCATGGCGACATTCTTTGAATTTCAGGAGAAAGTGATTGAAGATCTCCTATTTCAATCTGCAGACCAGAGAGTAGTCCATGAGTCAGAGGATATACACCGACTTGTTGAAAAACATTTTTTACACCCCATCCCTTCAACATCTAACCAAAAATACCCCAAAAACGGTGTCGGGTCTGCAGCAAACGAGGACAGCGAAGTGAGTCACGATATTATTGTTCCGCTTGTCCTTCCAACCCCGGTCTATGCATAAGTCCCTGTTTTGTCCTTATCAATACACTATGGGCTTTATTACTGTTTTGTTCGGGTTTTTGGTGGACCTCTTACACCCGACAATACTTCTAGAAATAGCGACATTAATTTGGGGAGTAGTGGTCCTTTACTGTATCTATACATACGGTGTGGGACACTGCCCCTTTATATATTCTACAGGTGATTGGTTGTTTTGTGCACATGGCGGTTCCTACCTTGCCGGGCAGGGGCTTGTTATGGTGTACCGCGTCACTTGGCACATTCGTCCCTTATATAGGGATTGATGGAGCTAAAGAGACGTTGTATGACCAGTCACTTTGAATAATAAAGTCATTACAGCCCTACAAATTTTCTTTCATCCTGTGAACATGCTCTAGTTTTCTACATAGCTGGATACATTCTTCCTCCTTTTTTTGGGATATATTGCCTTTTTCCGCCAACAGTTTAATACATTTTCCCACTCTAACTTACTATATATCAGAGCGGGTTGATATACATAATGTCTATGGACTGACATGATTTCAGGACAGCTGCTTTCTTAGCACGACATAGTCATAGGGTGTAGAAACTGTTAGGGACATCTATTTCTCAATCTAGAAAAGTAGAATCCTCCCATTTTCAAAGCAAAATGTGTGTCCTGAAAGCCTCCGGGTGCTCCCTTCCTTTTGGGTCCTGCCGTGTGTCCAGGAAACACATTAGGGCCACAATGGGGATATTTTTGAACACAGGAGAAACAGGGTGATACATTTTCTGGTGCATTTCCTTATTCTCATGTCCTCTGTACAAGAAATCTGACCTTAAAATGACACATTTGTGAAAAAAAGTGAAATAAAATTTTCTTTCCACCTGCTTTGCATTAATTCCTGCGAAAACTGTGGGGTAAAAATACTTAGTACACACCTAGATGAATACCTTAAGCGGTCTAGTTTTCAAAATGGGGTCATTTATGGGGAGTTTCTATCTTTTTGGCAGCTCAGTGCCTCTATAAATGTGTAATGGGACCTGAAACATTTTCAAGCAAAATGTGTGTCCTGAAAGTCTTCGGGTGCTACCTCCATTTCGGGCCCTGCCGTGTGTCCAGGCAACGCATTAGGGTCACAATGGGGGCATTTTTGAAAACAGAAGAAACAGGGTGATAGTTTTTTAGGTGTGTTTCTTCATTCTCATGGTCGCTTTACAAAGAAATCGGTCTTCAAAGTGATACTTTTATATAAAAAGTGTTTTGTTTTTTTATTTCACCTGCTATGCATTCAATTTAGCAAAAAACTGTGGGGTCAAAATACTCACTACAGCCCTAGATAAATACCTTAAGGGGTCTAGTTTTCTAAATGGGGTCGTTTATGGGGAGTTTCTATCGTTCTGGTAGTTCAAAACCTCTCCAAATGTACAGTGGGGCCTAAAACATTTTCAAGCAAAATATGAGACCTGAATGCCTCCGGTTGCTCCCTTCCTTTCGGGCCCTGCCATGTGTCCAGGCAACGCATTAGGGTCACAATGTGGGCATTTTTGAAAACAGGAGAAACAGGGTGATAGATTTTGGGGTGTGTTTCTTCATTCTGATCGTCGCTTTACAAATAAATCGGTCTCCAAAGTGATACTTTTATATAAAAAGTGTTTTTTTTTAAAATTTCACCTGCTATGCATTAAATTTAGCAAAAAACTGTGGGGTCAAAATACTCACTATACCCCTAGATAAATACCTTAAGGTGTCTAGTTTTCTAAATGGGCTCGTTTATGGGGAGTTTCTATCGTTCTGGCAGTTCAAAACCTCTCCAAATGTACAGTGGGGCCTAAAACATTTTCAAGCAAAAATGAGACCTGAATGCCTCCGGTTGCTCCCTTCCTTTCGGGCCCTGCCGTGTGTCCAGGCAACGCATTAGGGTCACAATGTGGGCATTTTTGAAAACAGGAGAAACAGGGTGATAGATTTTGGGGTGCATTTCTTCATTCTCATGGTCGCTTTACAAAGAAATCGGTCTTCAAAGTGATACTTTTATGAAAAAAGTGAAATTATATTTTTTTACGCCTGCTTTGCATGAATTCTTACAAAAAAACTGTGGGGTCAAAATACTTACAACACCCCTTAATAAATACCTTAAGGGGTGTAGTTTTCAAAATGGTGTCACTTGTGGGGGTTTCCACCATTCTGACACCTATGAGCCTCTGAAAACCTGGCTTGGTGCAGGAAAACAAAATGTACTTCAAAAGTTATAAAATCATTACTAAGTCTTCTAAATTGCTCAAAAAAAAATATTTTTTTTCAAAAGTGCTGCCAAAATAGAGTAAAGCGATGTAAATATATATTTAATTAAAAAAATTGTACAGTATGTATGTACATATGTGACATATTGCAGTTAAAAATAGGGAAAAATGATAATTTGTACAAAATTTCTTCAATTTTTCTATTTTTTCATTAATTTCCACAAATCTTATCAGTCTACGTTTACCACTAAAATAAAGTACAACATGTGACGAAAAAATAATGTCAGAATTACTTGGATATTCAAAACTTTCGCAGTGTTATTCTCTGATAAAGTCAGACATACCAGATTTAACAAATCTGGCTTGGTCATTAAGGTCTTTTCAGGCCCGGTCATTAAGGGGTTAATTTTAACTTATGGTCCTGCTGACTTTCTGCCTTATATCTGTGGAGTTGGAAAACAGGGCCTTTGGTGCCGGTAGGCATCCCTTGTGTATATATATATTGCAGCACCCAACATGCTGGTGCTGCGTGCCTGCATCGCATATGACATCCTTGACGCTGCTCGGCGTCTGATGTGAGTGCCTGAGAAGATTCGGGGGAGAAGCGGAGCGGTGAAGTGAGTATTTTTATTTTATTTTATGTCTGTTTGGAAGCTGGAAGAGGAATGGGGCCCGTCAGTGCAACCACAATTGTCATGCCACAATTGTGGCGTACGGCCCGTGGAAAAATGTGTCAGATTTACTTCATCGGAGCAGGAAGCTAAGACTGGCGAATGAAACGCCAGTCTAGTAAAAATACCCCCTAGTACTTACCTTAGGCCTCATGCACACGACCGTATTTTTGTCCACCCGTAAATACTGGCGT
The DNA here is from genome assembly GCF_050947455.1 of Rhinoderma darwinii. Taxonomy (NCBI): domain Eukaryota; kingdom Metazoa; phylum Chordata; class Amphibia; order Anura; family Rhinodermatidae; genus Rhinoderma; species Rhinoderma darwinii. Next base: position 390,314,139 of record NC_134689.1, read on the forward strand.
AAATACGGGTCCTTGGTCACACGTATTCGACCCGTATTGCACCAGTATTTACGGACCCGTGCCTGTAAATACGGGTCCGGTGTCACCCGTATTCCACCCGTATTTACGGGCACGTTTTTGGCTGCAAAATTGCACTGCACTAATCGGCAGCCCTTCTCTCTATCAGTGCAGGATAGAGAGAAGGGACAGCCCTTTCCGTAATAAAAGTAAAAGAAATTCATACTTACCCGGCCGTTGTCTTGGTGACGCATCCCTCTCTTGACATCCAGTCCGACCTACCTGGATGACGCGGCAGTCCATGTGACCGCTGCAGCCAGTGATTGGCCTGTGATTGGTTGCAGCGGTCACATGGGCTGTAACGTCATCCCAGGAGGCCGGACTGGAGGAAGAAGCAGGGAGTTCTGGGTAAGTATGAACGTCTTTTTTTTTTTTACAGCTTTATCTATATTGTGATCGGTAGCCACTGTCCAGGGTGCTGAAACAGTTACTGCCGATCGTTTAACTCTTTCAGCACCCTGGACAGTGACTATTTATTGACGTCGCCTAGCAACGCTCCCGTAATTACGGGTGCACACACGTAGTCACCCGTAGTTACGGGAGCCCCATAGACTTCTATGGGCTGCCAATGCCGTAATTACGGCCTGAAATAGGACATGTTCTATCTTTTTCAACGGCACGGGCACCTTCTCGTAAGCATACGGGGAGGTACCCGTGGCCAATATAAGTCTATGGGCCCGTAATTACGGGAGTTTTTACGGTCGTGTGCATGGGGCCTTACTTGCGCTAAAAAATGTCAACAATATATGCAATACCTGTTCCCATTGGTGGTAAACTGCTTCAATATTGCCTATAAAAATGACTTAAAATAAGTAAATATTTGCAGTACAAATCATAGAGTGTAGTTGTATAATAGTTCTCGATTGGCGGCCTACCGTCCACATATAGAGGCAATGGGTAGATAATCGTCCACTAAAAAACATAATTTTGCCAATAGTTTTTGTTGACCAATCCCTAACAAGTCTTACCTACATTGAGAACCTTATAGGCAAGATTTGTCATGATCTGTAGAAATGTGCAAGGTGGAGGGGTGGCCAATGTTTAAGGGCAGAGAAATTAATTTAATTTGTCCTAGTAGTCACTTTTGTTTATTTCCAGTCCAATGTAATGTAGTAATTAAAATCTTTCTTATCAGATTTCCTATTTATAACCATGAAGCCGTAATGACAGTTCTTATTCACTGTTATCTCACAATTACAGATGGAAAAACATATACCTGAAGTCCTCCGGGATCCCGAATGTCATGTGTTGTGCGATGATGCATGAGTTAAGACAGAAACTAATTATGCATATTGTGGAAATAACTATGCTGTGCTATGATATGGTATAATGCTATGTAAAAAAAATTATTAAAGGAAATGTATCATCTATAATTACTTTTCCTAATTAAAACCAGGTAGTTAAACATAATTTTATTTTCAATTTTTCTTATTTTTTTGAATCCTGCGTTTTCTATCTATCATCTATCTATCTATCTATCTATCTATCTATCTATCTATCTATCTATCTATCTATCTATCTATCTATCTATCTATCTATCTATCTATCTATCCATCCATCCATCCATCCATCCATCCATCCATCCATCCATCCATCCATGGGCGTAGCTAAAGGCTCATGGGCCCGGGTGCAAGAATTCAGCTTGGGCCCCCCTACCCCTCCCCAACACCACCATCATCATCAGACCCCTGCGCGCGCCTATGCCCAGACGCCTTGCCCAACAGCCCCCACAGTATAATGCCCCCACACAGTATAATGCTCCCATAGCTGCCCCCACACAGTATAATGACCCCATATGTGCATAATATAAAAATAGCATAATTACTTACCTATCCCCGTTCCTTCGCCTCCTCCGGTGTGTGCTATGAGTGACTCAGCGCAGGCAGGTGCGATGATGTCGCTACATCCCGCCTGCCTGCGTCGAGCCGCTCAGGGCACAGTGAATGCTGGGTCAAGGAGATGTCAGCTCCTTGCTCCAGCATTGATTGGAACCGGGACCTCGGTGAGTGACTCACGAACCCCCAGGGGGACGCGACCCACAGTGTAGGGATGTCACGATACCAAAATTTGGACTTCGATACCGATACTTCGTTTACTTTGCCAACAGTAGCAAAAAAAAAAAAAAGTTCTTTCGTTTTCTATTGTGAGGCACGAGGTGTGATGATGACTTTTGAATGTGCCTCACATTAATAGTAATTAACCCCATCATGTTTCTCAGTCATAATGGGTTAATATGTAAGGTACATGATGGGGTTAATTACTATTAATGTGAGGCACATGGAGGTTAAATTCATCATCGCACCACACGCCTCACAATTAGGCCCCATGCACACGACCGTAAATAACCTCCATTTTTGCAGGCTGCAATTGCGGTCCGCAAAAATGGACCCATTCACTTTCATTGAGCGCGGACACATTTCCGTAGCGCTACGGATGGGTGTCAGTGCCGTAGAAATGTTCCGAAAATTATGGAACATGTCCGTTCTTTTGCATTTTGCGGGCCGTGCTCCCATACTTTGTATGGGAGCACGGGCCGAAAATGCGGTGGCAGTCGGCGGCCGGCCGTGTCCGCAATCGTGCGCATGCGTGACCAGCGCTCCTTTCATTTTTATTGAGCTGAGCAGAATCCGGAAGTCAGAGGTTAGTCATGGAGAACTTCGGGGGACTTTCGGTCCCCCGTTCTCCCTATCGCTGCCAGCTATCACACATGTATCCCCCTAGATAACGCCATACAGCCCCCCTGTAGATAACACCATACAGCCCCCTCTGTAGATAACGCCATACAGCCCCCTGTAGATAACGCCATACAGCCCCCTGTAGATAACGCCATACAGCCCCCACTGTAGATAACGCCATACAGCCCCCCTGTAGATAACTCCATACAGCCCCCTTTGTAGATAACGCCATACAGCCCCCTTTGTAGATAACGCGATATAGCCCCCTCTGTAGATATCTACAAAGGGGGCTGTATGGCGTTATCTACACGGGGGGCTGTATGGCGTTCTCTACAGAGGGGGCTGTATGGAGTTATCTACAGAGGGGGCTGTATGGCGTTATCTACAGGGGGGCTGTATGGCGTTATCTACAGGGGGCTGTATGGCGTTATCTACAGAGGGGGCTGTATGGCGTTATCTACAGGGGGGCTGTATGACGTTATCTACACGGGGGGCTGTATGGCGTTATCTACAAGGGGGGGTTGTGTGACACCCAGGGGAGGGGGGGCCCCAGTCAAAAGTTTGCTATGGGGCCCAGTCTTTCCTAGTTACGCCCCTGTCCGTGGTATTGTACAAAATATCCGCACTCCAGCATTGTCTAATCTTCTTCTTCTTAATCTGACTTCTTCACTATCCCCATATGTAGCACAGACCCCAAAATGTCATAGTTTCCGCTACATTTACAGGGTCTACCAGTGGGGGCTAGCTAATGATGACGTGGGGTTTTAGGTGAAGAACTGCTGCACATATAAATCAGTCTGGGCCGTCGTTTTGCATTATTGCGTTCCAAGAGTCAAAACTTTTTATTTTTGCGTTGACGAGCTGTGTGAGTGCTTGATTTTCATGGGACGAGCTGTAGTTTTTATTAGTATCATTTTGGGGTACATGTGATAATTTGATCAGTTTTTATTCAATTTCTTGGGAGGTGAGGAGACCAAAAAACAGAAATTCTCTCGCTTTTTTTAAAATAAATTTTTAACACCTTTCTCTGTGCAGTACAACATGTTTACTTTATTCTGCGGTTTGATACGATAATGGCAATACCACATTTATATAGTTTTTATATGTTTTACTACTTTTACACAATAAAAACACTTTTTTCTAAATAAAATGTTTTAGGCCTCATGCACACGAACGTATTTTTTTCCTCCTGTAAATACTGGGGTAAATACGGGTCCTTGGTCACACGTATTCGACCCGTATTGCACCAGTATTTACAGACCCGTGCCCGTAAATACAGGTCCGGTGTCACCAGTATTCCACCCGTATTTACGGGCACGTTTTCGCTGCAAAATTGCACTGCACTAATCGGCAGCCCTTCTCTCTATCAGTGCAGGATAGAGAGAAGGGACAGCCCTTTCCGCAGTAAAAGTAAAAGTAAAAGAAATTCATACTTACCCGGCCGTTGTCTTGGTGACGCGTCCCTCTTTCAACATCCAGCCCGACCTCCCTGGATGACGCGGCAGTCCATGAGACCGCTGCAGCCTGTGATTGACCTGTGATTGGCTGCAGCGGTCACATGGGCTGAAGCGTCATCCCAGGAGGCCGGACTGAAGGAAGAAGCAGGGAGTTCTGGGTAAGTATGAACGTCTTTTTTTTTTTTTTACAGGTTGATCTATACTGTGATTGGTAGTTTCTGTCCAGGGTGCTGAAAGAGTTACTGCCGATCGTTTAACTCTTTCAGCACCCTGGACAGTGACTATCCCCTGACGTCGCCTAGCAACGCTCCCGTAATTACGGGTGCACACACGTAGTCACCCATAATTACGGGAGCCCCATAGACTTCTATGGGCCTGCCCATGCCGTAAATACGGCTTGAAATAGGACATGTTCTATATTTTTCAACGGCACGGGCACCTTCCCGTAAGCATACGGGGAGGTACCCGTGGCCAATAGAAGTCCATGGGCCCGTAAAAACGTGCCATAATTACGGCCCGTAATTACGGGCGTTATTACTTTCTTGTGCATGGGGCCTAAGTGTCACCATATCCTAGGGAGACATAACTTTTTTATTTTTCTGTTGACGGAGCTGTGTGAGGGCTTGTTTTGTGCATGACAAACTGTAGTTTTTATTGGTACCATGTTTGGGTACGTGCGACTTTTTGATCACTTTTGATTCCATTCTTTTTAGAAACAACGTGACCAAAAAAGTAAATTCTGCCATAGTTTTTACGGTGTTCACCGTGTGGGACAAATAATATGATATTTTTATAGGTCAAGCCGATACAAACGCGGCGATACCTATTATGTCTAGTTTTTGTATTTTTTTTTATTTTCTTGTAATTATAAAGGGCTTGATCAGGGAAGCAAGGTGATTATTGTTTTTATTACGTAAAACTTTTATTTATTTATTTATCTAAAACTTTTTATTTTACACCTTACTAGGGGACATGAAGATCTGCTCTTCTGATCCCCTGTACAATACATTGCACTACTTCTGTATGTACTTGTGTAGTGCAGTGTATTGTAACTGTCATTTTACAACTGACAGTTGAGCCTATTACGACCTGCCTTGGGCAGGACCTAATAGGCTCCCGTTCCTGGTAACCAGGAAGCCGTTGTTAGGCTTCCTGGTTACCATTGCAACCATCAGCACCGAGCGATTTTTCGCGGAGCCCCCTCCCTCTGTGTCAATCACTTAAATGCCGCTGTCGCTATTGACAGCGGCATTTGAGGGGTTAAACGGCGGCGATCGGAGAGAACTGTGATCGCCGCCATTGCAACGGGATGTCAGCTGTATATTACAGCCGACACCCGCTGAAGATGAAGCGCGCACAGCTCCTATGCCCGCTTCACCCTCAGGGCATTACTGTACGTCCATTTGCGGGAACAACCCGCTAAAAAGGACGTACAGTATTGCCCATTTGCTGGAAGGGGTTAAGGATGTAGATTTTTTGGGCTTTTCTCCAGTTTGTTTACAGCTGGGTACCTGAGTTCCTCCATTGCAGGAGCAAAGACATTAAACCTGTGCTGTAGATTTACAATGCCATTGGTTTAAAGGACCAGGACCATGTTGACATTAATAGGTTAAAGAGTTTTAAGAGGTTTAAAATAGCCTTTTATTAGATATTAATCGGTCAGATTGCCTGGGTCTGGTGGCCAGCACTCTTATGATCTTAAGAATTAAGGGTTATGAGTCATAGCCAGGCTTTCCTTCACCCAGGGTAAAAATTTAGTTTGTTGCCCTAGCCCTTTATCTGAATACAGTACAGGGCTAAGCTAAGTGGCTTGGTGGCAGCCCCTGGCACCCAAAACCTTGGGCTCGTCCAAACTCTGTCTACAACTTAGATCCCAGTCATGTTTTTAGTGAACTGTGTGTAAATGATACTGTAAGTACTCCAATCTTCTAAACTTGCTCCCTTGGCCATTGGTAACACTTGATTCACTGCAAAAAGATAGAGTGCTTGAGATTTGTATCATATAATTTTACTTTGGCAGTTCACACATTTTAGCCAATGCGTCAAGAACACGCCTCTGGACAGGGAATGAACTCATTGCCGCCTCTATCAAATTTGGCTGAGGTCTAAATCAGAAGCGGAGTCTAAGAGATTATTCGGTTTCCAATTTACGGGGTATGAACTTTATGTAGGGAATCCTCAGGCCGCGTTCCGGAGTCGTCTCCGATAGCAACATCTAAAGGATAGTAGATGTTATTTCCGAAGCATGGTACAAAATTGCAAGCCAGAGGCGTAGTCATACAAATCAAAAGTTAGGGCTGGCTGTTCATGTAATGTCAAAACGTGCGACAGGGCAGGCAGCGATCAGCGAAGTCTAAAGACAGTTCGGATTAATTTAAATATAGCAAATGAAGAACACATTTACATGCTAACAAGAAACTTTTAACCTTCTTTCTCAGGCAAGGGTCAGATCTCAGAGGCAGGCTCAAATAATCGTGGATTCTCAGCCTAGGGCCCCTATTTAACAACTGCTTGCCGATAGGGAGAGCGGAGCGCCAGCCAAAAAGAAAGCTGGAGCGGGGAGCTAAATCTTTCTTTCTTTCTTCTTGGCTTATCATTCCTCTCTTGTTCATTTTTTTATTTATTTTGTTCTTCTTTCATTCTCACCTACTCAAAGCTCCCATCTTTTTATCTTTCCCTGTTGGAAAATGTAAATCTCATCACTGCCGGTAGTTCTCCATACATCCTCATTTCCTAGTGTGAAGTGCCTAGAGATAAATTCCGTATGATGAATGCAACACACACTATCAAACTCTATTACACGAGGTTTGCAGGTTTGCGCTGCCTGTCTTGTCTACTCCATATTTTCATCACTTCTATCTTATCTTGGAGCATCTTCATCCTTTTCTCTATTTCTTCTTCACAAGAGATTATGATGTTTATATGAACAAAAGAGAATGTTATATGATGATGACATGATTGTGTATAGTTGATCATTTTAAAAGGTGTATACATTTTTTGCAACCATTTTTAATTTTTTATTATTCCAATGCATTCTAACCCCTTTAAGTATTTTAAAGCATTATATACTTGATCAAGAGATTGCATGCTTTAAGGAAACCTGTCATCTACATCATGCAGCATAATGTAATGACAGACATACTGATTTCAGTGGTCTGTCACTTATTTGCTAAACTGAAGCTGTTTTTGAGTACTTACTCGCAGAGCGAAGTCAGCGCCGCCAAAGATGAATCCGACAGATTCACGAGCTGCTGTTCCCTCCACCCACTCGACGCTGATTGACCGATTTCTCCCAATTAGGGTCTGTTCACACAGGGTTTTCAGGCGTATTGCAGAGAGCAAACGGTCACATTACTCTTTGAAATACATCTTGAAAGCTCCTGCAAAAAGCTCACCATTGTTTTCAATGATTAAAAGCAGGATAGTGCAACTGTTTTTAAAAAAAGAAAGTGCATGTCACTTCTTGAGGCAGATTTTGACCCATGGATAATGCCAAAAACACTTTAAGGCTGGGTTCACACGACCTATTTTCAGGCGTAAACGAGGCGTATTATGCATCGTTTTCCGCCTGAAAATAGGGCTACAATACGTCGGCAAACATCTGCCCATTCATTTGAATGGGTTTGCCGATGTACTGTGCAGACGACCTGTAATTTACGCGTCGTCGTTTGACAGCTGTCAAACGACGATGCGTAAATTGACTGCCTCGGCAAAGAAGTGCAGGGCACTTCTTTGCAACGTAATTTGAGCCGTTCTTCATTGAACTCAATGAAGAGCAGCTCAAGATTTACGAGCGTCACAGACGCCTCGTATATTACGAGGAGGAGCATTTACGTGTGAAACGAGGCAGCTGTTTTCTCTTGAAAACAGTCTGTCTTTTCACACGTAAATGCCTGCTATCGTGTGCACATACCCTAAGAAACACTTCAAAATTGTTGGTCAAATCTGCCTAAAAAAACGGCTGGTTTTCAGAGGCTGTTCTCCGTTGAAAACAGCCTCGCATTTTGCTGTTTTATACAGGAGCCGTGTGGACTTACCCTAAGGCATTATTCACATGAACGTGTTAAACGTCCGTGTGACAGCCATTGAAACAACGGCCGTCAAACGGACCTATATAATTCAATGTGGCTATTCACACATGTCCTATTTTTTCACGCTTCACGCATCCCTCCATAGACTCTAGTCTATTGGGGATGCGTGATATTGCGTCCCGCAGTGCAGAGCACGGAGGCACCTCAGATGTGAAAAACTGTCCTTTTTCAGGTCCGAGATGCGCAACGCTCGTGTGAATCTAGCCTGTGAACAGGGAGAAATCTGTCAATCAGCGGCAAGTCACTATGTCAAAACAATAAAGCATATAAAGAGATGTTCATATGTAATGACGGGGAAGGGAGACAGACAGGTGAGCCCTAATCTACCTGCCACTCAGTCCCTGCCTACTTGCAACGGCCCGTCCTAGGCGACGGCGTACAACTGGGCGACGGTCCCTACGCTCAATAAGTGCACGACAGACGAACAGACAAGGGTACACATAAGCTAAGGAAAATGGGGCAGTTGCCCACGGCAACACCGTGAGCAACAAGAGAAGTGAACGAGCCGAGTCAAACCAGGAGTGTACGAGGTACCAAATGCAGAGCAGGAGAGTAGTCAGTAAGCCAGGGTCAATATGAAGCAGGGACAAATAGTTCAAGCAGAAGCAGCAGAGCCAGGAAACAGGAGAATCACAGGCAAAGGAGGAGCAGGAAGTGAAGGTATAAATAGACAGAGGGCGGGAGCTAGCTCCGTCAGGCCAGGCTGTGATAGGCTCTCCCACTCCTCAGCCTCCCAGCCTGATTGGTAGAAGGAAGGGTCACTCGATCAGACTTAGGAGCAGGTGCAGACTGACTAACCACGGGCGTCGACACAGAAGCTGTGTCTGGCAGATCCTATACAGTACCCCCCCTTTTATGAGGGGCCACTGGACCCCTTCTAGGTGGACCTGGCTTATTGGGGAACCGAAGATGGAACCTCCTGAGCAATACCCCAGCGTGAACATCCCGGGCGGGTACCCAAGTCCTCTCCTCAGGCCCGTATCCTCTCCAATGGACCAGGTACTGGAGAGAGCCTTGCACCATCCTGCTGTCCACCTAGATCTTGGCCACCTAGATCTTGGCCACCTAGAATTCTACCCCTTCAGGGGTGAGAACAGGGACCGGAGGTTTCCTCGAGGGAGCCAAGGACGGGGAGCAGCGTTTCAGGAGGGAGGCATGAAACACGTGTATTCGAAAAGACGGGGGTAACTCCAGTCAGAAGGAGACAGGGTTAAGGACTTCAATGACCTTGTACGGCTCTATATACCGGGGAGCAAACTTTTTGGACTGGACTTTAAGGCGCAAATTTTTTGAAGACAGCCACACCAGATCCCCGACCACAAACAAGGGGTTAGCAGAACATCTTCTATCTGCCTGAGTCTTTTGTATGCTCTGGGACGCCTCTAGGTTCTTCTGAACCTGGGCCCAGACTGTGCACAGCTAACAAAAATGAAAAAGATCCTGGGTAGTTGGTGGGCGCAATACACAATACTAGCTAGTTGCCGTTAGGCAAGAAAAGCCCTGTTTTCCAGCTACCATAAAGATGAATGATAAATAAATAAAGTAAATTCTTTAATGTGCTATATATAGCAATATGACAGACCACATGAAAATTAAAATTGTCACTGCTTGATTGCCGGGTGAACGTATGCAAGACAGCTGCCCATGCACTAGTGTAACACACCTATAAGCCAACGTAACACGACCGCTATCGTAGCCGTCAGTGATTGAGGTGTGTGCTTTAGTTTAGCCAGCAAAAGCAGGAATTAAAATTTGAGAAGCCCCCCCGACATGTTTCGTTACTGCTGTAACGTCCTCAGGGGAAATGGGGCTAAGCTGTGCACAGTTCCCGATGAACGATATCTACCTCAGGATTGTTGGAACCACCAGGTGAAACGGAGGAGAACCGTGGATTAAACCCAAAATTACAGAAAAAGGGGGAGACTCCTGACGAGTTACTGTCCCGGTTATTAAGGGAAAATTCAGCGAGGGGAATGAAAGAGACCCAATCAAATTGACAGTCAGAGACAAAACACCTTAAGTATTGTTCCAGAGATTGATTAGTCCTCTCCGTTTGGCCATTAGTTTCAGGATGGAAGGCTGAGGAGAAGGAGAGATCAATCTCCAACTTTTTACAGAAGGCTCTCCAAAACAATGAAACAAATTGTACCCCTCTGTCAGAAACAATATTGACAGGAACCCCATGGAGACGCAGGATGTGTTTGACAAACAAGGTAGCTAACGTCTTAGCATTGGGTAGTTACTTGAGGGGCACAAAATGGCACATCTTACTGAAGCGGTCTACTACAACCCACACCACCGACTTGCCTTGAGATGGAGGCAAATCGGTGATAAAATCCATGGAGATATGGGTCCAAGGTCTCTGAGGAATGGGTAAAGAACATAGTAAGCACGCTGGTCGGGATCTGGGAGTCTTGGACCTAGCACAAATTTCACAAGCGGCGACGTAGGCCTTAACGTCTCTAAGCAACCCAGGCCACCAATAGTTTCTGGCAATGAGATGCTTGGTACCCAGGATGCCTGGATGGCCAGATAGTGCAGAGTCATGATTTTCCCTGAGTACCCTTAGACGGAATTGCAGGAGAACAAACAGCTTGTTCTCAGAAAGGTTCACTGGAGCTGAACCTTGAGCAGCCGCAATTTCGGAGACTAGGGCAGAATCAACAGAGGAAATGATTATACCTGGGGGAAAAACACAAGCAGGATCTTCCTCTGAAGGAGGGCTGGCCATGAAGCTACGCGACAGTGCATCAGCCTTAATATTTTTAGACCCAGCCCTATAGGTGACCAAAAAGTTGAATCTAGTAAAAAATAACGCCCATCGAGCTTGTCTCGGGTTAAGCCTCCGGGCAGATTCTAGGAAGACCAGATTCTTGTGGTCGGTAAGGACCGTTACCTGGTGCCTAGCCCCCTCCAGGAAGTGGCGCCACTCTTCAAATGCCCATTTAATGGCTAAGAGTTCACGGTTGCCAATATCATAGTTACTCTCAGTGGGCGAAAACTTCCTGGAGAAGTAGGCACAGGGACGGAGATGGGTGAGGGACCTGGTACCCTGGGACAGACAGCCCCCACTCCCACCTCGGACGCGTCAACCTCCACGATAAATGGCTCCATTTGGTTGGGCTGAACCAACACCGGGGCCGAGATAAAGCACTTCTTAAGGACCTCAAAAGCCTGGACCGCCTCTGGAGGCCAGTGGAGGAGATCAGCACCTTTGCGAGTAAGATCCGTAAGAGGCTTAGCGATGACCGAGAAGTTAGCAATAAATCTCCTGTAATAATTATCAAACCCCAGGAAGCACTGTAACGCCTTCAGGGAGGCAGGTTGGACCCATTCAGCCACAGCCTGAACCTTGGCAGGGTCCATGCGGAATTCATGAGGAGTGAGGATTTGACCCAAAAATGGTATCTCCTGCACCCCAAACACACATTTTTCGGTTTTAGCAAACAGTTTGTTTTCCCGAAGGGCCTGGAGCACCTTCCTGACATGCTCAATGTGGGAGGACCAGTCCTTGGAAAACACAAGTATGTCATCAAGGTACACTACAAGAAATACCCCCATGTAGTCTCTTAAAATCTCATTTATAAAATTCTGGAAGACCGCGGGAGTATTACACAACCCAAAGGGCATGACGAGGTATTCGAAATCACCTTCGGGTGTGTTAAACACAGTCTTCCACTCATCCCCCTCTTTGATGCGGATAAGGTTATAAGCCCTCCGTAAATCAAACTTAGAGAACCATTGGGCCCCCTGAACCTGATTGAAGAGATCAGGAATCAAAGGAAGGGGATACTGGTTCCTTACAGTGACCTTATTCAAGTTTCGGTAGTCAATGCACGGCCTAAGACCACCATCCTTCTTCCCTACGAAGAAGAAGCCAGCACCTACAGGAGAAGTAGAGGGGCGAATGTAACCCTTGGCCAGGCATTCCTGGATATACTCTCTCATGGTGTAAAGGATCTGCCAGGCACAGCTTCTGGGTTAACTCCCTTAATTAATCAGTCAGCACCTGAATCTACATCCCTGAGACTGTCTCCAGCTTCCACCACTCAGGCTGGCAGGCTTAGGAGTGGGAGAGCCTATCGCAACCTGGCCAGACTCAGCTAGCTCCCGCCCTCGGTCTATTTAAGCCTGCCCTTCCTGTCCCTCTGTGCTTGTGATTCTTTTTCGTGTGGTTTCCTGGCCCAGCTACAGCTCCTTCTATTTTGTTCCTGCTCCATACAGACCCTGGCTTACTGACTACTCTTCTGCTCTTCGTTTGGTACCTCGAACACTCCTGGCTTGACTCGGCTCGTTCACCACTCTGGTTGCTCACGGTGTTGCCGTGGGCAACTGCCCCTTTCCCTTGCTTGTATTCCCTTGTATGTTTGTCGTGTTTGTCGTGCACTTACTGAGTGCAAGGACCGCCGCCCAGTTGTACCCCGTCGCCTAGGGCGGGTCGTTGCAAGTAGGCAGGGACAGAGTGGCGGGTAGATTAGGGCTCACTTGTCCGTTTCCCTACCCCCCGGTCATTACACATGGCCTCACGTTAAGGGACAAGAGAGATTAAATATCCTATCCTTAGGGAGCTTAGCTCCTGGTACCAAATCGATTGCGCAATCGTATTCTCTATGAGGAGGTAACACTTCGGAGGCCTTTTTAGAAAAAACATCAGCGAAGTCCTGAATAAACTCAGGTAGAGTGTTCACCTCCTCAGGGAGAGAATTTAAATTAAAAGAAAAACATGACGTCATGCATTCATTACCCCATTTGGTAAGATCCCCAGTATTCCAATTAAACGTGGGATTATGCATCTGCAACCAGGGAAGGCTTAATACCAAATCGGACGATAATCCCTGCATCACCAGTACAGAGCACTGCTCCAAATGCATGGAGCCAACAAGGAGTTCAAAAACAGGGGTATGCTGCGTAAAATAATCATTAGCAAGAGGAGTGGAGTCGATACCCACTACCGGGACAGGTTTAGGCAAGTCAATCAATGGCATAGCTAGAGACATAGCAAATTCCACAAACATAATATTAGCAGAAGACACTGAATCCACGAAGGCACTGCCGGTAACAGACCTACCACCAAAAGAGACCTGAAAGGGAAGCAAGATTTTATTAGGTTTCATATTTAAGGGAAATACCTGTGCCTTCAAGTGACCTCCCCGATGATCACTTAGGCGCGGAAGTTTTCCGGCTGCTTACTCTTAATCCTAGGACAGTTGTTCACTTGATGCTTGTCATCCCCACAGTAGAAGCAGAGACCATTATTCCTGCGGAACTCTCTACGTTGTTGGGGACACACGGAGGCCCCGAGTTGCATAGCTTCATCCGAGTTTTCCGTGGAAGAACAAAGCAACGGAACCTCGGGAGCCATCATGGGGGGGGGGTCAGAGGAGAAGGCACCAAAACGTTCAAGTCGTCGTTCCCTGAGACGTCGGTCAAGACATACCGCTAAAGCCATAACCTGATCTAGGGAGTCAGAAGAGGAATAGCTAACTAACAGGTCTTTCAGGGCGTTCGACAGACCCAATTTAAACTGGCACCTCAAGGCAGGGTCATTCCACCGAGAAGCTACACACCACTTCCTAAAATCAGAACAGTAGTCCTCAACGGGTCTCTTACCCTGACGTAAGGTCACCAGCTGACTCTCGGCAAAGGCAGTCTTGTCAGTCTCGTCATATATGAGCCCGAGAGCAGAAAAAAAAAAAAAGATCAACAGAGGAAAGTTCAGGGGCGTCAGGAGCCAAGGAGAAAGCCCATTCTTGGGTCCCGTCCTGGAGCCGGGACATAATTATACCCACTCGCTGGCTCTCAGAACCTGAGGAGTGGGGCTTTAAACGGAAATAGAGCCTACAACTCTCCCGAAAGGAGAAAAAGGTCTTCCGGTCCCCTGAGAACCGGTCAGGCAACTTGAGGTGGGGTTCAAGAGGTGAGGTGGGGGGCACTACCAGGGTAGCATCATACTGGTTGCCCCTCTGAGCCAGGGCTTGGACCTGTAGGGAGGGGCCCGGCATTTGCTGAGCCAGGGTCTCAAGGGGGTCCATAGTTGTGACAGGGACCAGGGTAGAAAAGGTATATGGGCCTGTGATTATGTAATGACGGGGAAGGGAGACAGACTGGTGAGCCCTAATCTACCCGCCACTCAGTCCCTGCCTAATTGCAACGGCCCGTCCTAGGCGACGGATTACAAGTGGGCAACAGTCCCTACGCTCAATAAGTGCACGACAGACAAGGGTACACAGAAGCTAAGGGAAATGGGGCAGTTGCCCACGGCAACACCGTGAGCAACAAGAGAAGTGAACGAGCCGAGTCAAACCAGGAGTGTACGAGGTACCAAACGCAGAGCAGGAGAGTAGTGAACGAGCCGAGTCAAACCAGGAGTGTACAAGGTACCAAACGCAGAGCAGGAGAGTAGTCTGTAAGCCAGGGTCAATATGAAGCAGGGACAAATAGTTCAAGCAGAAGCAGCAGAGCCAGGAAACAGGAGAATCACAGGCAAAGGAGGAGCAGGAAGTGAAGGTATAAATAGACAGAGGGCGGGAGCTAGCTCCGTCAGGCCAGGCTGTGATAGGCTCTCCCACTCCTCAGCCTCCCAGCCTGATTAGTAGAAGGAGGGGTCACTCGATCAGACTTAGGAGCAGGTGCAGACTGACTAACCACGGGCGTCGACACAAAAGCTTTGTCTGGCAGATCCTTTACAGCATATTTAGCATCACCGTAATCATAATGACCTGTAGGATAAAAATCAAAAAGCAAGGGCGCAATTTTTTTTTTTGCATCCCCCCCCCAAAATAAAAAATTACAATTCTAAGAATTAATTTCTAATTTATATGTTTTTGAAGATGATGATGACGTTGAAAAATACACTTTGTTCTGCGCCAAACAACCCCACACACAGCACGTCTATGGTTCAAATAAAGAAGTTATGGCTATCGGAGCCATAACTTTTTATTTTTCCACTTGACATAGCTGCATGAGGGCTTGTTTTTTTTGTGGGACAAGTTGTACTATTAATTGCCACAATGTTGGAGTACATGTAGCTGAATGGTTAACAATTATTAATTTTCCTTGACTTTGTTAGGTGGTGCTGACTGTTTTTGTATTGTACTTTTGTGGTTGGTGACTGCCGCCATCTTGGTCGTGCAAGTAGTATAGAATAAAGCGGGTTTCTACCTACCTGAATTGATTTTGTAGGCCGAAGAGATAGGTGTCTTCTATTGTGCAGGTATATTTAGTGTGGGGACCCCTCTGTATAAGGTCGCTGTAAAGTCTGTGGTCGCTGACCACGAACTCCTTCCATCCAGTCGACGCCCTTCTCTCCAGAGATGTCTGCACATCCGGCCGTCCTGTTCCACATTGACCACTAGGGTGCGCTCGCGAGCTCAGTCCATCCTTGAGCCAGAGCCCACACATGTGTGAGTTAAGTGCCAAATTAGCCCATGAGCACCCTGGACGATAAGAGGGGCCCTTCCTGCCTTGCCTGAGCCTTGTTGTCGTTATCCTAGTATGTTTATGCAAATGGTCTCCTAAGTGTTTTCCAGTTCACAGTGTTCCCCCGTTCCTGCTACCTGTAACCTGTATCCCGTGCTATCCCAGTCAAGTGCTGTGTACCATGCCTGTCTTGCTACACCACGCCTGGCGCCTGCCTGCTGCCTAGTCCCAGCCGAGCCTGTCTTGCTACTGTCTGAGCTACCACAGGTACACTATACAAACTTTAGACTGTGACCTGTGTCCTGTTGGCCAACTGCCATACCGTTAAGGTGGTATGGCCCAGTGGGTCCACATACCCAACGTGACAGTCACCTTGTCAAGACAGGTGGGCTCACACAATTTGATCAAACTGTGCGCTGAGAACTTCCAGTTTAGAAGTATAGCAAATATAGAAGTAATGCATTTTAAATTAGTCCATATATACAATGTTGGCATATAAAAAAGAACCAACTAAAGCAGGGATTTTAGATATTAACCATACTATATATTATACCATCATGTATAATGTATGTTAATACTTTTTCTTAACCTTAGACCACTAGGTACTCTGTATTAACCGCTAAACCATTATAGACCACCAGGAGTATAATAGGAATACCCTAAAAACAAAAACAAGGTTTACAATGTAGAAGGTTGGCAAAATATTCGGGGGCATTTTGCTGTCTTCATTGTACTTGTAAACTCCCATTTAAAAATCTTGCATTTGCCCCTGGCTAATCATGTGATTGCCTATCCTAAGGAAAATCCTGCTTCAAGTCATTTTTTATAATTAAATCTAAAATAGGGCACAAACATCTTCATTGTGCAAGACATCTTCTTTATAGGAATAAAACCTGTTACAGGAGGATAAAGTATGTCAGCACATTCTGCCCATGACGCCATTTAGATCTTAAAATCATAAACAAAGACAAAAAGAAGAATGCGATCTCCAACAAAAACGATTCCAGCACAAATACTGTTCACTGGGGAGTGTCCTGTGGTGCGTGCGGGAGAATATACTAGTATTTTAGGTGGAGAGGTTGCTGCTATTCTATTAGACAAAGCTCTTTTTGTTCCTTTTGAAGAGACCTCTGCACCTCTATCTGATTCCGAGCTCTTCTTTATGCAGAAACAATACTCAGCACTGAAACATATTAATTAAATCTTTATCAGCCTGTCGTTATATACTCCTTCCCTTTACCCTGGATGCCTGCCAAACTTCATTGCCTTTTGGTAAGCAGATACTTCATGTCACTTTTTTTTAAGGCTTTTATAGCTGAGAACCTAAGGGGACATTCAGGAGAAAATATTCAGAGATTTGCTCACATCTAAAGTAGAATGTAATGCAGAGCACACGAGCTACCAAGTTACTGTTGTAAGCGGGGGTGTACTGAATTATTGCTTTCCATGCCTACAGGCCAAGTTATTATCCTATTAATTGGTGGCTATGGAGGGGAGAAATAGGGCTATTATCCTACGGGCCTCCACCTCCTTCAGGCCTTAGAGTGATTTTGTAGATACATTTATATACATATACTGCATAGTGTTTCCTTTCTTCTAAAAAATATAGAGGAACCCTCCCCAAAAAAAAATATGTAAAGGCGCCTCCACCAACATCGATCTGGCCCTAGGTGTGATCAGGCTTAACCTAGCCATCAAAGCAGTAACCTTGAAGCCTATAGTAAAACTCTACAAATTTCTCAGGCATGATAAAAAAATTATTCACGTTACCTACTAGTCACAAGTCAATAACAGCAGACAAAAAAAAAAAATGACTGGAATTTCAAATAGAGGAAAATAAAATATTGGAATTCTGATTTTTGTAGCAATTTTAGAAAGACATTTAATTCTATGTTTCAGACAAATATTCTGATATTAATTCAATTTTTAACATGGAGGACATTTTTACTTATATGCCGTCTTTTAAAGTGATGACTCTCAGCATTGAGACACCTACTTTCTACTTTCTTATGCCCCATGCACACGACCGTGCCCGTAATAGTGGTCCGTTATTACGGGCACAACCAGTCACGGACAGTCATCCCTATTTGCGGGCCGTGCTCCCATTATAAAGTATGGGAGCACGGTCCATAAAAAGTGAAAGAAGGTTTCTACAGCACGGACATCTTCCCGTAAATATACTATTACGGTCTGCATATATACTATTACGGACAATTTTTACGGTCGTGTGCATGGGGCCTTAATCAGAATGTCTGAGATCTGAGAAGGGCTCTCCCATACCAGACAGGCTCAGACTGACCCACCAGAGTATAAGGGGATTCTTCAGTGGGCCTAGGCCGTAGCACAATAATGGGCCCTATAGGATCAGCAGAAGACAACCACCTTTATTCTCTTGTCATTTGCAAGGAGCATAACTAGTACCTGCTAGACCCCATAGCAAACAACTTGCCTGCAACCCCAGAGCATTTACCAGGTCCATGTGAAAGTTAGGATGAGAGTGCACTTTTCGGCCAAGTCGCAATAAAAAAAAATCACAACCTCTGTAAAAATAAAACTGCCAGCATGACCTGACAAATGATCAGAGCATGCTGGGGCAGTAGTACCACACACACGCTATAGGCCACATAAGTAGAAGATACAGAATGGGGGCATGTGAGGCATCAAACCCCAAACCAGACCCCAGAATAAAATTAGACTGTAACGTCCACAGCCGTGGACCATCGTGCTAACCTGCCCCCCGACAGCCGCGGCTATGGACAAGTGAGTGCCGGGCATCATCTCCCTCCTAAGAGATGCCGACACTCACTTCCGCATCGCTGCACTAGTTCCCGTAGGGTACTCGCGCCCGGCCTTAAGGGCCAGTGCACACACATGAGGAAAATCTGTAATTAGCCCACGTTCACCCTGGACTATAAAAAGGGCTCTGCCCTTTCATTCAGTGCCTGAGCATTGTTGTGTTTACCCATGTTAGTCTCAGCAAATGGTCCCTTAGTGTCATCCTGTTCCCGTTGTTCCTGTGCCCTGCTACCTGTATCCTGTATCCCATGCTATATCTGTTCCTGTGCCTTAACCTGTTGGAGTCGTTTTGTGCCACCGGTCACGACTGCTGATGTACACCACGTCTGGTGTCTACAAGTTCATCTGTGCCGAGACCCCATAACTGTCTGGACTATTAAAGATACCCCTGTACTAGGACTGTTGTTTGGCCAGCTGCTACTCCCCTACTGCGGTGCAGCCTAGTGTGTCCACATACCTACAAATCGTGACATAGACCTCATACCAGCCTCCTAATTAATTTCAGTTCAAAGACCAGACTTCTTAGTTAATTTCAGATCCCAGACTAGTCCTTTGATTTAACTTACCAGCATCGGGACCTTGTATGCACTGCCGCACCCAATGCCCTGCCTCTGATCAGCATTAACACATTGTTTGTGGCAACGCTTACAAGGTCCCAATGCTAAGCAGCGTCAGGACGTTGTGTGTGGTGGCCGGAGGTGAAGAGAAGACAAAAGGGAGGTAGGAAAATAGCAGGGTTTGAAATTAGGGTTGTCAGGGGGTCCTCTGGACCTCCTAGGTTTTGGGGCCGTTCTGCTACTGCTCCGACCCCTATAGCTATGCTACTGCCACTAGGGTCAATAAGGTAATCTACAAATAGCCTATTAGAACTTTTCGAGGATATGCCCTACAAAATTGTTCAATACAATTACAAGTGGACATGCACAAAACCTGTATTGATGAAAGGCTTTTCTCTGGTAGGTCTAAATCCAATGAACCCTAATCCGATGCTGCAGACAACCTTTTAAATTGTGAATATCTACTTGTTTCAAGTTTATATTTCCCATCCCCAAAAAATCTGCTTGAGATTTATTATCTCCAAGATGACAATGCTGGAAAAGTTTAGAATACGGGGAGCTAATACGTTTCCACTTTTCCAGCAAAAGCTTCAATTTTAGGTTTGACAGGATGACTATGTCATGTTATACAGAAATAGAGAAAGGAAGTTACATTGGGGGGAAGCAGTGGGAAACAAATGGAGAACACTTCAGTCCATTCAGTCCTCTTTAAACCCTGGACATAATGTATGTGTAATCGTAGAGGTGGCCAATGATTTTTGAGCAGTCATTTTCCATATATTATATTATGATGATTTGTTGCTCTAGCAAGACCCGTTGTTAAAGGGGGGAGCATCGTTTGCTGCTGCTATCGTCCTCGTCGCCATCACTGTGACACCCTCTCACATGCTCAATTAAACAGGAGGAGGAGCTGCAGTAGGTGTCGAATTGGAAGTCATGCTGACTGCCAGAAGGAGGGAAAAGAAGACAGGTTATAAGGGAAGGGAAGTGGAGGAGGCGGGGAGAGCGCCGTTTTTGGTAGAAGAGGAGAGGGGGAAGACAGAGCTAGTGCAAAAGACAGAGGGAGAGAACCCCTGAAAAGTGAGGGGGGACAGCATGTTAAGGTCCCTTCCCTGAGTTTACCATTGTGGGCTCTGGTGGCTGCCTTCATCCCTGAATAGAATGCCCAAACTCCTGTAGAGCTGAGGCAGAGTACATTACCAGTAAATAATCCTCCTGCTGTTAGTCCTGGGAGATCACGCTGTGCTGCGAGTACTGCTAAAAATGAATGGGGAGAAGTGTATGACTCTGATTGGTCACTGATTGGTCAGCCTCATACACTTCTCTTTACAACACCCAGTTGGTAAAAAAGTAAAACACGCCCAGTTGTCTATTAAGAAACTAATTAGCATAAATCTAAAATTGTGCATAACTTGCTCAAAATTGATAGTTTTTCAAAATAAAAAACACTGTTGTTATCTACATTACAGCGCCAATCAGATTATGTAGGAGATTGGGCACTTATAATGTGGTGACAGAGTCTCTTTAAGAGTATGAGTACCCTGAGTGTGGAAAAAGGAATATGTAGTTTTTCCAGTAACATTTTGCAAAGTGTATGTTGCATGTGCTTGCTGTTCTAATGTTTTCTCTATGGACAGTATATAGAACTGGATGGGTCCCATTTAAAGAGATGAAGCATTTGTTGCAGCCCATCATGGATAAGCTATACTGTAAACCCATCTTTCACTACAGCGCTAGATGTATCCAGAGAGGGGTTTTCAGGCTTTGTGGGAACACTCCATCAAGGGTAAGACTTGTAGCCGCTAAAGATAGGGCTTTATAGCGCAGCCAGGGGGTTGAGGGGCGTAGCTCCTGCCTCTGGATAGGCTGTTGGCAACTACTGTGACCCACGAAGGTGTTTCTATACAAACAGTTACCTGACTGATAGCTAAGCCCTATGGTGACTGGTCCAAGGGGGACTCCCACGTGATCGACGTGTCTTCAGCCTCAGCACTCAAGTAACTAAGTTGAGTTGCTTAATATAAATGAAACCTTCTGGAAACTTCATTTGAGTCTGCATTACTACACTCATTACCACTGAGCCATCATGGTAATGAGACAAAACATTTTCAATTGGGTAGCTTTGAATCGCACAGCTTGCTATACTTCTTATGATCATACACTATGAAATTCAATTTATATTGTGTGTTTACTTAGTAGGGACTAATAACTAAAGTTGTCATGAAGCACTACCTAGCCAGAAACTCGGCTGGCTCAACATAGGGTCATAATCAGATGAGACAGAACCAAGGATGAAGTGAAGATTAAGTCCAGGGGTGGGACAAGTGCTCTTTGTGCCTGAGGCAGGGGTTCAGAATGTGCCCACCCTAGTCGCTAAAGTTTAGTGTAATGTCGGTTGGATGGACAAGAATTGATTGAATTGACTTCTGCCACACTGAAGAGAAGTCATTATTTCCCAAAGCACCTATAGAACTATAAGCTTGGAACTAGCATCCAATTGGCTGGATAAAGAAATTTAAAGGATGAAAGTTCTTTTGGTTTTTGTGCCCCCCTCCCAATGGAGACCTAGGCGGCCACCTACTCTGCCTATACCTCATCCTAGCCCTAATACAGTCAAATCAACCCTGAAAAAGGAATAGAAGGACACTGCTGATTAAAACAAGATGCTAGAAGTGAGCACAGATATACGCTACCGTTCAAAAGTTTGGTGTCACCCAGACAATTTTGTGTTTTCCATGAAAACTCACACTTATATTTATCAAATGAGTTGCAAAATGACTAGAAAATATAGTCAAGACATTGACAAGGTTAGAAATAATGATTTTTATTTGAAATAATAATTTTCTCCTTCAAACTTTGCTTTCGTCAAAGAATGCTCCATTTGCAGCAATTACAGCATTGCAGACCTTTGGCATTCTAGCTGTTAATTTGCTGAGGTAATCGGGAGAAATTTCACCCCATGCTTCCAGAAGCCCCTCCCACAAGTTGGATTGGCTTGATGGGCACTTCCTGCGTACCATACGGTCAAGCTGCTCCCACAACAGCTCTATGGGGTTGAGATCTGGTGACTGCGCTGGCCACTCCATTACAGATAGAATACCATCTGCCTGCTTCTTCCCTAAATAGTTCTTGCATAATTTGGAGGTGTGCTTTGGGTCATTGTCCTGTTGTAGGATGAAATTGGCTCCAATCAAGCGCTGTCCACAGGGTATGGCATGGCGTTGCAAAATGGAGTGATAGCCTTCCTTATTCAAAATCCCTTTTACCTTGTACAAATCTCCCACTTTACCAGCACCAAAGCAACCCCAGACCATCACATTACCACCACCATGCTTGACAGATGGCGTCAGGCACTCTTGCAGCATCTTTTCAGTTGTTCTGTGTCTCACAAATGTTCTTCTGTGTGATCCAAACACCTCAAACTTCGATTCGTCTGTCCATAACACTTTTTTCCAATCTTCCTCTGTCCAATGTCTGTGTGCTTTTGCCCATATTAATCTTTTCCTTTTATTAGCCAGTCTCAGATATGGCTTTTTCTTTGCCACTCTGTCCTGAAGGCCAGCATCCCGGAGTCGCCTCTGCACTGTAGATGTTGACACTGGCGTTTTGCGGGTACTATTTAATGAAGCTGCCAGTTGAGGCCCTGTGAGGCGTCTATTTCTCAAACTAGACACTCTAATGTACTTGTCTTGTTGTTCAGTTGTGCAGCGGGGCCTCCCACTTCTCTTTCTACTCTGGTTAGAGCCTGTTTGTGCTGTCCTCTGAAGGGAGTAGTACACACCGTTGTAGGAAATCTTCAGTTTCTTGGCAATTTCTCGCATGGAATAGCCTTCATTTCTAAGAACAAGAATAGACTGTAGAGTTTCACATGAAAGCTCTCTTTTTCTAGCCATTTTGAGAGTTTAGTCGAAACCACAAATGTAATGCTCCAGATTCTCAACTAGCTCAAAGGAAGGTCAGTTTTATAGCTCCTCTAAACAGCAAAAATGTTTACAGCGGTGCTAACATAATTGCACAAGGGTTTTCAAGTGTTTTCTAATCATCCATTAGCCTTCTAACACAGTTAGCAAACACAATGTACCATTAGAACACTGGTGTGATGGTTGCTGGAAATGGGCCTCTATACACCTATTGCATTAAAAACCAGACGTTTGCAGCTAGAATAGTCATTTAGCACATTAACAATGTATAGATTGTATTTTTGATTAATTTAATGTTATCTTCATTGAAAAAAACTGTGCTTTTCTTTAAAAAAATAAGGAAATTTCTAAGTGACCTAAACTTTTGAATGGTAGTGTACACTTAGTAGCAGTCCACTGTGTAATACGACACCCTTGACCGCTGCCTATTGTTTAGAGTGCAATAAAGACCCCTTTATCCAGTATGGACTGCAAATGAGGAAGGGGGAGAGGATTGCTGAGACAAGGACTGGGCACTGATTATGCTTGTAGTGACTGGGCAAATGGGGTAGATCATCACTGGTATGAACAGCTAGTGTGTGGTCGCTTTTGTGGGGTTTGTCAGTGGCTGAGGCTCCATTACAGCAGTTTCCTAACTCCTCATCCTCTGACTACATGTCTGTCCTTGAATGTATACAGAGTACAGACTACTGTATGAGAGAATGTAATATTATCCATCCCTATTCTCTGATATCTTTGGAGCTTAGAGAACAGATTAAGGCCAGACACACACACACTTACACACTTTTTATGCAGTTTTTGACTCCTTTTTTTTTTAGCCAAGCACAAGAGTGGACACAAAAGAAAGGAGTTGAATCCGTCTTTTCGTTATACCTTTACTTCCTTTTGGATCCGCTTCTGGCTTTTACTACAAAGACGGCACCAAAAACTGCATAAAAATGTGTCTGATCCTGGCCTTATAGAGTTAATGGCAATATAATGTTTCTCCCGGTGAAAAAACCCCCAAAAATAATATAATATTTTTCAGTAATTCAATTCAAAAAGTGAAGCTGATATTTACTACAGATTCATTACTGTTATGTCCATGGCTGCAGGCCATCAGCGCCACTCTCCCCATGACAGCCGCAGCCACGAGTCGGCGAGCGCTGGCCCCAGTCTCCTCCTCAGGAGACACCAGCACTCGCTTCCACTCACCTCAGCCAGATCCCGTAGGGTGCGCACGCATGCTCGTGCCTACTCTTAAAGGGACAGCGCGCGGACCGGACTTTGATGAAGCATCAGGCCGTGAGTACCCTGGACTATAAGAGGGCTCCAGCCTCTGCTTTGATGCCTGAGCGTTGTTGTTGTTTCCCTAGTTTGTCTATGCAATGGTCTCCTAGTGTGTTTCTGTTCCCTGCATTTCGTACTATCCTGGTCGAGTACTGTGCTGAGCCACGAGCCGTGCTGTGCTGTATACCACGCCTGTCCTGCTTCACCACGCCTGACGTCTACCTGCTGCCTAGTCCCAGCCGAGCCTGCCTTGCTATTGTCCGAGCTGCCACAGGTACTATAGACATTGACCTGCGCCCTGTTGGCCAGCTGCCATACCGCCAAGGCGGTATGGCCCAGTGGGTCCACAGACCCTACGTGTCAATTACACACAGAGTGTTCTATTTCCAGCATTTTTTTCTTTTAATGTTGAATATGGCTAAAAGTTAATGAAAAGCCAAAATTTAGTGTCTCAGAAAATGAGAATATTATATAAACCCAATTTGAAAAATGATTTGTAATATCGAAATATCCTACTGAAAAGTATGTCCAGTATATGCCCTCAATACTTGGTCGGGGCTCCTTTTGCATGAATTACTGCATCAATGCGGTGTGGCATGGGGGCGATCAGCCTGTGGCACTGCTGAGGTGTTATCATGCAGCGTGGCATGGAGGCGATCAGCCTGTGGCACTGCTGAGGTGTTATGGAAGCCCAGGTTGCTTTGATAGCGGCCTTCAGCTCGTCTGCATTGTTGGGTCTAGGGTCTCTCATCTTCCTCTTGACAATACCCTATAGATTCTCTATGGAGTTTAGGTCAGGCGAGTTTGCTGGCCAATCAAGCACAGTGATACTGTGGTTATTAAACAGGTGTTGGTACTTTTGACAGTGTGGACAGGTGTCAAGTCCCGCTGGAAAATGAAATCAGCATCCCCATAAAGATTGTCAGCAGAGGGTCGCATGAAGTGCTCGAAAATTAATATATATATATATATATATATATATATATATATATATGTATATATATACATATATACATACATATATATATATATATATATATATATATATATATATATATATATGTATATATATATACATTTTCGAGCACTTCATGCAACCCTCTGCTGCCCCAAAAAAAAGACACAAAAAGTTTACTTTAATAAATATTTTAGTTTATGAGACGAGAAAAAGTTAATACATTCCCTTTAAGTCAGTGTTATTTTTGTAGCTACAGGCTTTAGGGCGGGAGGAGAGTGGGGGTTATCTTGGAGTCTACCAAAGACTGGGATATGCAAACAGTAGCAATATGAATAAAATCATGGATTTTCAGCTCTAGTCAGAGACACAATGACCTGAAACTGATCTGATTTATATTTCATGCTGGGCACAATGTGCATTGCTTCCATACACATGAAATCTTTAGTTATATTGCAATGACTGACTGTATTTTGTTTCAACTTCCCAGGTATGTTTAATGCTACGAGTGAACTGGACTTGTAAAATACAGCTAAGCAATGAATTCATATGAAGTTGGGAAACTCTTTAAGAGAAAGTTAACTTTATTTAAGAAGACTAAATTGATAGAAAATGTATCAGTTTTCAATGGGAGAATCTAGGACTCATTTCGAAGCCACTAATAATATGAATTAAATGGGTTGTCTCAGGGTGGACATTGGTCTCATATGGATATTGTCATAGACAGCGCCATTCACCACTGCACTTCAGCACCGTTCTCTTGGTATTTGCGCCGTGTCGCTAGGCAATCTTAATGCTCGTCTTTATGCCCTTCTGGTGTATGCTATTCTGACTTCCTTGGGCATGTGATCACACCTTGCGGCTCCAGCTTGTGCTGATTAACCACTTCTGTGCTGTACTCTGTTCCTTAGCAGCCATACCTACCATTGGTTCTATGATAAGGCCATCAAGGTCCGCCATTTAAACCCAGCCAGGTCCTTCACTCATTGCCTGGGTGTCAGTGCAGTTACTTCTGTTTCTGTTATAGCCCTGACTTGGATACTGCCTCAAGACAGCCATCTGTAGTATTGCTTCAGCCTGTTCTTGTGTCCATTTTGTAGAGCCTGTGTCCACGGTCATGCTCCTGCTTGTCTCAATGGTCCAGTTCAGTCTCCACATACCCTTCTGTTGTTTCTGCTGCATCTGGCTGCCAACTGGTGACTATTCTAGGCAGGGGCGTAGCTAAAGGCTCATGGGCCCCGATGCAAAAGTTCTTATTGGGCCCCCCCGCAAACTTCTCATGGTCGACGGCCCGCAGCTTTCAGCTGCATCGCTCGGCCTCCTAAGTGACCCATCAATGCAGCAGTAGCATCACTAAGGACTTAAAATGTCAGGGGAAATAGCCCCAATACATATGTGTCCCCCCAAAAAAAAATGTGTGTATAGGAGACAGCATAGCATTACTATAGCACTACGACCCTATAAACTATGCTTAGGATTAGATACATTGGCTCAGCAGACAGTATCACACATGATAGGATTAGATACAGTGGCTGAGCAGACAATATCACACATAATAGGATTAGATACAGTGGCTGAACAGACAGTATCACACATGATAGGATTAGATACAATGACTCAGCAGACAGTATCACACATGATAGGATTAGATACAGTGGCTCAGCAGACAGTATCACACATGAGAGGATTAGATACAGTGGCTCAGCAGACCGTATCACACATGATAGGATTAGATATAGGGCCCAGCAGATAGTATCACACATGATAGGATTAGATACAGTGGCTCAGAAGGCAGTATCACACATGATAGGATTAGATACAGTGGCTCAGCAGACAGTATCACACATGATTGGATTAGATATAGGGCCCAGCAGACAGTATCACACATGATCGGATTAGATACAGGACTAAGCTCGCTGACATTGCGGCTCCAGCGCTGGACCCA
The DNA here is from genome assembly GCF_050947455.1 of Rhinoderma darwinii. Taxonomy (NCBI): domain Eukaryota; kingdom Metazoa; phylum Chordata; class Amphibia; order Anura; family Rhinodermatidae; genus Rhinoderma; species Rhinoderma darwinii. The sequence continues at coordinate 390,341,280 of NC_134689.1, forward strand.
GGAAAGGTAAGAATAATAACTTTGCTTCTTTATGTGTTACTGATTATTTTTGTGTGTTTGTGTTTTTTTACAGGTTCGGTTGTTGGACTTCGGATACGAAGACTTTAATGACGCCGTTTTTTATTCTCAATAAAATTGTTAATGAGGGTTGTGTTATTTTATTTCAATAAAATATTTTTTCTATGTGCTTGTATCTTTTTAAACTTTATTATCACCGCCTTAGTAATGGCCGCTGGCTGATTGACAACCTCCATTACTAAGGCGGGGCTTAATGTTAGCCGGTGCAAAGTCCAACACTAACCCCCATTATTACCCCGGTACCCACCGCCACCAGGGGTACCGGGAAGAGCCGGGTACGAACCAGTACCCGACCATCTGTAGTGATGGGCAGGCACCGGGGCGGCCGCCGGCTGGTAGTATTAGGCTGGGGAAGGCCAAAAACAGTGGCCCCTACCACCCTGGTAATGCTGCCTGCCGCTGCTGTGTTGTATCTGGCTGGTTATGAAAATTGTGGGGTGGGACCCGACATCGTTCTTTCCAATTATTGTTTATTTTATTTTTTTTAAATGACGGGGGGTCCCCCCCATTTTTCATAACCAGCCAGATACAATAAAGCAGCAGCAGCCTAGCATCACCAGGGTGGGAAGGGCCACTGTTTTGGGTCTTTCCCCTCCTGATAATACCAGCCTGCGCCCGCCCCAGTGGCCGACCATCACTACAGATGGTCAGGTACTGGATGGTACCCGGCTCTTCCCAGCACCCCTGGTGGCGGTGGGTACCGGGGTAATAAAGGGGGTTAGTGTTGGCCTCTGTACCGGCTAAAACTAAGCCCCGCCTTAGCAATGGATGCTGTCAATCAGCCAGCGGCCATTACTAAGGCGGTAGTAATATAGTTTTAAAAAAAACACAAAGACATAGAAAAAATATTTTATTGAAATAAAAAAAAATAAAACCCTCATTAACCATTTTATTGATAATAAAAAAAAAAGCCGTCATCGAAGTAGTCCTGGAATCCGACGTAGTCCAACGACCGAACCTGTAAGAAAAAAAAACACACACAAAAAATAATCAGTAACACATGTGTTAGGCTTAGATACAGGGCCCATGTGTGATACTGTCTGTAAGACCCTGTATCTAAGCCTACCACAAGGTAGACTTAGATACAGAGTCCAGCAGACAGTAATCTTATACAGTATAAGATTACTGTGTGCTGGGCCCTGTATCTAAGCCTATAGTGTGGTAGGCTTATATACAGGGCCCATCATACAGTATCACACATGGGCCATGTATCTAAGCCTACCATGTGATTGGCTTAGATACAGGGCCCAGCAGACAGCATCACACAATCTGTGATCCTGTCTAATGGGCCCTCTAAGCCTGCTACATCGTAGGCTTAAAGGGGTTGTGCAGTCCCTAAACATTGATGGACTATCCTCAGGATAGGCCATGAATAGCTGATGTGTCGGGGTCCGTCTCCCGGGACCCGCCAATCACCTGTTTTGAAGGGGCCACAGCACTCGTACGAGAGCTGCTTCCCCTTCATTTCCCTTACTCGCTCACACTGTGAATCGCCGACACCGATTCACAGTGTGACCTGAATGAAGGGAAAGCAGCTCTCGTACGAGTGCTGCGGCCCCTTCAAAACAGCTGATTGGCGGGTCCCGGGAGTTGGACCCCGCCAAGTCAGGGCTACTAATCTTACCTTCCTCTACAGCCGCGGCGGAAGTTCTGTCCTCTCGATGTTGTGCGCGGCGCATAGCGCTGTGACGTCATGCGCTGCACACAGCGCTTGACGTCAGGACCTCCGCTGCGATCTGGAACCAGGAAGGTAAGTACAGTCTGTTACTATAGTAACAGGGGCCCGCGGCCCGAGTTACTATAGTAAATTTTTATTGATGTGGTGCGGGGGGCTGTGGGCCCCCCTGGCTTCGGGGCCTGGTCGCAATTGCGACCGCTGCGACCCCTATAGCTAGTGATTCTAGGGCTCACAACCTGAGGATTCCCTGCAGCAAAGTCCACATCTCATACGGAGGTTGAAGGGTGAAAACCAGGAAATCCCTTGTACTCCGCACCCCAGTCTAGCCTGTGCCAAACCAGTTGCGACCTTAAGAGTCCACTATCCCGCACGAAAAACTGTAATAGTAAACTCAGGCCATGAATCCAAGCGACACTGCACAAGCAATCTCCCTCCCTGTGGACATATATGAACTGGTCAAAAAAATAATTTTCAATGACTTCAGCCAATTTCCTCTCATTTGAATGCACTCTAGAAGCATGTGTTCCATCTGCTCATGACTATGGATTCAAGCCATTCCTCCCAACTCAACCCATATTATGGTAGCACTAAGTCCTGTCGGAACGTCTTGAACCAGTGTTTCAAACAATTTGAACTTTGTGCTGCTCAAATTTCCTTTGACCATGTAAAGATTACCTATAATATTTCCCTACTCTCTGGAGAGACCCTGGCCTGAGCATATTCTCTTTGGGAAGGTGATGATCCTATTGTCTCTTCATTGCAGTGTCTTCTTTCTGTTAACCTTCTGAAAAGTTTTTGAAGAACTGGGTAGTTTTTCCACAACCTCTGCATTGTAGCACGTAAGACAAGTAGCTTCCATTGTGGGACAATATGCTACCAAGTTCCGCACCTTAACTTTGTACCTGTCTTGGGACAATGGGAGCCTTGCAGGGTGTTTTCCAGGAGGAGCTAGAGCTTCATAGACCAACTGGCTAGATGAGTTATTCTGTTTACCTGGATGACATAATTTCTCTTGCTACCCAGGTGGAACTTCATTTCCAGGAGAGAGCTAAGGAAAAGGACCATTCTCCTCGCTTACCATGTCAGGCTGAAGACCTCAGATATCCACAAATGTCTTCTTTAACTGATGAGCCATCTTTTCTGACGAGCTTATGCAACTTGGTCATATTACTCTGTCCTCAGAGGAGATGTGCAGGAGATTATCCTGAGTCTTTACTGAAGTCAGATGGGTATACTGTATACTGCCTCAAGCCATCTGGTAACTCTAATACTACTTTAGCCTGTTCGTGTATTAAGCTTCTAGTCTGTATCCACATTCACGTCCCAGCTTGTCTCTGCTCTCCAGTCTTCACATCTTATTCTCTTATCGCTGTTGTATCTGGCTGTTAACTGGTGACTACTCTTGGGACAGCGACCTGGGGATTCCCTTCAGCGATGTCCCGATCTCTGCTGTATGAAGGTTAAAGGGTAAATACCAAGGGCTTATTTCGATTCCCCCCTGTCTAACCTTCGTCAAACTAATAGCGGCCTTAAGGGTCAACTATCTTGCTTGAGAAATCTTAACAGATATGATGTAGGATATGCTAACAAGGTTTTATCGCTGGGGTTCAACAACTGTGACCAGTCACTAGAACAAAGTGTAAGCGGCCATAGTGAAGTGTTGTGTAATTTCGTCTTCTGACAGCTCTGTTTGTCTTTCTCTAAAGGCAGCATGGTTGGGCCATTATTGTCAATGACCAACCCTGCTTCCGCATAGAAACAGCCAAGCGGAGCTAGCAGGAGACAGAATGACACAACAATTTACTATGGCTGCCACTTTGTTCTAATGATCAGCAGGGGTTTCAGCAGTCAGACTGGCACAGATTTGACAATGGTAGAATATCCTAGAGGTATGCCACGAAGGTCTATCCCGAGGCCACCTTTTTTAACCTTCCATATTATTCCGTCATGTCCACACTCTTCTACATCAGATCCATGTAAAAACCCACATCCCAATTCTGAGAACTTTCTTTGTAGTATCAGCCTAGTATTTTAATATTAACCCCTTCAGGACACAGCCTGTTTTGACCTTAAAGACAAAGCCGATTTTTTCAAATCTGATGTGTCACTTTATGTGGTTATAACTTTGGAATGCTTTTACCTATCCAAACGATTCTGAGATTGTTTTCTCATGACATATTGTACTTTATGTTAGTGAAAAAATGTGGTCAATAAAGTCAATATTTATTTGTGAAAAACCCCAAAATTTTGGGAAAATTTGCGCTTTTCTAAATTTAAATGTACCTGCTTGTGAAACAGATAGTAATAGCGCACAAAATAGTTACTATTTCACATATCCCATATGTTTACTTTCTGTTGGCATTGTTTTTTTGAAAATTCTTTTCTTTTTCTAGGACGTTATAAGGCTTAGAACTTTAGCAGCAATTACTCACATATTCAAGAAAATTTCAAAAGGCTATTTTTTCAGGGACCAGTTCAGTTGTGAACTCCAAAAAAGACACCATTTGACAAACTACACCCCTCAAGGAATTTAGCAAGGGGTATAGTAAGTATTTTGACCCCACACATCTTTTGCTGAATTTAGTCAAATGAGGCCGTGAAAATAAAAGTCTAAATTTTTTCCAATAAAACGTAGACATTTAACATTTTTAAAAGCATAAAGGACAAAAAACACCCCAACATCTGAAAAGCAATTTCTCCCGATTACGGTAATACCCCATATGTGGTAATAAATTGCTGTTTGTTTTCAATAGTTTTTTATTAAACATTTTTGTAAAATAATAATATAATAATAACACAGACTCGCAGAGTCTCAACTTTTGCATTTCAGTAATACAATTAAACAAAGTATTAGACCAACATGGTCTCCAATAAATCTCACATTATATACCATTCATGATGTCAACACTCCTGCCAAATATATAGTATATAAATGTCTTCATTGCTAACATAGGTAACTATTCTTGACATCACATTGCTTTATAGAGTACCTTAAAGGGAATGTGTCGCCAGAAAAACATGTTTTTTTTTTAAAAATTAAACATTTAGTGTGTGGGTGATTAAACATTGTTCAAATTTTTTTTATTTTTTTCGCGAGTCAGGAAATATTATAAATTTTTTCTAATTTATAATACTACCCATTTTTGGTCACTAGATGGAGCTAGTTCCCAAAATTGCAGCATTGCAACATTGGGTTAAAAGCCCTCGCTCTAGTGAGCTCTCAGCATCCCCCCCTCCTTTATCCTGGCTAGTGCCGTGATAAACGAGGGGTTTGAAAGGTTTAACCTCCTACACTGTGTGTCGCCATTTTTTGAGGTAACCCACAGTGTAGTAGGTTTACATACAGTAGTAAACACACACAAACACTAACATACATTGAAATCTCTTACCTGCTCCTGCCGCCGCGGCTCCCTCCGGCCCGTCCGCTCCCTTTGCTGCCACTGTTCCATGTGCACTTGTCCGGAAGCCGCGACTGGAAGTAGTAATATTACTGTCCGGCCGCGACTTCCGGTCCACAGGAAAATGGCGCCGGACGGCGCCAATTTCGAATAGGACTGTGTGGGAGCGGCGCATGCGCAGTTCCCACACAGACGCCGTACACGGCAGTCAATGGGACGGGAGCCGTTCGTCGTCCCTATGGGACTGTGGCTGCCGTATTCCATGTCTGTGTGTGTCGTTAATCGACACACACAGAAATGGAACAAAAAATGGCAGCCCCCATAGGGAAGAAAAAGTGTAAAAATAAGAAAAAGTAAAACACAAACACACAAATGAATATAAACGTTTTTAATAAAGCACTAACACCTTTAACATATAAAAAAATAATTTGTGATGACACTGTTCCACTGTTCCACATGGCCTCTATGGAAGAAAGATAAGAGAAAGAAAAAGAAAAAACAACAAAACACACACAATAATCAAAAGAAGGATAGGGAGGGGGGGAAGGAAAGGTGTAGGGTGGAAGGGTTTCCTAACCATCTCTATGTATTCACGAAAATGTATGATTCCTCCATGGGTCCCAAATGGCATCAAATTTGTCTAATGTACCCGCCAGCAGATGTGTTAGGCGGTCATTAACCATTATCCATGAAATCTTAGCGATCAACATATCCATAGACAACGTGGGTGTTCGCCAAGCCCTAGCAATAGTTATTTTAGCTGCCAGAAACACATATCGGAGAAATTTACGTGCGGGGGCCCGAACCTCCGGAATAGGACCGCATAGCAGAGCCGTAATCACATCCCTGGGGGGTTTGACTTGGATCACTGTGTTAATAAGCTGGTATACCTGGTTCCAAAAGGTGGCAACCATTGGACACTCCCATAGAATATGCATTAGTGTACCCTCCGCACCACATTGTCTAAAGCAGTGCTTATCCACCACTGGGTTAAATCGAGCTATACGAGTAGGGACCATATACCATCTCATTAATACCTTATAACCCGCTTCCACCAAGGATGTATTGATAGATCGTTTCGAGATCGTACAAGCCATCTCCCGCCACTGCTCCAATTCCACTCCCGTACCTAAATCGTGTTCCCATCGAGTCATGTAAGGGAGTTTACCTTCCGGAGTAACCAGATCGGAATATATCGTGGATATTTTACGTCGTAGGCCAGAAAGCCAGCACAACCGTTCAAAAGTGGTCAATGTACTGATGTCCCCCCTCCTGGATTTCCAGTCCAACAAGAAATGGTGTATCTGGATGTATCTAAAATGCTCCGATGGGGGCATCGAGTGTGAGTCCTTAAAGTAATCCAAAGTTCTGATGTCCCCCCCTATAAAGAAGTCCTTAATCCTGTAAAACCCCTTATTGAGCCACGACCGGAATTCCATTCTACGCAGACCCGGAGGAAAGGCAGAATTACCCGTGATGGTCATGAGCGGATTATGGGGTGATTTAATATGAAATCTCTTTCTAAGCGAGTCCCACAGCTGTAACATCTGAGAAAGCACAGGGGAGAGAACCGGAGGCCTGTCCGAGGACTCCATCCACAGTAATGTTTCCAGCGGGAAACTGGTACATGCGGCCGTTTCAATTTGCGTCCACTGAGGGCAGTATGGTCTCGCATACATATCTGTAAATTGGGCCAGACGTGCTGCATGATAGTATTGTTGGATATTGGGAACCCCCAGACCCCCCGCAGTTTTAGGGGTAAATAAAGTTTGTCTCTGTATTCTCGGTCTTTTAGAACCCCAAATAAACGACATGATGAGCCCTTGGATTTGTCTAAGCGCCTTCTGAGGGACCACAATAGGGAGCGTGCGAAAATAATATAGCAATCTGGGCAAGATCGTCATTTTGATGGAGGCAATGCGACCAAACCATGAGAGATTAAGAGGGGACCATCTAGTGAGATCTGTAGCTATTTGTTGAAAAAGTGGAGGGAAGTTGTCCTCGTAGAGGGACTCTATGGTGGGCGTCAATTTAATACCTAAATACGTCAATCTACGTGCATCCCAATGAAAATCAAAGTTAAGTTTTAGGAGCTTCACTACCCCGATTGGCAATGTAAGATTCATTGCCACCGACTTGGAGTGGTTGACCTTAAGCCCAGACAGCTTGCCAAACTGATGAAGAATATGAAAGAGATTCGGCAAGGATGTGAGAGGTGTCGATATGAAAAGCAGAATGTCATCCGCAAACAAGGCACATTTATGTTCTACTCCTCCCACCTTCACCCCCCTAATGTCGGGAGAATTTCGTATGAGGTTGGCCAACGGCTCAATAGCCAGCGCAAACAGGGAAGGCGATAGTGGGCACCCCTGTCGCGTTCCTCTGCATATTGGAAAAGCTCCCGACATAAATCCCCTAGAATTTATTTTTGCTGTAGGAAGACAATATAAGATCTTAAGAATAGACAAAAAACCTGAACCGAAGCCCATTCTCTCAAGGACATAAAACAAATAGTCCCAGGATAGCGAGTCAAAAGCTTTCTGAAGGTCAAGGCTTAATAACATACTTTGACGTCCGAAAGTACCATCCCACCCCGAGCGAACAGCTGAGATAATGTCCACAGCCCGTCTCGTCTGGTCCTCCGCCTGGCGGAGGGGTATAAATCCCGCCTGGTCCTTATGTATATATGTGGCGAGGAAGGAATTCAATCTAACCGCCAGAATTTTTGTCATAATCTTAAGATCCACATCAAGAAGGGATATCGGGCGATAGTTGGCCTGATCTGTATGATCCTTATGAGGCTTGGGAATAAGATGTATGTAAGCTAAATTCGAAAAAGGAGGCAAATTATTACCCTCCCGATAAGCATTGAACAGTTCAACCATGTGCGGGGCCAAGATCTCCCTAAAGTGTTTGTAATAACCTGAGGAAAACCCATCTGGCCCCGGGGCTTTGTGAGCCTTCAGATTTTTAATAACATCCAATACCTCCTCCAAACTAAATTCAGCATCCAGTGTTTCTCTATCCCCTTGGGAAAGTTTAGTAGGGAATGTTTTTTCCAGCAAGACCTCAGCCCTATTTTTATCAAACTGAGGTGGTGCTGAGTACAAAGCTGAATAAAAATCCTGAAAGGCCTTTACAACTTTTGTGGGATTCTGTGATAAAGATCCATCCGCCAATCGCAATTTCGGTGGCGTTGAGGTGTTAAATCGGGGCGTGAGGCGTCTAGAGAGTAATGTTCCAGGTTTATCCCCTTGTGAAAAAAACTTATGTTGTGACCAACGCAGACTTTTTTCCGCCCAACTTGTCAGACATAAATTTAATTCTGTTCTAGCTTCCGCTAATTTTGCTTTAATATCTGCTGAGGGGTCTATTTTAAATTGCTTGGACAGATCCGCAAACTTCCTCTCCTTTAACGCAAGTACCTCTTTCAACCGTTTCTTATTACGCGAGGCTATCTGGATGAATTTCCCCCTAATCACTGCTTTGTGAGCCGCCCAATTGGACATAATTGAGGTGTCTGGTGCCTTATTAAGTAGAAAATATGTGTCCAAATCCCTTTGGATTTCTTTAACTATCTCCTGATCCGATAGTAGTGACTCATTCAATCTCCAAGAGGAGATAGGCGGTCTCCCACATAAATATGACAGCCGAACCACAATCGGGTCATGATCAGACCAGGGTGTAGCCAAAATCCTAGCATCCGTGACCTTAGGGAGTAAGCTAGTTGACATCATAACATGATCAATACGGGTGTGAATATTATGGGCTGGGGAGAAATAAGTATAATCCCTTGCTGTGGGGTTAAAATCCCGCCAGACATCTATGACATCCACCGAATGGAAGAAACGTGCTACTTGTATGCTGGTTGACGTAGGAGGTATAAGTCGCACCCTGGATGCGTGGGATTTATCCATGGACGCGTCCAAGGCGATATTAGAATCCCCACCCATAATTATCGGGCCCTCTATCGATGAGTGGAGCTTGCGCCACATGCCTTGGAAGAACGCCGGTTGATTGGAGTTCGTGGCATAGTAGGTAATAAAGGTTATTGGAGATTCATGTAACAGACCCGAGACCAGGATGTACCTGCCATCCGGGTCAGAGATCGTGTTGTGAGGTGTAAATGGGACCGACCGAGACAACCATATGCCCACTCCCCTGTGCTTAGTAGAGGCACTAGCCAAAAATTTTTGTGAGTAATGTCTATGAAAGTACGCTGGAGCAGAGGAGGTAGAAAAATGCGTTTCCTGTAAAAATAGTATATCAACATGAGAAGATTTATAGTACAAGAAAGCTTTTCGACGCTTGATCGGGGAATTAAGGCCCTGCACATTATGTGTGAGTAAGCTAAAGGTTTTAGCAGATTCCATGGCCGCCATCATAGAGCAGGAGGTAGAACCATGTGCTTATTGGGATCCAGCTATAGAGACAAAGGTCAGAAATAGGAAAGACGGGAAATGGAAGGGGGTAAAAGACAGAACAAAAATAGGACAGACACAAAGTATCAATAGTACCGAACATAGTCTACCGACTAGGCAGTCAAGAAAAGACTGCGAACAGGGGGGCAGCAGACCGTCGTGAAGGCACAGCATTTCCGAAAATATATACCCAGACATTCAACCCCTTAACCTATATCAACCCTGAGCATAATAGGCATTCACATGTTAAATATAAGGTAAAGCAAACTTTCATATTTTTAAAACAAACATATCTATAGCCAGAGTACCAACTCACTGCGACCTTGACCCATCAAGAACCTTCCTCGCCTTTTTTCGGGTCAGCTTATAAACAAATTTTCATTACTATAAGTGGGAGTCCAGAGAAACAAAAGAAATCCCCTCATCCACCCCAACGTATGGATCCCCGGCTCCCAGTCCGCTGAGAACTGCAACTGGCGGTATCCGGCTGAAACTCAGCATCAGTGCTGCTTGAAGACATCTCCGGCCGATATGAAGAATAAAGAAAAAGAAAGAAAAATAAACTATCTGCTTCTATATTCGGCCTCCTTTCCGTCATGTCGGATTCAATTGTTGCCGGCGAGATTCCACCCTCTGTTCCCGAGGTAACTCTGGACGGCCTCCTTGAGTGCGCCATATTGGTGACAACGGGGGATCCTGTATGGGGAGTCGGGAGGAGCTAGACTTATCCTGGGGTGGTAGAATATGTAAGTCCCTCAGCAGATCCTCTCCCTCCTGTAGCGTAGAGAAGCCATATTGCCTGTTATTGCGCATGAAAAGGAGACGAAATGGGAATGCCCACCGGTATGGGATAGCATGGTGTTTGAGGGTCTGCAGGATAGGGCGAAGCATCCGCCTTTTTTGAATGGTTTGGGGAGCCAAATCAGCAAATATCTGAACCGCTGTATTACAAATGGTGATCACCGGAAGCTTTCTGGCTCTTTCCATCACCTTCTCCTTAATCGAATAATAGTGGAGTTTCACTATAATATCTCTGGGAAGTCCATCCCTCCTCATGGCCGTCAATGCTCTATGGGCCCGGTCAATTTCCATATGTGATTCCGATATATCAGGTATCAAGGTAGTGAGTAGCATACGAACCACCACCGGTACCTCCGTCTGAGATTCCGGGACCCCTCTGATCCTGAAGTTATAGCGTCGGGATCGATTTTCCAGGTCCTCAATTCTGGTGTTCGCCTCCTCCAATTGCTCCTGCAGATCCTCCATAAATCTAGTATTCTGGTTAACTCTTGCAGTGACGGAGGTCATTTTGGTCTCAATAGCCTGCATATGCGCCCCCACTTTGTGTAAATCTTGGTGTACAGCGGCTATCTTGGAGCTTATTTCCCCCATCTGAGCTTGCATGGCTCTTGATATGCAGGAAAAGATGGCGTCCTCTGTCAATCCGGAAGTAATGGCCGGCGGCATGGGCGAGTGCTGTGACACGTGAACGGGCGCTGATTGCGGCAGTCCCAGATCTGGGATCGGGCCCTCTCCTTGTAAATCCTCCTGTGCCTGCAATAGTGATGTGCTGCTATTTTCCCGCAGGAGCACAGGATAATCCTGTGATAACACCGACGTGCTGGATTCTATCTGTGTCACCTGCTGCTGCTGCAGCAGGCCTTGCTCCGCCATGTTCGGCGCCGCCATCAGCATATCTGCCACGGACCTCTGAGCCTGGGTTTGCTTACCCCTTCTTCCACTCCCTCTGGCCAAAGGTGGATGCCCGAACCTCTAAGGTACTTCTCCTTTCTTTTATGGGTCTCGATGTCTGCTGTTAGCGATATATATGCTGGAATGCCTTCACGAGGTGCGGAGCCTGGTTAGAACGCGTCCACCATGTTCAGCTGCGCGCATGCGCCCCATAAATTGCTGTTTGGACACACGGCAGAGCTCAGAAGGGAAGGAGCACCATTTGGCTTTTGGAGCTCAAGTTTTTCTGCAATGGTTTTCGGGTGCCATGTCGCATTTGCAATGTCCCTGTGGGACCAAAACAGTGGAAAACCCCAAAAGTGACCCCATTTGGGAAACTACACCACTCAATGAATTTATCGAGGGGTAGAGTAAGCATTTTGACCCCACAGATTTTTTGCTGACTTTAGTATTTAGAATTAGCCCGTGAAAATGAATATCTACATTTTTTTCTAATAAAATGTAGTTTTAGCTCAGATATTTTCATTTTCACAATAAATAGAGGAGAAAGCACCCCAAAATTTGTAAAGCAACCTCTTCTGAGCACATCAATACCCCATATGTGGTAATAAACTGCTGTTTGGACCCACGGCAGGGCTTAGAAGGGAAGGAGCGCCATTTGGCTTTTGGAGCTAAAATTTTGCTGGAATGGTTTGCGGTGCCATGTCACATTTGCAAAGCCCCTGCGGGACCAAGTCAGTGGAAACCCCCAAAAGTGACCCCATTTGGGAAACTACACCCCTGAAGGAATCTAGGGGTATAGGGAGCATTTTGACCTCACAAGTTTTTTTCCGAATTTAGTGGATTTAGGCATGAAATTGAAAAGCTACATTTTTCAGATAAAACATGGACATTTTCAATTTTTACAAGAAATAAAGGAGAAAAAGCACCCCAACATTTGAAAAGCAATTTCCCCGATACGGTAATACCCCATAAGTGGTCGTAAACTGCTGTTTGGACACACTGCAGGGCTCAAAGGGGAAGGAGCACCATTTGGAGCTCAAATTTAGCTGGAATGGTTTTCAGGTGCAATGTCACATTTCAAAAGCCCATGAACAAAAACAGTAGGAAGCCCCCAAAAGTGAGCCCATTTGGGAACCGACACACCTTAACCCCTTCCCGCTCCTGGACTTACTATTAGGTCATGGTAACTGTATCGTTCGTGCTCCATGACCTAATAGTACTTCCAGCATTCAACACAGCAGCGCTCTGTTTCTGACAGCAGGCTATCAGAGAGAAGAGACAAGTGAAATAAGTTACAAAAACCACTTTTTTTTTGCTTCCCACCTCCCTCATCCATTACCCACTCCTGTTCCCTTCCTCCTTGTGTTCCCCCCACGTTTTTGGTCAGTGACCTACTATCACTGACCACTTCTCAGTCTTCAGGACCAAATTGGTCCCTGAGGATTATTTTTTCCTTTTTTTTCTATATAAAATATAGAAAACTAAAAAAATCTAAAAATGAAAATAAATAAATAAATATATAGTTAGTTTAGCCAATTTTGACAATTTAACTGGTTAGTTTAGTATTATGGTTAGTTAGTGTCAGGGAACCGTCAAAAAGCATAGTTAGGTATAGCGTCAGGGAAGTTCACATAAAATCTAGTTAGGTTTAGCATCAGGCACCCGTCATTGTAGTTAGGTTTAGCGTCTGGGAAGTTTGGAATAATCTAGATAGGTTTAGTGTCAGGGAATCGTCACCGTACTTAGGTTTAGCGTTAGGGAAGTTCACATAAAATCTAGTTAGGTTTAGTGGTAGGAACCCTCACCCAAGTTAGTTTTAGTGTCAGGGAAGTACACTTGTACTGTAAAAACAAAAAACAAAAACAAAACACGCTTTTGTGCTAGTTTAGGTAGCAGCCTATTGCTCCCAGTTAGGGAATTTTTTATTTTTTGCTGTATATACATTTTGTACGTGTCTAAGCACAGCAAACCTGTCCCAACGGACATTTAATGCCGAAGAGGCGTATTCAGACTTGTCGGATGGTGGGACTCTCTACATTTGTCGACCTCCTCCGGTGATGAAGAGGAGGGACACCCTAGGACCCCCTAGGAGACGTCCCAGGACCACCACCATAGTTGAAATCCCTGAGAGAAGTGACCCCGCAACAATTGATACCCCCAAGCAAAGTGACCCCATTTGGATGCCCACACCAAACAATTATGAACCCCAAATCCCTAAGTATACGAGCAGCCCAGGGATCAAATTTAACACAGCAGGGCTCAGTGAGATGGACTTTTTCAAGTTCTTTTTCACTGATGAGTTTATAGAGCTGCTGGTGTCCCAGACAAATTTATATGCCAACAGTATATAACAAAGAACTCCACATCATTTTATGCCCAATCCCACAGGTGGACTCATGTAGATGCAGCAGAGTTGGGCAAGTTCTGGGGACTGCTCTTGAACATGGGGCTTCTGAAAAAGCCATCCATTAGGACCTACTGGAGCATAGACATCTTATACCACACCCCGATGTACCGCATGGCCATGTCCAGGATGCGTTATGAGCCAATACTTTGCTTCATATATTATACTGATAATGAGCAGTGCCCACCCCGAGATGACTCCAGTTTTGACCATTTGTATAAACTGAGACCCCTATTAGACCGTTTCAGTGCCTGGTTTTCCCAAGGAAACACCCCCGAGAAGTGTATTTCTGTTGATCACTCCCTGGTACATTTTAAAGGGAGGCTTCAATTCCGTCAGTACCTGCCGAGTAAGAAGGCAAGGTATGGCGTGAAGATGTATAAGCTGGGCAAGAGTGCATCAGGGTATACTTACAAATTTAGGATATATGAAGGGAAGGACAACAGTATTCAGCCCCCAGAATGGCCCCCCTTACTGGGAGTTAAAGCCAAAATTGTGTGGGATTTGGTGCACCAACTGCTGGACCAGCGTTACCACCTCTACCTGAATAATTTTTATACCAGCGTCCCACTCTTCAACTGCCTCGCTTCCAGAAGTACTGCGGCATGCGGCAGTGCTAGAAGAAATCTGAGAGGCCTCCCTAAGACACTGCTTGGGCAAACACTCAGAAGGGGTGAGAGCAAGGCATATTCTAGCGGCAACATATTGTGTGTCAAGTACAAGCACAAGAGAGATGTCATTGTATTGACAACACTACATGGTCACACCAGTACCCATGTACCTGAACGAGGTACCAGTACAGAGACCCCCAAACAAGACTGCATCCTGGACTACAATAGCTACATGGGAAGGATGGACTTGTCAGATCAAGTCCTGAAGCCCTACAGCGCCATGCGGAAATCGAGGGTGTGGTATAAGAAGCTGGCCGTGCACACCATACAGATGACATTGTACAATGCGTACATGCTACGTCGATGTACAGACCAGAGGGGAACTTTCCTGGAATTTCAGAGAAGTTCCCCAAACTGGAAAAAAGGGAAAAAGTCAAAAGAGGTGCAAAATCTTCTATAAGAGGGAGATAAGGAAGGACACAATATATTAATGTGACACGTGTCCCGAAAAAACAGGGCTCTATATGAAATGGAGCATTTTGTTCCCTGTGAAAATAAGAAATTTTGTTCAAAAATGACATCTTATTGGAAAAAATGTCATTTATTTAATTTCACAGCCCACTTCAAATACGTGCTGTGAAAAAACTGTGGGGTCAAAATGGTAACAATAATCATAAATCAATTCCTTGCGGGGTGTAGTTTCAAAAATGGGGTCACTTTTGATGGGTTTCTATTGCTCTGATACCTCTGGGGCTCTGCAAATGCGGCATGGCACCGGAAAACCAATCCAGCAAAATCTACTCGCCAAAGAACACAAAGCGCTCCTTCCCTTCTGAGTCCTCTAATGGGCCAAAATAGCAGTTTATCACCACAAATGGGTTATTGCTACACTCAGGAGAAAATGGGCAACAAAATGGGGTAATTTTGTTCCCTGTGAAAATAAGAAATTTTGATCAAAAATTACATCTTATTGGAAAAAATTAAATGTTTTTAATTTCACAGCCCAATTCAAATTCGTGCTGTGAAAAAACTATGGGGTGAAAATGGTCGCAACAACCAGAAATTACTTCCTTGAGGGGTGTAGTTTCTTTGGGGGGGGGGGGTTCCTACTGTTTTGGCACCACAACACCTCTTCAAACCTGGCATGCTGCCTAAAATATATTCTAATAAAAAAGAGGCCCCAAAATGCACTAGGTGCTTCTTTGCTTCTGAGGCCTGTGTTTTAGTCCACGAGCACACTAGAGCCACATGTGCAACATTTCTAAAAACTGCAGAATCTGGACAATACATATTTAGTAGTGTTTCTTTGGTAAAAACTTCTGTGTTCCAGATAAAAAAAATTGAATAAATGTGAATTTCTGCAAGAAAAATTTAATTTGCAAATTTCACCTCCACTTTGCTTTAATTCCTGTATTATACCTAAAGGGTTAATAAACTTTCTAAATGCTGTTTTGAATACTTTGAGGGGTATATAGTCTTTAAAATGGGGTGTTTATGGGGGTTTCTAATACATAGGTCCTCAAAGCCACTTCAGAACTGAACAGGTACCTTATAAAAAAGGCTTTTGAAATTTTCTTAAAAATATGAGATATTGCTGTTTATGTTCTAAGCCTTGTAACGTCCAAGAAAAATTAAAGAATGTTCAAAAAAAGATGCCAATCTAAAGTAGACATATGGGAAATGTTAATTAGTCACTATTTTGTGTGGTATAACCATCTGCCTTACATGCAGATACATTTAAATTCTGGAAAATGTAAATTTTTTCAAATTTTCTGTACATTTTGCTATTTTTCACAAATAAACACTGAATGTATTGACCAAATTTTACCACTACCATAAAGCCCAATGTGTCATGAGAAAACAATCTCTGAATCGCTTTGATAGGTAAAAGCATTCAGAAGTTTTTACCACATAAACTGACACGTCAGATTTGAAAAATGGGCTCTGAGCCTTAAGGCCAAATCTAGGCTGTGTCTTTAAGGGGTTAAGGAATCTATCTAGCGGTATAGTGAACATTTAGACCCCACAAGTCTTTTGCAGTATTTATTGGAATTAGGCTGTAAATTATAATATCAAATTTTTTCTTCTAAAATGTTGCATTTTTTAATTTTCACAAGGGATCAAGTAGAAAAAGCCACCCAATTTCTCCCAAGTACGGCTATACCCCCCATGTGTGGTCACACACACAGTAAGTCTCTAAAGGGAAGGAGCGCAATTTGGTTTTTGGAGTGGAGTTTTTACAAATTAGTTTTCTGACACCATGTTGCATTGAGCTAAGGTACCAGTACAGTGAAAAGCCCCGAAAAATTAGCCCATTTTGGTAAATACGTCCCTGAAGAAATTTATCTAGTGTTATTGTGAGTATTTTGACCCCGCAAGTGTTTTGCAGAAATTAGTGCACAGTGGATGTTGCAGATTGAAAATTTCCATTTTTCCACTGATATGCCATTTCCGTGACCAATATGTTTGGCCCAGCTTGTGCCACTGGAGACACACATCCCATAAATTACGGGTTCTCCAGAGTACAGTAATACCCCATATGTGGTCATAAACTGCTGTTTGGGCACACTGTCTGGCTCAGAAGGACCGCCATTTGGCTTTTGGAGCACAGATTTTTCTTGGTAGTAGTTTTGTTTGGGGTTTTACTGGTATTTCGGCTTATAATGTGGGGGAAAATGAGTACATCAGGGTTTATGTAAACTGGGCAGAGTACATCACGGTATATGTAAACTGGGCGGAGTACATCAGGGTATATGTAAGCTGGGCGGAGTACATCAAGGTATGTGTAAGCTGTGTGGATTACATCAGGGTATATGCAAGCTGTGCGGAGTACATCAGGGTATATGTAAGCTTGGCGGAGTACATGAGGGTAGATGTAACCTGGGCACAGTATATCTGGGTAGATGTAAGCTGGGCAGAGTACATCGGGTATATGTAAACTGGGCGAAGTACATTAGGGTATATGTAAACTGGGCAGAGTACATCACGGTACATGTAAGATGGGTGGAGTATATCAGGGTATATGTAAGCTGGGTGGTGTACATCAGGGTATATGTAAGCTGGGCGGAGTACATCAGGGTATATGTATGCTGGGCAAAGTACATAAGGGTATATGTAAACTGTGCGGAGTACATCAGGGTACATCAGGGTATATAAACAGAAAGACTCCTAAAATGTAAGCTGTGTGGAGTACATCGGGGTAAATATAATCTGTGCGGAGTACATTGGGGTATATGTAAGCAGTGCAGAGTACATCAGGGTATATGCAAGCTGTGCGGAGTACATCAGGGTACATGAAAGCTGTGCGAAGTGCATCAGGGTATATGTGAGCTGGGCGGAGTGCATCAGGATATATGTAAGTTGGGCGGAGTACATCAGGGTATATGTAAGGTGTGCGGAGTGTATCAGGGTATATGTAAGCTGGGCGGAGTGCATCAGGGTAAATGTAAGCTGGGCAGAGTGCATCAGGGCATAATAGAATGATGTAATAACGGGGTGAATGAATAATACAATTAATAATCCATGTATTTGTGTGGTACGCTTTGAACCCATCCTTTGGGTATTATACAAAATATCTGCACTCCAGTATTGCCTAATCTTTGACTTCTTCACTAGTCCTATAAGCAGCACAAGCCCCTAAAGTTTCCTCATCTCCGCTGCATCTACGGGGTCCACCTGTAGGGTCTAGCAAATGACGATGTGGGGTTTTTAGTGAAAAACTACTGGACCTAAAATATTAGGCTGGGCTGTAATTTAGCATCATTTTGCGTCGTTGCGTTTTGAGAGTCATAACGTGTTATTTTTCTGTTGACGGAGCTGTGTGAGCAGGGCCGGCCTTAGGGGTGTGCAACCTGTGCCATTGCACAGGCCGCATCACTCCAGCAGGTGGAAGGGGGCGCTGCGCTGGCTCCATAGCGGCTGCTAGCGGTGACACCGGGCATGAGGGCACCAGTGGCACCCATGGGGATGGGCCCCCCATGGCCGGTGGTGCCACTATAGCAGATCAGTGAGGTATGTCCCTGCTCTGCTATCTACTAGCGCAACTGTAGCTCCCTGAAGGAGCGGAATCCCCGTGTGGTCGGGGATTCCGATCCTGGACGGAGCACTTGTTGTCTCTGTCCATATATGGACAGTGACATCAGGGGCAACTCCTGAAGCGGAATCCCCGCCCACAGCATTGCCAGCTCTGTGACTGGGGATTCAACTCCAGGAGAAGCCAGTGAAGACATAAATGGACACAGACGACAGGGGCTTCTGCTGGAGTGGAATCCCCGCTCACAGGTTGGACGGGGATTCCGCTTCAGGAGTTGCCCCTGATGTCATTGTCCATATATGGACAGAGACATCAAGCGGAGCACTCCAGGAGCGGAATCCCCGGCCACGGGGGGATTCTGCTCCTTCAGGGAGCTACAGTGGCGCTATCTACAGGAAGTGGGGTGCTATCTACAAGCGGGCTGTGGGCTGTGTGGCACTACCTACAGGGGGCTGTGTGGCACTATCTACCAGGGGGCTGTGTGGCACTACCTACAGGGGGCTGTGTGGCACTACCTACAAGGGACTGTGTGGCACTAGCTACACGTGGCTGTGTGGCACTACCTACAAGGGGGTTGTGTGGCACTACCTATAAAGGGGCTGTGTGTGGCAGCCAGGGCAGAGGGGCATTATACTGTGTGGGGTCCACTAAGCGGACATTATAATTTGTAGGGGTACTACAGGGGGCAATCTACTGTGTGTGGCACTTAGGGGGCATAATACTGTATAGGCATAATTAGAGGACAAAATTCTGTGTCCTTGAAGGGGTTACCATATATTATATGATTAAATATTATGATACTGTATGGGGGCACTAAAGGGGCATTATACTGTGTGGGGGCACTATATAGGGCATTATACTGTGGGGGGCATTATACTTGTTTTATGGGGCATTTTTTTCATTATGCGGGTGGGGCACCGAAATAATTTTGCACGGGGCACCATCTATCCTAAGGCCGGCCCCATGTGTGAGGGCTTGGTTTTTTGTGGAACGAGCTGTAATTTTATTGGTTCCACTTTGGGTTACATGTGATTTATTTTTTTTAACCCTGTTTATTCAATTTTTTGAGAGACGAGGAAACCAAAAAACAGCACTTCTAGCACTGTTTTGTTTCTTGTTTTTTTACAGTCTTCACAGTGCAGTATAAACAACATGTTAACTTTATTCGGTGGGTCGATACGATTACAGTGACACCAAATGTATATTGTTTTTTTAAGTTTTTCTACTTTCCCACAATAAAAATAATATTTTCTAAAAAAAATAAATCATGTTTTAGTGTCACCATTTTCTTAGGGTATGTTCACACGCACTAATTACGGACGTAATTCGTGCGTTTTTGCCCCGAATTACGTCCGAAAATAGCGCCTCAATAGCGTTGACAAACATCTGCCCATTGAAAGCAATGGGCAGATGTTTGTCTGTTCACACGAGGCGTATATTTACGCGCCGCTGTCAAATGACGCCGCGTAAATAGACGCCCGCATCAAAGAAGTGACCTGTCACTTCTTTGGCCGTAATTGGAGCCGTTATTCATTAACTCCAATGAATAGCAGCGCCAATTACGTCCGTAATGGAAGCGGCTTTCAAGCGCCTGCACATGCCGTTACGGCTGAAATTACGGGGATGTTTTCAGGCGGAAAAATCCCCGTAATTTCAGCCGTTACGGACGCTGTCGTGTGAACATACCCTAACAGCCATAACTTTTTATTTTTCAGTTGATATCGCTATGAGAGTGCTTGTTTTGAGTGACGATCTGTAGTTTTTGTTGGTACCATTTTGGAGTATTTGCGACTTTTTGATCACTTTCTATTACATTTTTTCTGAGACAAGGTGACCAAAAAACAAACTTCTGTCATTGTTTTTTATTTAATATTTTTACGGTGTTCAGCATGCGGTAAAAATAACGTAATATTTTTATAGTTCAGGACGTTCCGAACATGGTGATACCTATTATGTATAGTTTTTTTACTTTTATTTATAAAGGACTTGATTAGGGAAACAGGGTGATTCTTGTTTTTATTACCTAAACCTTTTATTTATTATTCTTAAACATCTTTTCTACTTTTTTCACTTTTTTGTACACTTACTTGGGTACTTTAAGATCTGATCTTCTGATCCCCTGTACAATACACTGCACTACTTCTGTATGTACTTATGTAGTGCTGTGTATTGTAACTGCCATTTTTCATCTGACAGTTAAGCCTATTAGGTCCTGTGCAGGACCTAATAGGCTTCCGTACCTGGCCACCAGGAAGCCATTGCTAGGCTTCCTGGTTGCCATAGCAACAATCAGAACCCGCAATTTCTCATAGGGGGCACTGGGGTACAGAGGGAGCCCCCTGCCTCTGTCAACCACTTCAATGCAGCAGACGCCATTGACCGCCGCATTGAAGGGGTTAAACAGCGGCAACTGCTAGCGAACCCTGCTGAAGATGAAGCAAGCACAGCTCCTGTGCCTGCTTCATCTTAATGACTTGTCTGGTACGTTGGATTGCGGTAAGTTACTTGTTATACCGACGTACCAAACCCGTCATTTTGCGGGAAGGGATTAATAATTCATTAATAAATATAGAATCCCCAACCAACCACTGGCAATTTAGGATATGATACTATATCTTACATCTTATAAATGGTTCAGATATATTAGGGATAATTTATCACATCTACATAGCAATGTACTGAAAGTTGAAATTGAGTGCACAACGACGTAGGACTCAGGATAGAGAGCAATTATAGTCATAAGGCAATATTAGGGAGTTACTATTTATCAGAGGTGAACTTACAATTTAAGACATTTAATAAGAAATGGTGTCTGAATATAAAGTAGGAAACCTATTTGCTTAGATATTACCTACAGCACTAGTGGAATAAGTATTTAGTTCTGTCATCATAAATGGCGTGGGAGATAAAATGACTTCATTTTAAAGTGGTATTTAGCATTAGGGAAATGTTCATGTAAGGTAATACATATAGTAGAATATAAAGTGTGATTTCTGCTGGAGCCTGCACTGCCTGGGTGCTCACTGGGTTTGTTATAAGAAAGTCAGTGTGTTTTCTGGCAAGGAAAAACTCAAATTACTGACCTTCCATGTAATGCATTGAGGTGCCGGATCCGCCAGAGCAGTTTCCCATTCTGGCTCACAGAGGGGGACATCGAGGCGCGGAGCCCACCTCTATTACATTCGCATGCCAGTTAAGGTCTTATACCTGTGTAATGATGCTGGCCGTCCACAAGATGACAGAGCTAGGGTTCACCTGTAGCAATCCCCTTTCCTGAGGTCTTATCTGCCGGTACTAAGTTATCCACATGACTTACAGTAGGGCCGAATTGTGATCCAAGTGGACTATCAAAGAAAAAACAAATATAGAGTAGAATGCAAGCAGGCAACAGGAATACTAGAAACGGGAACTAACCGATTGAAGACAGGCATGGTAACAAAATGATGATATCAGAAGGATGATGTAACAAACGGATGATGGGTAATGATAACAAACAGATGATGAGTGATGGTAATAAGCTGACCCTAACTCTATCTCGTCCTATTGATCCTCATAATAGACTGACCCTTCCTGTTCTGTAGTGATCACCTCTCAGCAGTCATCTCATTATCATCACGGACAGGATTACACTGGCAGGTAACACCTCTATATAGATGACACAAGATCCACCATTGATTGTAGACTGAGCATTCCGGTTCTGTAGGGATCGCTTCTCAGCTGTCATCTCATTATCATCACAGGCAGGATTACAATGACAGGTAACATCTCTATATATAGATAACACAGGATCCACTATTCATAATAGACTGACCCTTCCTGTTCTGTAGAGATCACTTCTCAGCCGTCATCTCATTATCATCACCGGCAGGATTACACTGACAGGTAACACCTATATATAGATAACACAGGATAATACCATTGATAATAGGCGATAGACACAGCTCCTCTCCTATCCATTCTTGCACAGCGACCTCTGCACAGGTCACAAAGCATGCCTACAAAATTCTAACATATACAGTAAGTCAATGCATCCCCACCTGTTCACAGGTTTCTATGGTCCATGTGGCTGCTGTAACACATATCCCTAAATGCTGTTAATAGAAGGTCAGGCAAGATGGCTGCCTCCATAATCATGTACAGAAAATATAATAAAAAATTATATAATAAAAAAATGAAAACATATTAGAAAAAGAATATGCTTCACTATTTAGTTTTAATTAGCAAAAAAACCACACCAAAACACATACAGGTTAATCATTCCTGTTATGGAGAGGCAGACCAATCTGGTTGCTTTCTCCAAAGGAGCGTCAGTGTCTCACATCAGTGTGGTCATCTGACCTGCACTGATGAATCAGCTGTGCAGATTAATAGCTAGGAGATGACAAGCGTGCAGGAACAGATCCAGGGGCATAACTAAAGACCTACGGGTCCCAGGGCAAACTTTGGACTTGGACCCACAACCACCACATTGTTGGATGCGCAGGTCTCAGTGTTGTTGCTTGGCTCTATAAAGATGTATGATTTTCCTCTAAATTTTTTTTATATTTTTATATATATATATATATATATATATATATATACAGTGAAGGAAATAAGTATTTGATCCCTTGCTGATTTTGTAAGTTTGCCCACTGTCAAAGACATGAACAGTCTAGAATTTTTAGGCTAGGTTAATTCTACCAGTGAGAGATAGATTATATTTAAAAAAAAACAGAAAATCAAATTGTCAAAATTATATATATTTATTTGCATTGTGCACAGAGAAATAAGTATTTGATCCCTTTGGCAGACAAGACTTAATACTTGGTGGCAAAGCCCTTGTTGGCAAGCACAGAAGTCAGACGTTTTTTGTAGTTGATGATGAGGTTTGCACACATGTTATATGGAATTTTGGCCCACTCCTCTTTGCAGATCATCTGTAAATCATTAAGATTTCGAGGCTGTCGCTTGGCAACTCGGATCTTCATCTCCCTCCATAAGTTTTCGATGGGATTAAGGTCTGGAGACTGGCTAGGCCACTCCATGACCTTAATGTGCTTCTTTTTGAGCCACTTCTTTGTTGACTTGGCTGTATGTTTCGGGTCATTGTCGTGCTGGAAGACCCAGCCACGAGCCATTTTTAATGTCCTGGTGGAGGGAAGGAGGTTGTCACTCAGGATTTGACGGTACATGGCTCCATCCATTCTCCCATTGATGCGGTGAAGTAGTCCTGTGCCCTTAGCAGAGAAACACTCCCAAAACATAATGTTTCCACCTCCATGCTTGACAGTGGGGACGGTGTTCTTTGGGTCATAGGCAGCATTTCTCTTCCTCCAAACACGGCGAGTTGAGTTAATGCCAAAGAGCTCAATTTTAGTCTCATCTGACCACAGCACCTTCTCCCAATAAGGCCTCATTTACACGAGCGTAATATACGCGCGTGCGACGCGCGTGCTTTTCACGCGTGTCGTACGCACCTATATTACTCTATGGGGCAGTGCAGACGATGCGTGAATTTTGCGCAGCGCGAGTGCGTTGCGTAAAACTCACGACATGTTCTATAATAGTGCGTTTTTCGCGCATCACGCACCCATTGAAGTCAATGGGTGCGTGAAAACCACGAAGGTCGCACGGAAGCACTTCCGTGCGAACTGCGTGATTCGCGCAAGAGCTGTCAAACTGAATGTAAACAGAAAATCACCACGTGCTTTTCTGTTTACAAACATCCGAACGGAGTGTCTTAGACATGAGCGAACCGAACTTTACCGGGTTCAGCCGAACTCGTTTTGACCGAACCCGGTAGGAGACAGTCACTGTGCAGGGTGCTGAAAGAGTTAAACTGGTTCAGCACCCTGGACAGTGACTTCCGATTCCAATATACGTGATCGTGTAAAAAAAAAAAAAGTTCTGACTTACCGATAACTCCCGGCTTCTTCCTCCAGTCTGACCTCCCGGGATGACAATTCAGTCCAAGTGACAGCTGCAGCCAATCACAAGCCAAGCACAGGCTGCAGCGGTCACATGGACTGCCGCGTCATCCAGGGAGGTGGGGCCAGATGTCAAGAGAGGCGCGTCACCAAGGACGAGTCACCAAGGACGCGTCACCAAGGACGCGTCACCAAGGCAACGGCCGGGAAGTTCTCGGTAAGTACGAACCTCTTTTTTTTTAAACAGGTTACTCGATATGGGGATCGGAATGCACTGTCGAGGGTGCTGAAAGAGTTACTGCCGATCAGTTAACTCTTTCAGCACCATGGACAGTGACTGACGTCGACTAGCCTCATCTCTATGATGGCGGCTGCGCAAAAATCACGCAGCCGCGCATCATACACGGATGACACACGGAGCTGTCAAGTGCCTTTTGCGCACGCAAAACGCTGCGTTTTTTGCGCGCGCAAAACGCACACGCTCGTGTAAATGAGGCCTCACTCTCAGAATCATCCAGATGTTCATTTGCAAACTTCAGACGGGCCTGTACATGTGCCTTCTTGAGCAGGGGGACCTTGCGGGCACTGCAGGATTTTAATCCATTACGGCGTAATGTGTTACCAATGGTTTTCTTGGTGACTGTGGTCCCAGCTGCCTTGAGATCATTAACAAGTTCCCCACGTGTAGTTTTCGGCTGAGCTCACACCTTCCTCAGGATCAAGGATACCCCACGAGGTGAGATTTTGCATGGAGCCCCAGATCGATGTCGATTGACACTCATTTTGTATGTCTTCCATTTTCTTACTATTGCACCAACAGTTGTCTCCTTCTCACCCAGCGTCTTACTTATGGTTTTGTAGCCCATTCCAGCCTTGTGCAGGTCTATGATCTTGTCCCTGACATCCTTTGAAAGCTCTTTGGTCTTGCCCATGTTGTAGAGGTTAGAGTCAGACTGATTAATTGAGTCTGTGGACAGGGGTCTTTTATACAGGTGACCATGTAAGACAGCTGTCTTTAATGCAGGCACCAAGTTGATTTGGAGCGTGTAACTGGTCTGGAGGAGGCTGAACTCTTAATGGTTGGTAGGGGATCAAATACTTATTTCTCTGTGCACAATGCAAATAAATATATATCATTTTGACTATGTGATTTTCTGTTTTTTTTTTAAATATAATCTTTCTCTCACTGGTAAAATTAACCTAGCCTAAAAATTCTAGACTGTTCATGTCTTTGACAGTGGGCAAACTTACAAAATCAGCAAGGGATCAAATACTTATTTCCTTCACTGTATATATTTATCTCAAAGACAATGCAGCTAAAAGACAATTTGATAATTACAGTATGTGACACAAATAGAGGCAGTATTATTTGTGTCCAGATAATTTACAGGGAGCGACAAGGACACAGTATTCTTTGCGCATTCATGATTTGCAGGGAGAGGCAGTACTATCTGTATTCACATAAGTTACAAGAAGAAGCCAGAAGGCAGTATTATCTGTATGTACATAAGTTACATGAAGAAGCCAGGAGGCAGTACTATCTGTGCGTATGTACATAAGTTACATGAAGAAGTCAGGAGGCAGTACTATCTGTATGTACATAAGTTACATGGAGAAGCCAGGTGGCAGTACTATCTGTATGTACATTAGCCAGAAGGCAGTACTATTTGTGTCTACATCATTTACATGAAGAGACAGTGAGGCAGCACTTTCTGCGCAGACATCATTTACTTGGAAAAACATGACGGCAGTGTACACATATCTGTGCACCGATTTCTATGGTGAATGTGTGTGTTCATATATGTCGTGATGCCACTGTATTGGAATTTTTCTATGTCTTTCACTGAAAGGGAATATGTGGGGGAGACTTCTTTCCTTTTTTCAAATTTGAAGGGGTTTTAAATCTTCAGGGTGGACAAACCTGGGAACACATTTCATTGCAATAGATAAATGCAAGGATTCCATATGAAAGCATATTAAACTTTTACCTGATGTTTCAAGCCTCTCACAGTTCCCAAATGGGTGGGAATAACAGTTATAATGACTAAGTGCTCGTAAAACATTTACTTCTGCTCTATACACAACTGAAATCTCACTTACTGTAAATGCCATCTGCATTAAAAATTGTTTCTAGACAGATTTTTGGCACGTTTGAGCTTTATTTGCTTGGCACATGCAGGGGATATGAAAATGTGTTGAGAAGACGTCAATATCATCCACCCACTGACATGAGATCTCTCCGCTTGGAATTGCAGTACATATCTAGCAAATTTCTCCAACATATTGCTAAAATTTAAAATCTACATCTGTCAGTTATTAACCCATAAAATATCACTGCCTATAAGTATAATTTTTAGTTATAATTTTTAGTTATAAAATTCGGTGCTGACCTTCATAGCAGTAACAGCTCCGTATGTCTGATACAGAGATCCAAATCTCTTGCATAGCTATAGAGATATGATAAAATTCAGTCTACCTGAAGCAATCACTAGAGGGACCTTACCGCATACTGTTTTATTATTTAGTTAATTGTATAAACCAGTGTTTCCCAAACTGTGGGTCGCAACATCTCTGGGGGGTCATGTGAAGACCTCTGGAGATTTTCGAGCCAGTCACAGGAGGCATGTATACACATACACACACACACACACACACACACACACACACACACACACACACACACACACACACACACACACACACACACGAGGCATGTATACACACACACACACACACACACGAGGCATGTATATATACACACACACACACACACACACACACACACACACACACACGAGGCATGTATACATACACACACAGCAGGCATGTATACATACACACACAAACGAGGCATGTATACACACACACACACACACACACACACACACAGGTCATGTATACACACACAGGAGGCATGTATACACACACACACACACACACACACACAGAGGGCATGTATACACACACACAGGAGGCATGTATACACACACACAACCAGGAGGCATGTATACACACACACACACACACACACACACAGGATGCATGTATATATGCACAAACAAACACACACACGAGGCATGTAAACACACACAAACAGGAGGCATATATACACACAGAGGGCATGTATATACACACACAGGAAGCACGCATACACACTCAGGTGGCATGTATACACACACATGAGGCATGTATTCACACACGCACACACACACACACACACACACACACACGAGGCATGTATACACACGCAGGAGGCATGTATACACACTCAAGGCATGTATACACACACACACACACACACACACACAAACAGGAGGCATGTATACATACACATACAAACACAAACAGGAGGCATGTATACATACATACATTACCCGTAATCACCCCCAGATTACCCGTGATCTCCGTATTTTTTTCTGATTACGCTATTATAATAGCGCATATAAGCTGTGTTTTTTTTTATCGTTTTATATATTTTTACAAATATTTATTAGTGTAGCGAACATGAATCACAGAAACCACTGAATGTTCACTGGAGAGCAGGCGTACACCTTGCTGTGCTCCAGAAGTTCAGGCAGCGATACAGACAGGGCCGGCCTTAGGTTGGATGGTGCCCTGTGCGGGACGCTCTATTGCTGGCCTCCACAAATAAAAAAATTAGCCACAAATATACTGTACATAAAGATATATTTAGACATACAGCCAAATATATATATATGTATATACATACAAAAACATACAGGAGGCATGTACACACACACACACACACACACACACACACACACACACACACACACACACACACGAGGCTTGTATACATACACGCACACACACACACACACACACACACAAAGGAGGCATGTAAGCACACACACATGAGACATGTATTCACACACACACACACACACACGTGGCATGTATACACACAAACACGCGCACACACACACACACACACACACACACAGGAAGCATGTATACACACACACACACACACACACGAGGCATGTATACACACAAACACGCGCACACACACACACACACAGGAAGCATGTATACACACACACACACACACACATGAGGCATGTATACACACACAGGAGGCATGTATACACACACAAGGCATGTACACACACACACACACACACACAAACAGGAGGCATGTATACATACACATACAAACACAAACAGGAGGCATGTATACATACATACATTACCCGTAATGACCCCCAGATTACCCGTGATCTCCGTATTTTTTTCTGATTACGCTATTATAATAGCGCATATAAGCTGTGGTTTACCATAAAAAGTTATTTTATTAGTGTAGCGAACATGAATCACAGAAACCGCTGAATGTTCACTGGAGAGCAGGCGTACACCTTGCTGTGCTCCAGCAGTTCAGGCAGCGATACAGGCAGGGCCGGCCTTAGGTTGGATGGCGCCCTGTGCGGGACGCTCTATTGCTGGCCTCCACAAATAAAAAAATTAGCCACAAATATACTGTACATAAAGATATATTTAGACATACAGGCAAATATATATATATATATGTATATACATACACAAACATACAGGAGGCATGTACACACACACACACACACACACACACACACACACACACACACACACACACACACACACACACACGGGGCATGTATATACACACACACGAGGCATGT